>NC_090935.1:1497039236-1497342266 GCF_040938575.1 Ambystoma mexicanum
GCAAGAACAGTGTGTTGGACCCACATGCAGAGAAGATCAAAAGGCACCATACCAACTCAGAAAAATACATTCCCAAAGAAACAGCACACATGGATGTGGCAATCAGTGCTCTTGTACCAAAAGGTCCTACATTGCCCTTTTTAGTCCTACCAAGACTCCAGAAGGTTCATTTGCAAAACAAATACTGAGAGACATCTAGAACCCACATGACAATGTCACTGCCAGGCACACCAACCATCAAGTAGCAGACATTGATTAACATCTCTAGATCAAGATCAATCAGCATAGTAATTCTGACAATGATTGCATGCAGAGTTACGGAGTGGTGTGCTGTCGACCACGACTTGCAAATGCTCGTTGCAAGTAGTATGCTAAAATGGCCGAAGGCCTCAAATGAAATCTCCCATGCATTGAGTTCCAGTTGGTGCAAGTTGGAAGCCCGAGCCAGACGGGTTATTTGTGACACCTGTGGGCCCGCAGCTCCATAGTGCAGCAGCACTCATGCATTATGGCGGGCCTGCGCAGCACGCGTTGACTTGTCACGTGCTCCACAATGCAGACATCCCAATAGTAAACTGGTGATTTTTGCATTATGCAGATTGGAAGGCAGGCTGCGCTGATCTCAGATGAGTTGAGGAGCAGTCCAACCATATCGAAAGCTGATGTTATTTAGTGCATTGCTACATTTCTATTTCTATGCTATGCATGTTTTGACGACGTGTGTATTCTAATTAATGTGTATTAATGTGTTTTTAGTTCGATGTGTTTCTATCACTGAACGTTTTTATTTTAAGTGCACTGTCATGAATTACGTCACTACACCACTGCCAGACTGTGAATAGAAATGCAATATAATTCTTGACACTGGTTCAAGGGTGTTTCCATGAATTTGGTTAATCATTTTAGCATGTGTGTTTCAGTGTCTTTTCGTTGCCATTGGGTTCATTGTACATTGTTGTATTTCTATCTTCAGACAGAAACAGCTCTGGGCACTGCATATGCTTGTTTCACCAAATCGCACATCTTTAGGGAGGCAATTATCCTATCATAACACAGGCAGTCTTCATTCACTCTCAGGGTGTCTGAGGCCTGGCCAGGCCTATCACTGGCGAAGGAACAGACCCGACAGCTGTGGGATAAGGCCTGTGTCCTCCCATGTGGCTAGTGCATGATAGCCAAGGCTATCGAAATGGGCTGTATACTTTTAAATTTTAGAACAATCCACCTCCACTCCCGACATCCCAGCTTCTAAGTAGTTTGGGTGTGTATCCTTCATCCTGTCTGTTTTCTATAACGTTCTAAACTGTGAAGGGTAGGATTGCAATTATTTGATTGCTATCATACAGGCCTTCTCACAAATTAGTTAGTTGAAAAGCACATTTTGTAATCACAAAATGATGTTGCGTTATTCATGAACGCAGGTAACTCAAAGGGCAGACTTGTAGCACTATAGGTTTTTCCAAAACGGACCATTTGGTATACATAAATTCTGATATATGTCCTTGTCTGTTTAATCATCAGAGCCGGGAGGAAAGCTCAGGGGCAAAGCGTTTGCCTTGGAAGCAAGACTCCCCAGAGCAAAACAGGTTCGATTCCCGGGTCCCTGCGTGTTATAAATAACCAATTACAATCACACGACACCACCCTCTGAGATACACTAGCAAGCCCTTTAGAAAGTCCTACATTTTGCTTAATGGCTGAAACATGCTGGGAATATAGAAAAGGACACCAAGGGGTGGGATCTTATTGGGATTACTGCTTCGAGGGCTCTCTCCAGGATTCCCTTTGCCCCTATTAGGACTTTTTCCATGTGTAACACTCATAATTCCCTCACTGCAGCGGAAGGCTGGACTGCGCTCATGCACTTCTGGCACGCACACTATTCAAATGCAGGGAACCGGTCACCTTTCCACGATGGCCCCACTATGCAGACCATATCAGATTTCCAATATGGCCACTGGGTGTCCCACAGCCAGTATCCATATTATGTGCTCTAGTTGTTGGGGAAGCTATCCTAGGCTATAAAAGCCACACTGCGGGGCCCACACCCTTTGCTCTGCCTTACATCTGCTTCTGAGCAGCAGTACGCTTACCGTGCTCCTGCACCCAGACTAGAACTAATTTCAGCTGCGACCCACACCTACAAGAATAGAGAGAAGTAGAAGAACACAGCTAATCCAGAATAGAACGCTTTATTTATTCGTATTTTTCAAGCGCACAACAAGCCGTGGGCATTGTGGTGCTGATACAGAGAGGACAAGCTTGCTGGTTACAGTAGAGTGCAAAAGTGGTTACATAGATATTTGCATTACAGAGATGTGGTTACAAATACATTTGCATTACAGGACAGTTTTGCGAGATGAAGTGTAGAAGTAACCTGAAGTGATACAATCAATCTAAGGTGAGAGGTGAGGAGGAAGATGTGAGGAGAGTTATGTAAACAGTGTGGTTTTAAGTGATTTGCGAAAGGAGAACAGTGAGGGTTCTGCTCTGAGCGGGTTAGGAAGAGCATTCCATAGCTTGGGTGCAATGTATGGGAAGCCGATGCCACCGGCTTTGGCTCTTCTGATAGTGGATATGCGGAGTTGGTTAGCATGATGGCTTCTTTTCAGGCGGTTGGAGGAGTTATTGAGTATGGTTTCGGATAAGTAAGAGGGTGCGGCTGAATTGATGCATTTATGAGTAATGGTAAGGATTTTAAAGTTGATTCTTTCCTTAACTGGGAGCTTCATAATTACCAGCATCTGCAAGCATTCTCGCTGGTTGGACCTTCCTTAATTCCAGCTGTTTGCCCCAACCGCTTGCTCCTGCCACCACCTGCAAGACGAATAAAAGGTATTATTCAAGGCAATTAAAAAGACTTCACATAAACACAAACTATCACTCGCGCTCAAGCAGGAGAAGGAATTGAGAAATATTTGCATGCTAGGGAAACGAGCAGCAAAACAGCCAGTGGAGAAAGCAGAGCACAAGCAGAACACCGCTAGAAAAAGGAAGAGACAAGGAAACAAACTGAACCACAGAAAACGAAGGATAAGACATCAAAAAGACACAAAAGGTGCAGACTAACTTTGGATATTAAAGGAGCTTTTCTTCTCCGCACCTTAGCAGCCACAGCAGGCCTGGGCGAACAACAACCAGTGAAGTAGCTGGCAACTGATGCAAGCAGAACAAAACTCCAGCAAGCATAACCCAATGGTGAATTCAGCCTTCCCCATGGAAACATAAGGATAGAGGGTAGCGGGAGATTGAACAGCATGGGTAATTGTGCCTTTGATTCACACTGTGGGAAATAATAAGCAGCGCTCAGATGCCTGAGGGTTCGTAGTGCTATATACATGCAGATTATTATTCTAATATTCTAGGGAGAAAGACTGCAGCAACCGCTAACATCAGCTGCCCAAGTGTCCCAGTCCACCGCTGATGCTACACAATCTGGGGTTCAAGCTACTATGCTCCCACCTTCTCCTACTCTAAACACATCTGGGTGTCATCCTATCACGCTGCGTGGGCTTGGGGTAAGTAGAGGTGTGGAACACGCAACGAGAGATCCAGAGGCTTTTGCAGGGTGTTGGATAAGTGTTACAGAACGTAAAGCCCACAGTTGAGACCCTTGCCCGAGCATCATAGAGTCCTCAGATGTAGACCAATTAGCCATGGTTTTAGGGGAACTCAGAGCAGAAATCCATGCGGCCCAATCGGAAACCAATGCCTTGAGAAGAGAGCTAGTGGTCAATAGAGACCGCATGGAAGAACTGGCCAGATGTCTTACACAGGCACAAGCAGGGCAAGCCCCGTTACAGGGACCACCCATTCCACAGGTAACCCAACCAGCTCCTATCCAGTTTATTGCCCCTTCTTCTGTTCTGTTAGCCCCCCCAAGAACGCTTTTCTGGAGACCCACACAAGTATGCTGTATTCATGAACCAGTGTAGGCTCCATTTCCTTTGCAGACCTGGGACCTTCGCTGAAGACCAAATGAAAGTAACTTTCGTACTATCCTATTTGGGAAGTCATGCTGCCAACAGGTCGATCCCATTAGTAGACAGGGATGACCCCATTTTACGTGACTTTCCAGGGTTTCAATGAGAATTAGAGAAGCTCTTTGCACGTAAAACACAAGGACAAACCCTCAATAACAAGCTGTTGTCCCTTCGACAGGGGTCACAAGACCTTTTAGCCTATATCTCTATCTTCAATAGGTTAGTGGCAGAGACGAATTGGACAGAGGATGAAAGAACCCCGCTTTTCCACAAGGGGCTTCGAGGGGAGCTCAAGGACGTTTTAGCCGAAGTGGTGAATCCCTCAAACTGCTACTCTGAGTACATAGACTAGGTAATTCAGTTGGACCACCGATTACAAGAGCATAAGACTGACCGCTCACACTTGGAATAGCAGCCCTTGTACATTCACCCCCAAAAACATACCCTGCGCCACACGGAGAGCACACCGGAACCCATGCAATTAGGTAGCGTTCGAGGACCATTGACAAGAGAGGAGAGGGACAGATGCAGACAGCATCAATTATGCCCCTACTGTGGCAAGTCCGTCCACCTTTTGCAGTACTGTCCAGCCACACCACCTAGGAAGATGGTAGGGGCTGTAGACCCAGTGAAAACACCCTTGGAAAACTACACAGCCCGACAAGCATAGAGGCCGGCTTGTTGAGCAAAGAGAAGGTAGCTTTGGTCTCGCATCTTGCTATACCCATTATACTCATTTGTCCCCAACAACCACTGAAAATGCACGCTCTCGAAACATATGTGAATTGCAAGGTTGTGGGCAATTACATGGACTACACAATGGCCCGTCGGATTGGTGGCCCGTTACGACAGAGGACCACAGTGGATAACGTAGTGGCCGTGGTCCAACAACCCAGTGTATGGAGGAAGTTAAGCTACTCTGCCAGAATGGACACCGGGAGTACATTGCGTTCGATCTTATCAATGCCCCACAGTACCAAGTCATCCTAGGCATGCCCTGGCTTGAGTCTCACAACCCTAGCATTGATTGGCGAGCCAGAACCCTGACCTTTTAAAAAGCCTTTGCGAACACCTGCTATTTTAGACCATCAGTTTGTACCCAGGCACCCTATGACATGCTGCGGAAGAGCCCTGACCTTATCTTGGGAATTCTGGGGATGCTGCCACCTGACTATGAAGACTACCAGCACATCTTTTAAAAAGAACAAGCTAACACCCTGCCCCCGCATAGAGCCTACAACTGCCAGATTGACCTTATTCCGGATACACAAATCCCCTGCAGCCGTATTTATGCCCTTAGAGAGAAAGAAAACAAGGACCTCTGTAGCTTCCTAGACCAGTACCTGGCTGTTAGGGAGAATTCTCAGAAATGTGCTAATTTCCTCCACCTTAGAGACCCCCAGCAACTTTGCTGGATTTTGAGGACTTGATTTTCTTACCTGGAGAGAGTGAGTCCCTTTTCCCCACTCTTTCATGTATTTTAATGTGATTTTGAACTCTGTGTTTCTTTTGGTTGTGGAGTCTGACAAACTCCATAGGCATCATCTTTTACATTGTGTCACACAGCACCTTCAGTGCGGTGGCACAGAGAAGTCTTTCAGATTTCCCCAAAGGTTTAAATACCTTCTCTGGGATACCTACTCTTTCCCAGAGCAGTAAAGTGAAACTGACTTTACATACATTTGCAACTTTCCAGACCCAGCACACACTATCTTACAATAGGGTGCTGGAGGGGTTACCTAGTATACCCTTTGTCTAGCTTCTGATGTAACATTGTTTATGTTAGCCTTTCCTCACTGAATGGCTGGTGGCAGTGGTTTCGTTTTAACTACCGAGGTGTGCATTTACCTCGGGCTGCGTTCGCAGCTGCAGTAAAGCACCCAAGGGTGCAATTTTTGTCAAAATGGCCCCGGTCTTCTTTTTTAGCCATTTCTTTGTGGAAAGGTCCTTCTTGACATTTACTTTGTGCGCCAAACCAGGTTTGGTCCCATTGTTCACTTTACCTTTGGCGGGATTCACGAGTGAAGCCCGCCTCTGGCTCCAGGGTGTCTGGGGTAGGCAGGAAGTGAAGAGGTACCCGAAATCCCCTGTGCTTTGTCTCCTAGGAGACCCAAATGCACTATGTAGTGATTGGTCAGCTGACTGTCCAGCAAGGACAGCCACCCTGCTGGGTGACTGACAGCTAGGCTGGTATGAATGGGAGAGAACTGAATAAAAGGCAACGCTTTTGGCTTGGAAGGCAGAGTCAACCACTGGATGAAGCAACCGAGGAAGAACTTGAAGAGGACGCCTGCTCCAACTCCTCGACTGTTGGTTTGCCCTATGAAGCCCTGCTGCTGTGCTGAAACTCCAAATTTATATCGACAGAGAAGCCCCTGCAAGGACAACTTCTCCCCTTGAGTTGGTGGGACCAATCAACGCCAAAGTAAGCCACCTGGACATCCATCTCGGAGTTGGTTGAATTTCCACAGAGTTGCTGCTGGAAATCATATAGCCAGGGAGAGGAACACCATATTGTGTGTGTTGCTTTTAAGATGGCTTAGAGCTCCAGGAAGATCCTCCAGACTCCCAGGAAGTAGGACTGACCGAGCCTGAGCCCCCTAAACAGAGTGTGGGACCCCAGAAGCAAGGCATGTCCATCTCGACAGCCAGGAACCGTGTTATTGCTATTTGCGGTAGACGCAAGGAGCTGAAACACTGAACAGCCACTGATTTGAGGATTGCCGGTTGCGATCGCGCTGAGCGTCCCATTGTAGTGCAGGAGTCTCCAGAAGTCCTCCCTCTTGTCCCCACGACTGAGGCCCAGGAACAGTGAGATCTGCAGAGCTGCACAGGAACAGAAGTTATCTGCTGCAAGTATTCTTCAATACAAAGATACTGTAAAGTCTGAGAGAACTTACCTCTCACTGTAGAGTTGCTTGCATCGTATACTGCTCACAAGTCTAATCAGCTTGTGGCCCTACATTTGATTCTTCTTTTCTTCAAAGACTTCTAAAACATTGTGCAAAGACTTTTCTACTTACCTACCAGAAGTGCTTCATCCTATATAAGACTTTGGCCCATTGACATTGGCTTAGCCTGTTGTACTGAATGACTATTCTTGGGGGTTCCAAAAGTATTTGCCTACTTTAGAATATTTGTGGTCTATTGTTGTTCTAATAATCTTTTCCTTTTACCAAATTCTAACAGTATTCTAAATGCCACCAATAAGCTATTAATGTCCCCAGCACCCTAGCTATTGAAGTCACCTGAGGGTGTAGGTTGTGTCTGTGGGCCATCCCAAAAGGGTCTTTATCGATTTAGAAACTAAGAGTGTACAGTATTGAAGTGTATTTGTGTGTTGCTTTTATACTGTGCCCTTCTGAAGAAGGCTTATTCTAACTGACTGATAAATAAAGTAATAATTGTTTATTCAAGAAACCTTGTGTGTAAGAGTTTATTTGAACACTTGGCACTGTGAATCTCTGTGTACCTCCCCTACAGCTCACATTGACCTCTCTTTAGATAAGCCTGGCTGCTCAACACGCTACCAAAACTGTGTAGTACAAGCTTATACCAAAGGATGGGTTTCCTATACCTATAGTCAGAGTTGTTTTTAGTGTTCCCAGAGGGTATTGCAGACAAATTTTGTCTAACACTGGCGAATGGCTTTAAACGGCCATCGAAGTCTCCCGTAGCCTCACCCCTCTTCTTTGTTGTGAGGAAGAAGGGGGACCTATGCACCTGCATTCATTACAGAGCCTTAAACTGAGTCACAGTAAAAAATAGATATCGACTATCATACAACCAGTGCTCCTAGATCAAGTGAAAGACGCAAACATCTATACGAAGTTGGATCTCAGGTGTGCCTACCATTTAGTGCATGTTAAGAATGGGGATGAATGGAAGACTGCCTCCCGCACCAAATTCAGGCTATATAAATATCAAGTAATGCTCTTCGGTTTAAGTAACGCTCCTGCAGCATTCCAATACTTTATGAATAATGTGTTGCGAGAACTTTGAGACGTCTGTGCAATGGTCTATATAGATGACATCCTGATCTACTCCAACCTCACCCACAGACATGTGCATCATGTGAGAGCAGTCCTGAAAAGCTGTGTCAACATAAGCTCTATGCAAAGCTAGAACAATGCGCTATTCACATCAACGAAGTAGGGTTTCTAGGGTTCATCTTGACCCCACAAGGAGTTTGTATGGACCACCGCAAGGTCGAAGCAATCCTCCAGTGGCTTCACCAACCTCTGTCAAAACCGTCCAGAGTTCCTTGGGGTTTGCAAATGTTTATCTGCAGTTTATACCAGACTCCTCAACATAGTGCCTCTCAATACATCCTTGCTCCATAAAAAACAATGCCTTTTCTTGGACCCGAGATACCGAACAAGCATTCATCATCCTAAAACAACGCTTCACTGCAGCACCGACTTTGCGACATCCTAAACCAGACCTCCCATACATAGTAGAGAATGATGCCTCCAACGTTGCCATGGGTGCCATACTATCCGAGCCCAATCCAGACACCAGACAACTCCACCGAGTAGCATTGTGGTCTAAGAAATTCTCACCCACAGAACAAAATTATGCCATTACTAATAAGGAGCTACTCACTATCAAAGATGCCTTTAAGGAATGGCAGAACTATCTCCTGGGAGCACGACATCCTGTTACAGTCATCACGGACAAATGGAGCCTGCAATATCTCAGAACAGCCAAGGCTCAATCACCAAACCCCTTTCAAAAGTTTGACAATACAATTGGTGGCCCACGTGGTGTGAAGAAGTGATACAGTACATCAAAACGTGTGCCATATGTACACAACAGAAGATACAAAAGAGAAAACCGCAAGGACTTCTCCACCCATTGCCTGTGCCACCAGCCCCATGGCATATGCAGTCCCTAGATTTTATTACCGACCTGCCACCATACAATGGCTTCAACACCAACTTGGTTGTAGTAGATCTCTTATCAAAGATGGCACATATTGTAGCCCTAAAAGGATTGCTGTATGCCAGTACTTTAGCCCAATCATTCCTCCAACAGGTGGTTAGGTTACATTGGTTTACGTCTATAGTGATTTCAGATCGGGGAAATCATTTTGTTTCTCCTTTTTGGAAAAAGGTGCTGTGCCATTGCCCAAATAGAAGTATGTCTATCAATCAGTCACCATCCTCAAACTGACGGGCAAATTGAAAGAACAAATCAAACCTTAGAGCAATACCTGCGCTGTATGTGCACTCACACAGAAACAAATTGGGTTGGCTTGCTATGGGTGACCGAATAGGCATACAATAACACCTTACATAATTCAACAGGGTTTTCACCATTCTTTTTACTGCACAGTAGCCATCCACCAACTTCAGCATATAACCCACTGAAGCCCTGGAAATTCCAGCAATCACTACACTGCCTGATACAATCCACCATACACGAAAGCTAGCAGCCTCACACCCACAGACACCTAAAGATTCCTATAAGAGATTTGCTGACAAGAAAAGGGGAAATGCCCCATCATATCAAATAGGTGATAGTGTGGTTAGCAACAAAGTGTATACAACTAAAAGGCCCAAAGAAATTTCACCCAAAATATATAGGCCCATACTTGGTCACTACACTGATTAATTCCGTAGCAGCGAAACTGGTGTTACCACCATCCTTCTGTATGCACCCAGTGTGTCACGTCTCACTATTAAAACCAGTCCAATCAGGAACCTGCAGTTCAATAACAGAACCACCCCCAGTACCGTCTGAGAACAATAATCCTGAATATGAGTTATGGGACATCTTAGATTCCAAATATGTGAGACGCACATTGTACTATCTGATAGACTGGAAAGGATACACGGTATTAGAAAGAACCTGGGAACCAGCTTCTAACATACACGCTCCACGCCTAGTAGCCCATTTCCATCGGGGTCACCCGAGAAATCAGGACCCTGTAGCAACACCATGGGGGGAGCCTTAAGGGGGAGTGCTGTCATGATTACTGCGTCAAAGGCTCTCTCTAGGACTCATGTTGCCTCTATTAGGACGTTTGCCATCTGTAACACACATAATTCCCTCGCCGTAGGGGAATGCTGGACTGCGCCCATGCACTGCTGGTGCGCACAACATTCAAATGCATGGAACTAGTCACCTTTCCAAGATGGCTGCACCATGCAGACCGTATCTGATTTCCAATATGGCCACCCAGTGTCCCCCACAGCCAGTATCCATATTAAGTGCTTTAGGTGCTGGGGAGCTATCCTAGGCTATAGAAGCCACTCCTTTTGCCTTGAGTTACATCTGCTTCTGAGCAGCAGTCCTCTTACCGTGCTCCTGCACCCAGACTGGAAATAATTCCAGCTGTGACCCACACCTGCAAGAAAGGAGAGAAGAAGAAGAACAACACAGTTAATCCAGAATAGAATGCTTCATACTTACGGGGTTCTGCAAGCATTCTCGCTGGTTTTTCCCGTCTGTATTCCCAGCTGTTTGCTGCAACCGATTGCTCCTGCCACTACCTGCAAGACGAATAAAAGGTATTATTCAAAGCAATTACAAAGACTACACATAAACACAAACTATCACTCACGCTCACTGCAGGAGAACGAATTGTGCAATGGTCGCGCGCTAGGGAAACAAGCAGCAAAACAGCCCGTGGAGAAAGCATAGTAAAACCACAGCGCAGATAGAGAAAGGAAGAGACAACAAAACTAACTGAACCACAGAAAACGAGAGATAAGACATCAAAAAGACACAAAAGGTGTAGACTATTTTTGGACATAAAAGGAGCTTTTTTACTCTGCACCTTAGCAGCCTCAGCAGGCCTGGGCGAACAACAGCTAGTGAAGTAACTGTCAACTGGTGCAAGCAGAAGAACAGAACTCCAGCAAGCATAACCCAATGGTGAATTCAGCCTTCCCCATGGAAACATAAGGCTAGAGGGATAAAGGGTAGCGGGAGAGTGAACAGCACGAGAGTAATTGTGCCTTTGATTCTAGGGAGAAAGACTGCAGCCACCGCTCACATTAGCTACCCAAGGGCCCCAGTCCACCGCTGACGCTACAAAATCTGGAGTTCAAGAAACTATACTCCCAGCTCCCCATACCCTAAACACAGCAGAGTGTCACCCTATCACGATGCATGGGATTGGGGTAAGGAAAGGTGTGGAACACACAACGAGAGACCCAGACGCTTCCGCAGGGTGTAAGGTAAGCATTACAGGTCTCCTGTATAAGTCATGCTTTGTTAAAATAATTATTTTTGGTGAAGAAAAACATGTTTTATGTTGTTAGATTACATGTTATAGCCACATGGTATGGTAATACTGTATGTGTATTTTTTGATGGTTGACAGACTTTGGTAGTAAGGAAGTTGATGAAATATTTATTTTTTAGGTGGTTCAAGACAAATTAGGTATTGGTATCTTAGTGCAAAAAAAGTGTGTTGCTTTGTTAGGCTAGTTTTTAAATACAAATAAAATTAGAAAACATGTTTGTTTAAATAATGATGTAACGGATGCCCAAAATGCAGAAAAGCTCTGCAAAAGTAGTATACATGAAGAGATGGAATTCGTAGTTGGACACTTTCTCGGAAAGGCATGGTACAACAGGTCAAAGTTTATCAGCGTGCCACATGGAGTTAGATTTGGGGTGATTACGTGCAAAAGCTATGGCTGATACGTTAATATCCACAGAGAGCTAATAATTGTCAGTATTATGTACTTTATTAAGCATTTTTTTATAATTTGTATTTTTTGACTAGTTCATGCTTTTAATATATATATATATATATGGTCGCTAACGTATTCTCATGTATGATATCATAGGTTATTTATAACACGCTTAATGCCCAAAGGTTTCTAAGCAAGGACCCAGGGATCAAACCCAAGTTGCTCCGTGTCATCTTTCTTCCAAAGCGAGCATGTTGCCCCTGAGCTATCCTCCCGAGACTGTATAATGATCATGTGTTTTTTTATGCTTTATGATGGCTCGAAATAAAGCTGAGATATGATGAAATTAAAAATCACAAAAGTTTAGGTTTTCATGCCTTTTAGTGTACTAAAGGAAAACATTTCACTGAGATAGAATAATGCAGGAGCTTTTGAAGTCACGTAGCTCTTCTACATCTGATGGTAAAAAGCAAAGTGAGGGGAATTAACAGGAATGATAGTTTTGCATCCAAGGCTAGCGTGTAAGGAATGCATTGCTGTGATTGTCTTATTTAACAGTTATACATCTGCGCAACAGAACTGTTAGCTTGCAGAAGGAGCAGTTGGACAATTTACATTGTTTAAAAGTTGCTTGCTGTTACAAAGTTAAATCAGTCCAGTGTTTTGTTCATTTCCAAAACCGTGAGAAATGTTTCTAAAGCAGGGCCTAGTGCATTTAAACATATGTAAATTTTACATTTAAATTTATTAATGTGATACAGTTTACGTATAAACTTTACGCATAGATAATATAACAGCTAATAAGATACAAAATTCATAAAATTACTTCTCATATTTCACTAAAGAATAAAATGCATTGTTAATAACATTGGGATTAGTTACACTACTCAGGTGCAAAGAGAAACTAATTCATTTCATACGATAATTTTCACACACAATAAACAATAATTAAATGTCACCAAAGAGGGCGAAAAAGAGATAATACATAAGTTATCATATATCAATTCCAATGTACATATCCAGGGGCATATTTAAATTCCTCTATATAAAATTAACTCTTGGTCGAAACAGTGATCAGCCTAGAGTAACATTCAATCACTAGATTCATCCTGGCTGGCCAGCGTCCGCTAGATAACTCCATTCAAAGGTAATATTAATCAAAACCTCCAAAGTGAGCAAAAATGGGCCAATAGTCTAAGTTCAGAATCTTAGATAGTTATACCCAGTATATTTTCGATCGTAAGCCAGATGCAATGCATTGCCATATGTACTTCTGTATTTTGAGAGTTGATACAGTGAAACCAAAAAATTGGATCCCCAACCGACTCCAAATCGTGTACATAGTATCCATAGTAGGTGGGGTAACAAACCTTGTTCGGTGTGGGTGCTGGCAGTTGGTGGTTGTCCAGTTTCAGTGAGAATCTCGGTACTTAGTTTATATAGGTTGTTGAAAAATAGTGACACATCAGTTCTGAGTTGTTTCAGTACATGTTAATTTAATGTACTAAAAAGAACATGACAGAGTCTGGCAACATGGGCCGTGTGAGGTGAAACAAAAAGCCGACGCACGTTTTGACGGCCACCTGGCTTGCCAACTTTCTCCACTGTGAGCCAACTCACCAATCTTTCTGCCTTGATAAAGACTACCGTCGAAACGCACGTCGGCTTTTTGTTTCACCTCACACGGCCCATGTAGCCAGACTCTTTCATGTTCTTTCTAGTACATTAAATTAACATGTACTGAAACAACTCAGGACTGATGTGTCACTATTTTTCAACAACCTATATAAACTAAGTACCGAGATTCTCACTGAAACTGGAAAGCCACCAACTGCCAGCGTCCACACCGACCAAGTTTGTCACCCCACCTAGTATCTAACCTCTTGGGAACCCTGGAGTTTTGGTTGCCAGACGAACCATGTGCCAGGTTGCAAGCAATATTTCAATCATAGACTGAATCTGTGCGCAGGGGACCGGTTGTCCCGACACAAAACTCCAAACTCCTTGAACCATAGTATCCATAGTGTTTCAAATACATTTTGTCAGGGTTGCACAATCTGTCAATAGATGTTTTTCTGTTTCGCTAATGGCTACATTTTTGCACACCCAGCAGTATCTTTCAGAAGGGGATAGCTGCCTGCAAGTTCCCTTATTTGCTAGAACCGGTAGATGGTCAATTCTCAGGAGAAGAAGGAATCGTCTAAGTCGACTAGAGGGACACAAGTTCATATATTTCTGAGCATAATTGAATGAGTAGAGCATATAGTGTACAAATTGGTATTTTCTGAGTTTTCCCAAATGCTCATAATTTTGTAACCAGTCCCAGAGATCTACCCGTTTAGACAAAGCTATTTTCATCGAGGCACCATTAACCCCCCGCCCCCACGCCCCATCTAGGGCTCCAGCATATCTCTTTGTAAAAGCTTTCCATTTTCTCCTTTAAGGGATAGTTTGTGGTCTCCTGGGAGATTTCATGATAAATGGATGTCATTAACAGGTTCTCGGGATTATTGCTCATCTTCCGATACATCTCTGCTCTCCTTTTCAGTACGATAGATTTTAAAGAGACTAGTCCTAGTTCTAGTCTGATAATCGCCATTGGTATACATTGGGGTAGACCCAATATTCGCCTCTAGAATTTACCCTCCACCACTTGGAGCCATTTCAGATTGATAGATAGCAGTGCCTCAAGGCCATAAACAACCATAGGTACCAAGACCTGTATGTATAGCTAGTGCGCTCCCCATATAGAATAACCACCATTCTTGATGGTCAATTGATGTATTAATGCTGTTACTTGAGCAGCTATAATTATACGAGATTGTTTACAAGAGGTGTAGTCGCCTTTAGCGTCAATCTCCACTCCCAGATATTTATATAGAGGGGTATACTTTATTTCAAGTTCTTGTATAATTAGTCTGTGGCACGCAATCTTTCGGCCCGAGAATACCATTAATTGTGTTTTATCTTGGTTGATAATTAAACCATTTATCTCGGCATATCTCTAAAGGGTGTTAGCCGCCCTTTGTAACCCACTAAATGTGTGGCCCAGGATTATTAAATCGTCGGCACAGGCTAATACCGGGCACTGCGCTGTACCAATTTTGGGGGGGGGGGCAGTTGTGCTCTGCTGAAACAGCTATGGGGAGGTCATAAGTGAACAAATTGTACAGAAAGGGGGCCATCACGCAACCCTGCTTGACTCCCCTATTCTGCACAATTGAGTCCGTCATGCTGTCCTGGGAGTCAAACTTAAGTTTGGCAGTAGTATTCTGGTGTAAAAGCCTCAAGTATTAAAGGAGTTCTTCAGGACAGCCCAAGAATTCCAGTTTCTGCATAGTTTATCTCTTTGCACTAGGTCAAAGGTGGCTCAGAAATCAATAAAAAGGGCATACAATGGACGATTACCAATTTTCATGGCCCTAGTACATAATAGGTCTATTATTCTCAGGTTCTGGGTTGTTGAATAGCCTTTCCTGAAGCCACTTTGAAACAGATACGAAATTCCAGCTTTGCCAGCCCGCTCCTGCAGCTTCTCTAGCATTGGTGACGCAAATAATTTACCTGTGCAATCGAGCATCGATAATAATCTACAGTTACCAGGTTCCATCCTGTTCCCTCTCTTAAATATTGGAATAAGAAAGGAGGTCTGCCAGGAGATCGGTATTTGTCCAGCCAACAATATTTTATCAAACAAAATGTTTAAAAGCTGTGCCCAGAATTCAGGGTTGCTCTTTAGTACTACATTAGCCAGGCCGTTAGTGCCTGGCGCTCTTGAGGATTTCAAGCGCTGAATCTTAACAATTAGTTGAACCGTGGTAACACTAAAAGGTAACTCATGGGGTACGGTTGCCACCGCTTGCTCTCCCCCCATGCCCACATTTTTGTTCATGGTAAAAATGTCTCATAGTGCGGGATTGTAAAAAGCAGAGAAATCGTGTGTCAAATTGTATTTCTTTCAGAGGTAAAATTGCATTGATGAAAACCTATGTACATGTTCAAATCCTGGGTGCCTTTTTGGAAGGTCCAATGCTGCAATATTATAGCTTTTTATTCCATCTGTAATGCTCATTTTATACAACAATGTAAGCAGTAGTTAGTTCTATGAAATACCTCATAAAGAAAAGAAAAAATCATAATGACAGTGGATTAATTTCTGCATGTCATGCAATCCCTTTTTGGAACAAGCAGTCATGAACTATCTGAGTGATGAGGTGAATTGTTGATAAGGATTGCAATCAAGAAGCGGTAAAGGAAGTATGGGAGTCTGGAGGCAGGGGCCCTAACAGAAAGTCTAGCAAGTAACTTTGTGGAATAAGTTTGGCATAATGGATCAATATATGATTGCATTGACTAATAGCTTGACCTTGGCCATAAATGTCCAGAAAAGGTCTCCAAATTGCTTAAAACAAATCTTGCTCCCACCATATTTTCTAGATGAGTGCAGTGATTCGAACAATTAATAATACTTTGCCAAAGAAACTTAAAAACAGCTCTGCATAATGATTGAACTGTCAGGTCAATTTTTTGGTACGGGCAAACGCTGTCTGAGTATAATTACCAGAATAATTACTAGCATCTACATGCACCTGAGGAATATATTACCAGTGTGTACTGGCTGATGGGCTAGCCTTCAAAGTACACAATAGTGCGACCCACACCTATCTTCAAACCTCTGCTCTTTCGCTGAATATTGGTTGTAAATCCTTAACAATTCTGTTCGGTTGTGTTGCACCTGAGAGTTAGGTGACCACTAGCGGTTTTCTATTCATTCTGTAGTTCTGCTTTCTCCATTTTGTGTCAGGTTCTCTCTTGGATTTTCAATGCACATTTAAACTGACTGTTAATTTGTCTTTCACTCTGTACTATTGCAGGAAGGAAGTGTGGAGCCTGTCGGGTAACTTGTCCCTTGTCTGTGAGTTGAGGCATATTGATTTGTAACTGATTCCCTGGTTTTAGGTGACAGGTCCTTTTTGTGTGGCTCAAATGTAAACTTGGCCTGAACGTGGCTTTCCTGTATACAGCTGTTTCCAGCTGACCACTCTTTCCAACATAGATGGTAGTATCAGGAACGTTTATGTTGAAGCTACTGATTGATTCATGAAATTGTTTAAGATAATATTTTCCTTCTTTCCAAATAATGACAATGGCCCTCATTACGACCCTGGCGGAATCCGAAAAACGATGGCGGAAATGCAATACCGCCATCGAATACCGCTCGGTGCGACTATGACCCGTCACCGCAAAGTACGAAGCCATTAGCGACACCGTAGTGAACGCCAACGCTAACTGCACCAAGTACGCGCGCGCGCGCCATGCCAAACCGTAAATACCACCATGGCGCAAGGGTACGCGAATTCCGACCCTAGCGGACATGTACCTAACGCCATCAAGCATGGCGGAAAGCACCAATCCGCCATGGTGAGAAGTACGGCATCGCGAATCAACCGTAAACGGCCCCACTGAGTGCCTGTACACCGCTCCCTGCCCACAAAGTACAACTCCCCGTAGGTGCAATGAAGTCACAATGCAACCAGTGAAATGTACAAGTCACCCATGCATGCCAACGAACAAAAGAAACACAAGAGGGGCCAATGGGAGCTGCAGGGCACAGATGGCACGAATACAGAAGCCATTCCAATGGACATGACCACAGTCCCCCCCCCGAAACGCACGCAAACACAGGCACCTGTGATCAGCAATATTCCGAAAATCACAACATTCCACCAGTCCACCTGGCTGACCGGCATCTGTTACACAAAACCCATTCCCCCGCCCCTGAGCATGACAACATTCAAACAGTCACATTGGCAGCCCCCATCCCTGACCTCACTGGGCTCCGTAGGCAAACGCGCCCAGCACAGTACCACGCGACTAAACTCCGAAGCTGGAACCCAATGCAGATCTCCTCACAATACATCGCTCCCCAAATAGGAATATGCCACATCACTCGCAAAGAAGAACGCTACACGGCCCATATCAGAATAGAAATTTAATGCACAACTAAATCACCAAGCCCATACAGCCATTAGTCCATGAACTCCAAAACACATATCACCATTGTGGGCTGCATCCGCAAGGAATGACCAGCTACTACTTGTGTGACGCCCTGTTCCATCATGGTACACAGAGCCACATTCACGTACGAAAAGGCAACATGGAAGCGCACAGACCCGCAGGGCCGTCCCAATGGGGAGGCACTAGTCCAGCTGAAAGGCCGAAATGTTGCTCCGAGCCACTAGTACTGCGTAAGGGCATGTGGCCCATTGGCGATCGTCCCATAAGATCGTAATGCTGCTCCACTGATTAACACGAAGCAGCAGGTGTCGGGAGTAAACGCCATCTGCAGGAGTGGCATACAGATGGCAGTGGCAAAAGGGGAGGAGATACCTGTCAGCCAAAAGAAAAGAAAAAGAACAGAATGGCCATCAGAACTACATTCGAACAACTCACTTCAATGATCACACTAAATCCACAGTCATATGCATGCTAGCCCACTCGAAAGGATCATCACCACCCCGAAACCACTTGCGACTCATAACTATCTATATCGAGGTGTAAACACCATCACAAACGAGTGTACCTGTGCATGCGTCTGTCAGAACAGATTCCATCAGATGGGAATGTTAACGTGCATGGACACAAGTGTCTGAAGGCGCGTCGAGACAGGGAGGGCTCAACAAGGCCAGATAGACGATGGTCCCACTATGGCAGCCCTGCATCACATAGCGCAGGGGAGGCGGATAGATTCCAACAAGCCCTGTACATGGCAAACCCTGTATCAAATCACCTGCCCATGCATCCATTCATCATTCCCTCATCCTGTTATAAAAACGCCTGAATATTTACTCACAAAACATTCGAACTTTCCATTGAGTCTGTGCGTTATGCAGCCTGCAAAATCCACAGTGCCCCAGCCCGTAATTCCAGTGTTGTGAAGTTACATGTATTTGGGAACGTCCGGCCTCATCGCCCACGTCACTATTGCGCATCCAAAACTATTCATATCAATCATTGCTTCCTCGCCATGGCCCCTGTCTCAAGGACATCGAACAAAAGAACGTTATATTTGCAGTCAGACCTGTGGGCATCTCCCCGGCGCTAGCTGAAAACCGAAAGCGCCGGCCTTCGAATTCCTCATTTGCAACATCACGTCGAAAAGGCATCTGTGGCCGTTTGAAATCACAAATTAATCCATCGAGTGCGGCTGTGTGTGAAAATGGCAACTGCCTTCACCCACGAATGGGACGCCCCGCCCGTCGTTGCAACTCGGTACAGTGATGCATGAGGGCCCACCGTTACTCGAGTACTACGTCCCACTGACCCATCACAAGTCTGTTCGCGACTGCAAAGATTGTATGTGAAACAATGGGACCATAGCCGAATGTACATATCAACAAATGTTACACGGCCATCGGGTATAAATACATGAATGCAAGAGCAAGATGCCATTCCTCGAATTGCAGCGTTGTGTGCGGGACGTGCTCGGCCAAAGGGGAGAGCAGCTTGCACAGGTGGAATGAATCACCACAGGTGGAGGCCATACAGCCTGAAAACACATAAATTGCACACCCAGTCTCCTCCCACAACCACACCCACTCCGAAATGCTACCGGCAGGACTCGCGATGTTGGCCCTGGGGGACCTGATAGCACTGCAAGTACTCCAACTCCAAGAAGAAGACGAACACCAACTACAACCGGCCGCACGGAGGAGACGCAGGAGGAGGAGGAGGGCAAGGCAGGGCCAGCAAGGGCCGCGAGCACAGCCACTACCACCACGCAGGCAGCCCGCAATCCCACGCCTCCGAGCACATCCGTTCAACCTCACTGATGAGCAGATCCACACCCTCTACCGTTTGGACCGGGACACCATAGCCGCCATCGTGGACATGACACAGGCTGACCTTGTCAGCATGATAGATAGCCCAACTGCCATCCCACCCCTACTGAAGGTGGTCTCTGTACTCCACTTCCTGGCCACAGGCACCTACCAGCACACAGTCGGACAGTTGCATGGCATTTCACAGCCACTGTTCTCACGGACACTATTGCAAGTGCTCGATGCCCTCCTGCAGCACGCAGACGACTACATCTCTCTACCACGCTCGGAGCAGGAAATTACCAACACAAAAGTGGGATTCCATGCACTTGCCGGCATACCGGGTTGCATTGGTGCCATCGACTGCACCCATGTGGAATTGGTCGTTCCACATGCCATGGAGGCCCAGTACCGCAACCGAAAACAATTTCATTCCCTGAATGTACAAATGGTGTGTGACTCCAACAGGATCATTACACATTGTTGTGCCAGATTCCCTGGATCAACCCATGATTCTATGGTCTTGAGGAACTCTACTATACCACGCTACATGGAGCGACACGCAGGGAACAGATCCTGGCTACTCGGTGAGTCTCATTTCATGCATGATGATGTGGGGTATGTGATGCGGCAATGAACTGCCAGGAAGGGGGGGGTGCGTACGTAGCAATGGCATTCCACATCATACGTTTCTCGTCCACATACAGGTGATGCTGGGTATCCACTGAAGAGATGGCTCCTCACACCAGTCCGGAACCCACGGGACCAGCATGAGGAGGACTACAACCATGCCCACTCACGTACCCGTGTAGTCATTGAACAGGCATTCGGCCTACTGAAGACTCGTTTCCGCTGCCTCAGCAGGTCTGGCGGGGCACTCCTGTACCGCCATGAGAAGGTTGCAAAGATGGTCATGGCATGTGTCATGCTCCACAACATGTGCGTACGTAGAAATGTGCCCATGCCCCCTGACGCTGAACTGCAAGCACCTGATGATGGTCATGATGAGGGTGGGGATGTGGCAGCACCTCAAGGAGTCTGCGAGGCACCGGAGGGCCGTGACATTCGTCAGCATCTCATTGATGCATGCTTCTAGCACTCACGCCTGGTGGCTGATACATGGACACGGGACTCGTGGCACTGTGTGTGTCTGGTACATGCACAATATGGACTGTACGCCTATGATGGCCTAGTACACAAAGATCATTGTCCACACATCTCATTGGTTGATCGTGCACTGTTTATGGCATATGTGATATCATGTTGAACACCCTATCGACCCGCCACCCAAGTGAGCCCAACACACCCCCTCCACCCTCCTACCTCCCCCCCGAACACCAGTGTCCAAAGAAGCTCATTGTCAGTGGGCTGTCGCTATTGCAAGCCCCCTCTGCGGGTATCAGGGGCACCCCTGCCTGTGGAGCGCAGGTTCCTCCCAGATCTACGTTGGGGGCCGCCCTGGACGGAACTTGCAACGGATGACGTCTCTGCCTGCTCACGTCCATGCATGTCCCTAAGGGTTTGTGAGAGCTCAGTGAGCACACGGCGCACTGCGGCAAGTTCGGCACATACGTCTTTGGACGTCGCATGCAGTTCCCCCCTCAGGCTCTCGGTGCTTCTCTCCATTTGGACTCTCAGGCTCTCGGTGCTACTCTCCATTTGTGCCCTTAGTGTCTCTGTACTTCTCTCCATTTCTGCCCTGAGTGTCTCAGTTGATGTTTCTATGTCTGACTTAGTGCGCCCACATTCATCGGCATGGTCCTTGAGGAGCGTGGCCAGTTGCTGCTGTTGCACGATTAACTGGTCGAGGGACTGTTGCCTCTGCTGGGCCATGGCCATTTGCGGGGGTGTCACAGAGGGGCTGTTGACCTCATGTTGCCTTGCCACAGGGCTTGGGGGGGATGGCCAGTCGTCGTCTTGTGGGTGCCCCTGCGTGGTATCCTCATGTTGTACGGGATGGGACAGACAGGGGGAATGGGACAGGTCATGGATGGATCTGACTTCGACATCCCCGTCTTCTGTGTCGGAGCATGCTGCCATCAATGGGGTGTCACCTATGGTGCTGCTGCCACCAGAGGCAGTGCCTTCTGTGGCATCCGTTGGGGGGACCTGTGGTGGTGGTGTTGTGGGCATGCTGGCTGCTGGGGTGCCTGTTGATGTTCCCCCCTCTGTGCTGCCACCTGATTTGTGCTGCTGCCGTGTCTTGATGCGTGCAGCTGAGGTGGAGGGTCTTTGGCCGTTGGTCTTGGCCCTCTTTGCAGGTGTGCTGGTAGGGGTGTCCTGATGCTCGTCGTTTGGATCGGAGCCTGTGGTGGAGTAAAGGAGGGCAAGGGTTATTAATGGGTCTGTGGGTATTGGAATGGCATTGTATCACATGCATTGGGGTGGTACATGAGGGTGATTTGGGTCGGTGCCTTGGAGGTGCTTTTATTTGTGTGTGGGGTGAGGGTGCAGTTGTTTGGCAGCCTGCAGTTAGGGTGTGCCTGCTGGACGTGTGGTGGGTGTTTTAGGGGTTTTTAATTATTTATGTATTTATTGTGGTTTTAAGGTGCACTATCAGGGCGATGTGTGTGGACGTTCTCCTGGACATGTGTTTCTGTTGCACTATGTGGACACATGGTACTTCACATGATTGGACATTGTGGATTTAGCATTGTTTTATCTGGGCCACCTACCTGATTCTTCTGATGTCTGCACTCCTTTCTCCATCCCTCCGACTCCCTCTATGCTCTCCATTCCGATGGTGGAGACACAGATTTCTTCCCAGGGGGTCAACTTGATGGGTGATTCAGGACCTCCCCCGGTGGCTGTGGCAATGTTGCGGTTGGCAGAGAGTATGCTGCGGATGCGTATCCGCAGGTCGTCCCACCGCTTTCTGCATTGCTGTGGGTTGCGGGGTGCGGTCCCCACCGCGCTTACCTGCTGTGCCACCAGAGCCCATATGGCCTTCTTGTTCGCAAGTGCCGTCCTGGTCATTTGCGTGGAGAAGACGACGGCAGCATTATCCTGGAGGGTCTCTGTTAGCACGGTGAGTTCCTCACGGGAGAAGTGGACCTGCCGCTTGCGGTCGCACGCTTTCTTCGCTACTTTTCCCATTTTTCTTGGTTTCGCTAGGGTGGATGACGGGTTGGGGTGTGTCTCGGGGTAGTGTTTTTAGTGGTTGTGTGGTTTTGGTGGTTTTATAGGTGCACGGCGGGATGTTTCCCGTTCCGGGACCATGTTTTAACTTCCGTTTCCGTATATTTCCGGTCACCGTACTTTCCGGTAGGCGCACTCTGCGGTGCCCGCTGTGATGGGTGGCGGTATTGCACCTAGGGCGCCGTACGGCGGCGGTGTGGGCCGTTTTGGGGTCATTTCCGCCATCGCGGACTTTGCACTTCCGCCATGCCGTGGTGCTCGTGCCCGATGGGTCGGAATGGGCCGCAATTTGCTCCTTCGTGCAATGGCGGAAACGCTATTTACGCTGTGGCGGTCCGGTCAGTCACTTTCCGCCAGGGTCGTAATGAGGGCCAATGTGATAAGATGTGGTTATGGGTGAAAGGATCGAATACAAAGGATCGAAATGCAATACATTTGAGTCAAAAGGACCGAAAAAAAAGACCAATTGTTTTGGTGGGGGGGTTCCCCCAACCCCTGTTTTCGGGCCAAAAACCATTAATTTTACCTATACCAAAACCCCCTAAAAAAAATACATGAAAAAAAAGGCATTTGGTCTTTTTTTCCGGTTCTTTTCACTCGAATGTATTGCATTTGATCCTTTTGTTTTCGAATGAATGACACCATGTGATGTGATAGGTTATTTATAACGCGCTTAATACCCAGATGTTTCTAAGCGCGGACCCGGGGATCGAACCTGTGTTGCCAGCATGTTGCCACTGAGCTATCCTCCCGACACAAGAGCATCAACTCTTCCTCGATGTCCACCATCAACATGTTTGCATATTGAGGTGCCATTGATGACTGAGCCACTGAGGGTTTTCCATTGAAACAAAAGTTACTATGCGTGCGCATGTAACTGTGATCAGTCGGATTGGGGTGTCTATTTTGTTGGTCTTTGTGAAATACTCGTTTTCAATAAAAGGTTGCACAGGCATCTGCACACAAAAAATCACTGTGTCGTGTGGCTTTTATCAATGTGACAAGGTTTCTTATGCATAGGGATTTCATTGCAAAACCTGTGCCTGTATTTTATATTCAGTCTGTTAAGGCAGACTGAGCTGCTGAGTACACAGAGCCTGATGTTCAAGCTGGTAGGGTGGCATCCACAGGCCAGTACTCGATCTCTATGAATAAGACAGCACCACAATGTCTGACCTCGTCAGGCAGGCGGTCAGGCAGGTGGGGCAAGAGAGCAGGAACAGGTTGCTGTGCCACACAGGCCACATCAACAGAGTCTCCCTCACTGGTAGTGGAAGGCGTGACAGGATAGCTGGGAGGTAGATGCAAAGGAACTGCCACAGGTTTTTATAGTCTCTGCCACTCTTTTACTCAAGCAACAAAAACAGGAGTTCTGGAAGCTGAAAGACTGGGAAGTCAAACTGTATTTCTCTTACAGTGTCCAGGAACTTGTCCTCCCCTGTCCCTGCTTGTATTTCAAAACTCTACCTTTCCATTTGTCTTTCGGTTGCAGGTTTTGCAAGGTTTCTGAACCCACTTGTGGATACTTCATAGTGGGGACCGCCGGGCTCTGTGGGTTCTGCAGGTGGGTAGAAGAAGGCCTGCACCTTCCACCTCAGGGACCAGCTTCACCATGAGCCAGGCAACATGATTTGGGAACTGTCTCCCTGCACTGGGGACCTGGTTCCAGGTTTACTCACCCACTGTCTGTCATTTCTGTCATTTCCCTGCCCATCAGGGAAACAGCCTTGCAAATCCTCCTGCCTAGAAACTCCATCCTGGATGGACCTAGTCCACTGGAAACTCCCTCCCTCTCACTGGCTATCAGAGGTACCTTTCCACTTCCCCCTGACTCTTGACGGTGCAGCCCCATCTCCCCCTCTAACCAACACTTCTTCCCCTCCAGCCCCCTCGCAACACTCCTCTGTAGACAATAACATCACTCTTCATTTAACCCCCCCAATGTTTCTCTCCATGTGACAGGTGTGAGGTCTCTTGCCCTCCCCTTTGGAGCCATGCTGACATTACCTGATTTGAAATGGTTCCCTGTGTATTTCAAGCATGTAAATCAAAAGTCAGAAAAGCCTTTGGTAAATGGGGGGGGGGACTGTGTGAATGTAACGTTTTGCCACTTGAAAATGGTAACTTTGTAATCACTGCGATACGAACTGGGGATAAATTCTTTATACGACTCAACAATCTGGAAAGCTTGTGCACTCCTATGCAAATTAAGAGAACACCCTGGCGAACCAGCTTACAAAATACTCAAACCAGATACATCTTCCTCAAATTCACAGATTCTAAAGGAGTGGACCTATAAAGTAGACCAAATTATGGCGACCGCTGACATCGAAATTGATTCTCTGCAATGCCACCCGCAGCTGGTCAAAAAACGTCTCCAATGGTGGGGATGGATTCTGAATAGCGAAAAAAGAGCACTCCTCAAATGTACACTCCCCAAATGTACACTCCTGTCAGGATCTGCACTAAACAGACTAAATGGACAGCCAAAATATTTAGTCAAATGTCCACCTCGCCACCATCGAGACCAATTTTTGCGATTGCGGCTAAATGTACTACAAACAAACGAAATGAGATGGATAAGAAAAAATCCAGAGCAAAAAGACGACTTATGTAGACACTGCAAAAAAGATACGGAATCACTTTACCATCTGATCATAAATTGCGATGTAATCGCGAGTCAAAGGGCTTTTCATTTGGGCTTTTGCTTTCCAATAAATGGAAATATTGAGGAATGGTGGTTGCGTGTGACATCAGGTCACAATATGAAAATAACTTGTGCGATAACCGACTTTTTAGTCACAATCTTGAAAGAACAATAGAAGACTCAAATGTTAACCCCTGAACCCAAGAAGTAAATAGCTTGAGAAAACTCTGACATTCAATGATGAAAGTAACCACATGGAAATTCTGTGATAAAAGTTTGTACAAACTAAAGATCACAATAATAATTAAAAAAAATAAAATAACTGCTACACTAGCAAGAGGGGGTGAACAGTGTGTGTCTGTTTTGTCCCTCGCATGGGCAAGACACGTAACTTTTTCTGTCATTCTGTTCATAGGTCGAACTTAGCTTTGTATCCACAGGACTCCCCCATTCTGCTCTATTCTGACTCGTGCTCTCAAATGCTTCATTTGGCAGCAATGCCAAAGCAAGACATGTATGTCCACACTTGCATGTGAGTTCAGAAGGTTGCAAGGGAAAGCCAATAATTCCTAGCCTATGCTTGGTGTTTAGGTCTGGCTGGGGAGTTGGAAAGGGTCTTTAGGAATAGCAATATTAGGATTACAAGTATCGACAAGGGGTTTTAACCCACCCCTCTTTCCAATGGGGCCATTGGTATTGGTTGGTGTGCTCCTGTGACTGCTCGCTTCCTTATTGTGGGGACCCAGTGAGGGTGGTCTAGGGATTCCCTGTACACCTTCTTTGTGTGCAGCCCCCACTAGCTTGTGGTGGTCCTGGGGCACCTAGGCCACCCTTCTGTTGGGCTCTAGGTTTAAGGAGAGGACCCATCCCCACAGCTAAATAGGAGGCATACAGAGGGAGGGCTAATAAGCAAAGCAGACGCAGTAGAAAAGAAATGACAGTAAGATGAAGTGGGAGAAATTGTGATTGAAGCAGTATGAGGGGCAGATGAAGGGCTGACAGGAAGAAGAGAAGAGAAGGAGATAGAGTAAAGAGAAGCTAAGACAAAGAGGGGGGGAATGAAAAAGAAGGGCTAACTGAAAAGGTGGACAAACATAGTAGCCATCTGCCCCCATATTAGGTGTGACACTTCCATTAGTACCTGGGGCGAGCACCTCAGCAAATCAGATTGTTTAGAACGCAGGCTTCTGGTATAAATCAATGTTCTGAGCAAACTGACAGCTACTTGCACCTGCCAGGGCTTTGCCCCATGCCCTCTTCTGCTCTCACCAACATGTTTGAGCTTAAAGGAAGTGGCTGTCATTTCCCTGGGGTGGTAACACTGGGGTGCTAATGACAATAATGCCACATTTAGTAAGCCAAACTAGGTGGTAGTGATCCAGTGCAGATGTTAAAGTCCCTCATTTTCCTTGGGCCTATTCTTGGGTGGCATACCATTATTAATTATTAGCACCAGGCGGGGGACTGGTCTAGTCCTCCCAGCAAATGAGGAGGCTGGGAATGAGGGCATTGCCATATGGTAATCCCATTGCTCCGACCCTCCTCAGTGCTGGAAGCCACCGTCTGCCCCCACAAGATAAGTGCTCCCCGGCGTCCCGTATCCTATACCCCTAACCCCCAACCCCATTTTATACATATTTCTCCCCTCCCACAAACGCCCCACTTACCTTGTGCTGCCTGGTCCCTTGCACACGCCAGGAACAGCAGTGTTCCCAGTGCGTCCCCACATGGTGGCCATCTTGTTTGTTTATTTTTTTCACTTTTAAATGGTCCCCATGGAAAGGGTGAAGAGACCACATGTAGTCCCTTCCTTGGATCCATGGCGGCTATCTTTTTATTTTTATTTGTTAAGATTGAGAAACTACTGCAATCTTTCTCAACTTTAAAAAAAAGCTATTCGTATTCAGTACATCGTGTCAGATACCAATAGTGATATTACCATCACAAAGGTGGCAATACCTGGCTCGGTGATGTACTCCCAGCTTGGGTACTATTACTAAGTATGGCCCACTGAACACAGCCTGAAGTTTAAGTAAACATTTTTCAATCTCATACATGTAATGGAAAAACAAAGCTATAAAGTCAAGAATGCAAAGTGGTTTTGGTAAGAAATCATTCCTGGCTGAATGTGCCACACCATGGAGGCAGTAAGCTATAGATGAGGTGGCGCGATGTCACTGAGGGAAGGTGGTATGGGGAAATGAAGAGGAGAAGGGTGAGAGGGATTGTTTCTGGCGAAGGATAGGGGTACAAGAGATGCAGATGGAAAAAAGCATTGAGGGGAAGAAAAGCTTACTGGACAAGAGAAAGAGAGACATTCTGGAGTGAGAGGATTAGGGGAGAGGAATGAGCAATGGGAGGGAGATTAGAAGGAGAAGAAGGGCTGATGGGAGGAGGGTGAGAGGGATATAGAGGTCTGGAGGTGTGAGTGTTGAGCATTGAAGGATAAAGGGGTGAGAAGGGACATAGTGATGAAGGACAGTAGTGAGAGGAAGGTCTCTGGGGAAAGGTGAGGGGGTGAGGACATTCTGGAGAGAAGGTGGGGAAGGTAGAAGAATGTCTGAGGGGAATGTATGAGGGAAATAAGAGGGTGGAGGGGTAAACGAATGCCAGGGCTCAGGTGGGAGATGGTATGAGGAAAATCGATTGAGGGAGAGAAAAGGGAGAGAGACAGGCTAATGGAAGCACACTGAGTTTTAGAGGTGGAGTTGTGTGTTTACGACGAAGAGACACAGTGCTGCTTGGCGTAGTAAGAAGGGCTGAAGGGAGGAGGGTAAGTAGGGCAGTCTGAAATGTGGAACTACGAAAAAACAAGATGTGGGGATGCACAGCTTTTTAAAAATTCTTATCAAAGATTTCACCACATTTTTTTAAAGTCCTATGGTGCAACTGGGTGCGATTCTCTGCTCCAAGGATTCAAGCCAATACATATAAAAAAAGACAAATGAAACTGGTGAGCAACCCTGATGCACTCTTCTCTGGGTGCACAACCCTTCAGCATTCCAAAATATAGCTCCAACTATTAAAACATGTAAAAAATAAAATGATGTATAAAAAAGGAGACCATTCTGTGGTTTAATAAACACAAAATAGTTCAGTATTGGAAATAACAGAAAGTGAATGTCCACTTGAGATTCCTACTCAAACCCTGATATTAAACAAAAATCACATCTCTTTTGTAAATTCAACACCTGTGTCACATGACAGCAGAGATATGTTGTCCCTAGCTTCTTTTGTCTTCCCAACGCATTTCAGATTTAAACCTTTCTTCTTCTTCGGGGGTAATCATACTGTCTTCCCGCAAGTAGTAGCACAGAACACGTGTTAATCCACATCCCAGGTAGTTATTTTCAATCGTCTTGCAACCCCCCTTTTTTTCAAACTTCACTTCCTCCTCCTAAATCAACAGAGGACTTCTTTTTAACTATGGGACTTCCTTGGATCAAGTCACATTATCGCCACCTGTGCATGGGTGTGATTGTAATCACGAGTTTGTAGATGAACCATCACTACACACCACAAGAGATTTAGAATAAAAGTCAAAACACCCAGCTAATCAATATATGGACAGATGATGTCCAAAATAATACACACAACTGTGTAACACTCATCTAGAGATGCTATTTTGTTTGTATACATTGAAATATCTTTGGTTGTCGCTGATGAAATCGCGAAATTTTCACGATGTTTCAAGGCTCAACTCCTGGAAGAACGATACCCCCACCTGGGAACGGGGTAAATCCAGTGCTAACATCGATTACTTCTTTGTGTCACACAGTCTGGTGGATCATATTGTAGACTATTCAGTGGTCCAGACCAAAGACAGCGACCACAACTTACTGGAAATTAAATGGAAGACACAAAGTACGAAAAATGATCATTACTCTTACCAAATTGCATCCAACAATCAACAAACACGTGTCCATCTGTCAACGTTAAACCTGTAAAGAATTACTGACGAATACACAATGCGCTTTGGGAGCAAAGAAACCTCGAATCAAAATCCAGATTACTTACCATTCCTTCTACAACACCAGAAGCCAAAATTAGGAATTAGCCTACAAAAGAAAACAAATCTTCACGTATTTGACGCAAAGGTCGCAGAAAAGAAGAGACTACTGAGAAAGCTGAAGAGGCAAGCAAAAAATGAACACTCGCCAAATACCTGGAACAGATGGAAGAAGGAAACCAATGTATACAAAGCATGGTTAAGATCCCACAGACACGATATGTTCCAAAGAGATGCTGAAGAAATGCTCCAGGTCCTAGGCTCAAAAAAGTCTGGAGACTTCTGGGCTCTCATCAGAAAATCTGAAAATAAAATACCCTTGCACATGGCCAACACAGTGTCTGAAAACCGGTGGGTTAACCATTTCGGAAACCTGTTTGAAACTCCGGCCCATATCTTGCCAGACCAAAACAGGAGCACTTCGCAGACCTGGATCAACCTATCCTCCAAAGATGACATAAAGGAGATCATTCTTAAATTGAAAAAATCAAGAGCACCAGGCCCTGACGGCCTTTCCAATACCGATCTTAAACAAAACCCTGAGCAATGGTCAATCTTGATCAGCGCTATTTTTACTCAATGCGCCAAGACTAGGACCATCCCACCCTCATGGACCAACGCGGTCGTCGTTCTGATTTTTAAACGAGGGAACAGAGAAGATCCAGAAAACTATCGAACAATTGCTCTCCTTGACATAATTGGAAAGATCTTCGCCTCCTTGCTCTTGACCCACTTCAGGAATTGGGCAAATCAATCGCCGGCGTATGACCCCTTCCAACTGGGTTTCTTAAAAGGGGGGAGCACGTCTGCCAATATCCTTCTTCTCAACATCTTAAAAGCGAGGGTCAAACAGGGCGCACCAACTCTCTTTTTGGCCTTTGTGGATCTGTCCCAGGCTTTTGACAGAGTCGACAGGCAAAAGCTCTGGGACAAACTGGAAAAATGGCATTGCCCTCCCGAAATACTGGACCCAGTGATGGCTCTACACACCAACACCAAACTAAGAATCCGACTAAACAACCAAGGTCTTCTGTCAAGAGAGATATTTGTAGAAAGAGGGGTCAAACAAGGCTGCCCGATGGCCCCTCAATTATTCATCACCTTCTTAGGAGACATGAAAGATACAGAAGCTGGCATTAAGATGGCACCACCGAAGCTGGGTACCGAGCATATATCACGTCTCATGTATGCCGACAATCTAATTTTATTAGATCAGACTCAGATCGGACTTCAACGCCAATTATCCAATCTGGCCCTGTACATGGGAAAGAACAACATGAAAATCAATAAAGAGAAATCAAAAATCGTGATAATCGGAAAAGGTGGAAAAAAGATCAATCCACACTTCACATGGACCATGGACTCAATTCCTATTGAGGTGGTTACCAGCATTAAGTACCTAGGGGTACACATCGACCGTTCAGCCAGGGAGGCCACGATGCAACAAGCCTTATGGGACAAAGTGCGCAACCTCGCAGCCCAAATGAAAACAGTTAACAACAGATTCGGTAAATTCTCACTTAAACCAGCGATTGAATTTTACAAAGGAAAAGTGGTGCCTACACTCACATACGGTATGGGAGCAACCTTGACCATACCAAATAGCATCTGGCGCAGATTAGAAAGTCTGATTTGGAAATCAGTTCTAGGACTACCAAATTCCACCTCGATGGACCTCATCAGACGAGATTTGGGCCTACAGTCGTTAGAAGCAACGGTGATGCTACACGCTCTCACTCTCTTTAGAAACACCCTAATACCAGACAGTGCATTAATTTATAAAATCGTAGCTGATGAAATCATAAAGAAGCGAACAATGAACTTAAATGCATGGTCAGAAAACTTAAAAGGAAAGCTATCTGATATTGCATGCTCAGTTGAAGATCTTAAGCATAATCCGGAAAGAGTAAAAAGAAAGTTAAAGGAACTGGACTGGATCCTGACCCTATCGAAAGCTCAATCAAACAAACTGACCATGCACCTCCCACCTACCTTTAACAGACTCAAGGTACCTATACCATACTGTTCTAAGTTTCCAAGCCAACAGCTAAGAAAATTCTTCATGAGAGCTCGTTTAAACCTCCTGCCGACGAGAGAAATTTTAGCAATCAGATCCAGTTCAACTGACATTATCTGTCGCCTTTGCCATAATTCCACCACGACAGAATCAATCAAACATCTCTTACTCAGATGTCCTAATGTGAGAAAAATTCGAGCCATCTACCTGTCGACACTAATCTGCGAACACTCATCTTTCGGAGAGGAAGAAGAACTTATCTGGTGGAACAGGTTAATGTCGGGAGAAAAAACCAGATGGACAATCGCGACTGTCAAAATCCTGGAATCTGCCTTTGAAATGATCAGTTCCATTTCACAAACTACGAGCGGTGGTACAATTCCCGAAGACTCCACTCCCCTACAACAATGTTGATAAGGAAGATCAAGCTTCCTTCGGTATCTATTGCCCGCTCGGACACCTATGCCCGTGTGAGCCCATACCTACATCTTTTATACACTATACTGAGCTGAAAGAGGTAATCCTGTTCTTCCAGGAATCTGACACAACAACATGAAAGCTCGAGGCGCATCTCACTTGGGGTTGCTGCTGTCCTCAACCGTTTGTAAAAATTCATTTCTATGAATTATAAACAAATAAAATAAAAAAAAATAAAAAATATCTTTGTTATCTGTTATATTGACAGATTGTCACATTACATTCTAGACTGTTAAATTGCACCTGAAGAAGGGAGCCTGAATCCCGAAACGCATTGTGCTGATGACACCAAAACATATAAAGAAGATATCTTTGCTGGACTATTGTGGAATTGACTTATTATCATTTTACTGAGAGACTAATATTAAGAAATTGAACATTTGCAACAAAAATGTGGCTGATTTTTCAGCACTAAGGTATGCAGGGGACGGGAGTATTCGATACATTTGGATACTTTTCAGTTACAGTTATATTTCCAACCTGTGAAGGTTGGGCTACCTCCTCTACGCCCAGGTTTTCATTACGATTTCGGAACTATTGACTTTGAACTAAATCTCCACATAAGGTGTGCACCTACACTTCTTTCCGTGTACATTGTCAATTGCAAGTAATCAATGTCACCTAAAAGAAAACACGCAATCAGTTTCTCATATACTAACATTTACACAAAACCTAACCACAGCACTCAACAGAGGATAATGTAGAAAATAGCTTACTTTGTCCACCGTTGTTCCAATAGCATCTGATTGAATAAGTGATTGCAGAGTCCAAGCTTACTATAATTAAAAAACGACCTGTGGACAATCACTTATTTTAGTATTTTGAGTTAAAACCACCCACTAAATCAGAGGCAGCTAAATAAAAGCTCCCAAATAGGAGTCACTAATGTTTTACCTGCGCATGAGAATTGCAAGGGACAAGGCAAGAGACTGGAGAACCAGTCGAGTGCCCCATGTCCGGGTTATGAGTAAGTTCCCAGCAGCTGCGTTACGGGTACACAGATGCAATGATGTTCAGACGCACACAGCGAGACTGTCAGGCATTTTGAGATTGTTATGACGTAACCCTTAACCATAGTTACATAATATTAAATTCTTTCCTAATCACTACGACCACATATTGAAGATTGTGACAACGATCGAAAACATCAGCTGAATCATCTTTTCTTTTTTGTATTCCAAATTGTATTGAATTTTAACAAATACAGAAAGATGCTCAAGCAGCGTTTTTCTTACTGTGTCTGTACCTTCCTCTGTACTATAAACCCTACCTGGTCCGAATGAACCAGCCAGGGCATTAACCCCTCCAGGTGGGATGTCAATACCCTAGTGAAAACCTTAGCATCTACATTGAGAAGGAATATCGGTCTGTATGAACTACACGATCTGGGGTCCTTCCCTTCCTTTGGTATCACGACTATCAGGGCCTGAGAAAACGATTGAGGTGCCCTCCCTGTCTCGGCAATGGAATTAAACAGTTTGACCATGTGTGGTACCAATACCCCCGCAAACTGTTTATAAAACCCCACCATGAACCCAGCATCCCTAGACGCCCTGCCCCCTTGCATTTGGCGAATAGCCACAAATACCTCTTCCTGCATGAACCGAGGGCCCATCACCTCGGCCTCCTCCCCGTCAGTCTCGCTCCAATCCCATCTCTGTCCTTACCTTTTCTTCCTCCTAGGGATTCTCTTAGAACTCAGCAAACTGGTTAACTATGTCCTCCGGGGTGGTGTGGTGATTCCCCTCATCATCGAGATCCCCTCTCCCACCTCTCTGCCCTCTGCATCCTCAGTCTCGCCATCAACAAGGCATCAGCCTTATCCCCCCCGCTCATAATATTTCAGACACAATTTATGCATGACCTTATCCATTTCCAGAGCCCTCAATTCCTCCCACTTGTCCTTTACGCGTCCTATCAGTTCCATAGCCCCTGGACCTCCCCTCTGCCACCTCCTCCTCCAAAGCCAGAATATTTGGCCTGAGTTTGTTTTCTAAGAGACCCTACACCCTTTTCTTCTTGGAACCCTCCCTAATTAGCACCCCTCTCCATGTCGCTTTTGCCACCTCCCAAACCGTGAAAATGTGTACCTCACCCATATCATTCATCTCAAAGTAGTTGGAAATTGCCTTACACATCTCCCCCTGAAACAAAGTGTGCCCCCAGAGTGAATCATTACACTTCCACAATGAATCCTGCACCCGCAAACCTGTCATGAGAACCCCATATACACCAAGTCGTGGTCCGACCAACTGATGGTGACCAATTCACAGGTGAAAACTCTGCTCAATATTTCCCTTTGAACACGTAAGTAATCCATGCGCGTATAGGTACCATGCAGCTGTGAGAAAAAAGAAAACCCCCTCACCCCTGAATGGAGCTACCACCACACATCAGAGACCCCCAGCAAGACCAAGTATTCCTGCAATTCTACCCCATTGGCAAATCAGGTGAACCCCCCACTGCAGTGCTCATCGAACCATTGCAGGATCCGCTCACAAGTTGAAGCCCCCCCAACAACAGTGGCCCCCTGGCCTTCCGCAGAATGCAAGGTAAAGTGCTCTCAAGAAAACCCATTTGACCCTGGTTAGGATAATATAGCAAAGCAATCGTGATCACCACCCCCACATATCTCCTCTGAAACCAACAGTGACCTCCCCCCGGGTCCCTTGCAAATTAGTAGATCCATCATCCGCAGTCTTTTGTGGAGTAAAATCCCCACTCCCCCATTCTTCACCATACCAGAAGCCCAAAACACATTCCCAATCTTGCCAGAGAGAATGCAGTCCTCCTCGCCCGCTATCATCCTTGTCTTTTGGATCAACAGAACGTCCAGTTCCAACCTTCGAAACTCCTGTGCAATAAGGGATCGCTTGGTGGGTGTATTCATTCCCTTCACATTTAACATCCCCACCCGCAGTTGGTCTGTCAGCTCCCCCGCCCCTGAGTTGCCCTCGCCTCAACCATGGCCCTGTGTCCATCTCACTCCTACCCCATTCCCCTTCTGTAGTGCCAAAAACTGTACATTCTCCCAAAGTGCCACACCCCATCCCTCCTGCCCCCTTACCTCAAGCCCCCCAAAACCTGAGACGCCCATCAACAAATGGACCACCAAAGGAGATTCACCTCAACCCCCACTCAACACCGAACCAATTCAACAAGAAAATGCATCCGGTCCCTATCCTTCTCGCTCTTGGTGAGGTGACGTAATACCTGCTGGGCATCTGACCTCATAGTCACTCTGTAGTCTGAGTCACCCACCTCAAACACCAAGGAAAAAGGATATGTCCACCTGTATCGTTCTTTCCAAGAGCCACAAGGACACTGGGTGGCAATCTCTTTTTCTGTATAGGGTCAAATATGAAAGGTCTTTGTAAATCTGAAGTGAGACCCCCTCAAACGGAATAGTCCACTGCCAATTTGCTCTCTCCAACACTGTTGCCTTATCCACATAGCGTGGAAACTTTACCACCACTAACCTCGGGCCCTTGCCATGCATCATGTCCCCTCTGTGAGCTGTCTCCATCTCCACTTACTTCCCTCTTGGGTCAAGGAACAGCACATTGATGGGGGCCTTCACCTTTCTCTGTACCTCACTCAGGGACTCTCCTTTTTATTCCCTCAGCCTGAAAATTCAGAGGTTATTCCATTGCTCCCTGTTCTCCAGGTCACCCAGTTTTAACTGCACTTCCTCCTCCCTGGACTCCAGATCCATCCTTCGCGACTCATATTTCATTTCAAATAAGTCTGCATTCAGGTGGTTACTCTCCACCCCCTCCACATTGTTTTCCAGCAGTTCCACCTTGCCCTGCAGATCTGTAATCGAGGCCTGAATATCGCCCCTCAGCACCTTAATTGCTTGCAGTATGTCCCTGACATCATCCTTCGTGGAGGGAATAGGTTTGCCACCGTCCTGAGTCCAGAGTGGGGGTCCCTCAGCCCCCTGCAGTACTACCATGTCACCAACCCTCCTGTACCCCCACCAACTGAGTCAGCTCTAGGGTGTCCAATGCTTCGCCACCGTCCCCTTGACACCACAATACTCCCACTGTCAGTCCCGGCCTGTCTCCTGCCAGGGTCTCCAACCCAACCGCTCACCCTGCATGGATGATTACCACCTCCAATACAGGGTCATCATCGGGCTTCCGCAGGGCACAGGCCAGACCATTCCACTGCCTGCACACTTTCACCTGCAGCAGGCACCAGAGCTGATGAAATACACTTCTGGCTTCAGAGAGTAAGCACTGCAGGCCCTCTGTCTCTCTCAGACTTAGAAGGGACCTCACCTCCTCTGCACCACTACTCTCAGCCTCTCAGGAGGGATCCCAGCATTTTGTACCTGCTCACCAGGGTTCCCCCGGGCCTTTCACCAGGACCCGGAGCACACGCCTCACCTACTAGGCTTCACTTCTGCCATCTGCAACACGAGGCTGATGCTCCAGGCCTCCCGGCCCGCACAAGGCCACTCCACAAGGCCGCCTTCCCTCCCCCGAGCACCCACTTTTCTCTGGTACTTGAATGAGTGCAGCTGCGTCACCCGCAGACACCTGGGGTTTGCCGCCATCAGGGGCCGCCACCACCCTGTCACAAGCAGCGATGGGCAGCCACGTCAAACTTAGATTCCGTGGGTGCCTCCCACTTACCTCCTCTGCTCTCTGGGACTCTTGCGGGGGCCCAGTCAGGTCACCTTCAAGGGGGGCCGACACCTGTCCACTGCCTGCCTCAGTAGTCCACGAGGTCGGGCCAGGACTCCATGGGCAATGCCGCTCCCGACCTCTGCCCCATGTAGCATTCACGAGGGCCCAGCTTGGTCCCCCGCAGCCTCCTGCAGGTTACCTCCAAGGGGGTTGATACCTCTTCTGTAGCCTCCAGCGGTTCACCTCCACGGGGGGGCACAACCTCCCCACCACCAACCTTAATGGTCTGCGGTGTCGGGCCCAGGCTCTGCGGGCGCCTCCCGCACACCGCATCAGCTTCCTGCCTCCACAGGCCCAGGGAGCCCCACGGGGTCTCCCACCACCGGCTTTGGTCCAAGGCCTTCATAGCAGCAGTTGCCGCCATGTAGCAAAAGTTGCGCACCTCTCCCCAGATCCTCTCCATAGCACCCACAGCAATCTTCGCACCAGCCACCGTCAACCGCAAGCTATACTTGAGGTCACTGATGCAGCAAAACTGTGTATTTTGGGTCGGGCACAGCTACTTAACACTGCATCTGAGGGGGGGAGCTCGAATCTCGTCTTGTACACTGCCTTCTTGGACCGCGCTCCCTGGTGGTCTCTGAATCTGATCTATCATGATTCTGAAACAATATTGAATCATACATCTCTTTCCTGATAGCAGCGCTAGGGTACTCAGGAACTTAGAGACACTTTACATTGCTGTACGCCATCGTGAAATTAATTTGAAACAATTCTGACAGACTATTAACCATCTACATCTATACTAATGACTGAGCTAAGATGCTCAGGAGCGTAAACCCACTCAAAATTATCTAACCAACCTGTAGGTCATTTAAGGTAAATTCTGTCCAAATGTGTAGGTAATGGTGTTGTTCACCTCATGAATTTAACTAAGTACTTTAAAGTATAAGGGCCATAATTCATCTTATCTGCCTAGTCATACAGTAGTGTTTACTGAACACACTATTATTGATGTATTTACCACTGTGTAGAGTTCGGATGGTTCATATCACCAGCACGAAATCACAACCTTTTCATCAAATAAATTCACATTCTACATACAGTCTAAAAAACACAACCTTCAAATCTCACTAGTACACTAACCCCAATATGGCTATCCTGAACATCTCTGCTTACATACATACTTGCATGGAGTCCATGTGAATAGGGCCCGCTCACAATCTTCAATAGACCAACTTATTCCGATAACATATTAGGAAATAAACCCCAACAATCCTTGCCAGGAACTCATGTGTATACAACACCTGGGTTCCAATCACCATCTAGCATACGTCTATCCAATCTAGTCCAGCCATATTCGCCAATACCAACAGTACATAAATCCCATAATAAAGTGACAATAGCAGCCCATAGACAACTCAGAAGACAGCTCACAAATAACTAGAGAGATCCCATTCTACATGCATCCCTTTCGGGGACATGGAATACAAGTACTCAATCCAAAAAATACCTCTTTCTAACAATTATGTGTTTAGATCTCCTCCTCTTCTGGATGCCATCACCTGTTCAAATATACCAAACTGCATCTGTGCCACATTGTGTTTAGCCCCCACAAAATGTAGTGCATCTGGAGATTTGGGATTCCTCAACCTCAAATTACACATGTGCTCAGTCCAGCGTGTCTTAGCCTTGTGCATCGCAATGCCCAAGTAACAATATCCAACAAGGCCATTTTCAATCCATACGCTACATTGGTTGGGTCACAAGTACAGGAATGGTTCAACACAATCCTCTTCCCTGAGTATGGATGAGAAATAACCTTCCCTTTAATGATATTACTGCAGTACTGGCAGTTGGTACATGGGCGAGTGCCCATTCTCTCTGGCCTCTCTGATTCCCTTGATGCATAATCAGCTTTAACAGGTGGTTCCTTAAAGCTCGACTGTTTCTGTATGCAAAAAACAGGTGGTCCTGTAAATAATCTATTCAGCATCGGATCCAATTTCAAAATCTTCCAATTTCTGTTCACTACTCTATAGTGGGTATGTGGTAACGTAGACCAATGCTGGATCACTTCTGGTCTTTTTGGGGACAAACATCGACTCCAGGGAAATAAGTGCCACTCGCTCTGTCACAGAGTCAATATGATCCAATTTATATTTCCTACTCCCACATTTCTGTTTCAACCCGCTAGCCTGTGTGATAATGTGTCTATAACTTAAAAATTGACTCAAAAGTACACTATCAAGAGTTCTGGATGGATGAAAACTATTCGCAAGCAACAAGCTGTTCCTATCGGCAGTCTTAGTGAAAACTGTTGTCTTGATCTCACCATTCTCCCAATACAATTCTACATCCAAACAAAAAATGAATTTTCGTGCAGCTATATTTAACAGTGAATTTCAATCTAAGCTTGTAAATGATTCATACATTCAAAAATGTCAAATAACTCCTGTAATGGTCCCTTGCAGACACCAAAGATGTCATCATTATAACAAACATAACATTTCAAATTCTTCATCCACCTGTCAGTTTTTAGAACGTTCTCCGTTTCTAGATATACCATACATGTGTTTGCATAACCCAGGGGCCTAGTCACCCTGATTGAGGTCATGGAAATTTGTAAATAAAAGCGGTTCTCGAATTTAAAGAAGTTGTTAAGTAGAACAACCTTCAAGAGTGTCAAAACGAAAATCTTATCAGCTTGACAGTTGTCCGCTGACAACAGCCACTCCATGGCCTCTAGGCCTGCTTCATGAGCAATGTTAGTATAAAGGCTAGTCACATCCATTGTAAAGAAAATGTTGTTCTACTGAACAAATTCCATGTCCTGCATTTTAGTCAAAAAGTGTCCTGTATCCCTAATATACGCAGCACTAGCTTGTATAAGGGGTTGAATTACTTTACTGCCCCTTGGTAGGCTGCGCCAATGGTTCTGGCAGACTATCAGTAGCTGCAATAGTTTAGTTTAGTTTAGTTTTATTTGCTTATATAGCACGCTGAACCCAGAGGCATCTAGGCGCTTGGCTTAGTGGAACAATTTTGTTACAGGCATGGTATCAGATTACAGAAAATGTACCGTAATAACATTTGATTATAAGAGCAAGCACACAATGTTCTGACATATATACAAAATATACATAAGTGGAAGCATGTATACAAAATATACATAGGTGGAAACAGTTATTACATTTTCAAGTAGGCTATTTGGTTGAGAACTTGTCAGAGGAAAATAGACAAAAGCAGACAGGTATATGCAATATGGCTAATGTGGGGCGCAAAATCATAGGGGGATTAGTGAAAGGAGCCAGGATTTGACTTTGAATCGGAAGGCCAGAAAGGAAGGTTCATCCCTTAGAGCTGGGGGCAGTGCGTTCCAAGTTTTTGCTGCCAGGACAGGGAAACTGGAGCCACCTGAGTTTTGCAACTTGAACTTGGGAATACTGAAGCAGTGAGTATAGTTGGTTCTGGTTGGTCTAGTGGAGTATTTTTGACAGAATTTATCAGCAAGGTATTTGGGGGCCGTGTTGCAAAGGCATTTGTGAGTGATCATCAGTGTTCTGAAGGTGATTCTGTCTTGTATAAAAAGGTATTTGATGTTGCGTCTGGCTTGGGGGATGTGGTCTGACCATGGTATATTTAATGCTGCATAGAGGGCGTTGTTTTGCAATACTAGGAGTTTGTGAAGGTTTTGTTTGCTTGTGCCCAGATATAGGGTGTTGCAGTAGTCCAATTTGGAAAGTATCAGAGCTCTGGCCAGTGTGATGCAGCTCGGGGTAGATAAAAATGGTCTGCAAGCATTTATTAGTTTGGCGGTGTAAGCCATAGAGGACATTGTTGCATTAACCTGTCTCGACAGGGAGAGGGTTGAGTCGAGTGAGACTCCAAGCGTTTTGGCATCTTTGGACACATCAATGAGATTTCCATCGATGTTAAAGGACTTGTATTGCGGGTTCAGTTTGTTGAGGCGTTGCCTAAAGCCAATGAGTAGGAGCTTGGTTTTGTCATCATTTAGACAAAGACCGTGCTTGGCCATCCAATCTTGGATTTTGCTGTATATTTCATTTAGTCAGGCGGAATCTTTCTCATATGACCCTGAGAGAGTGATGAGAATTTGCATATCGTCCTCGTAGTTTGTATAGGGGACTTCCATGTCATCTAGGTGGTCAAACAGCATCTTTGTAAAGATGTTATACAGCATTGGGGAGACACACAAGCCTTGTGGGACTCCGCAGGTAATAGGCTAGGGAGCTGCAGAAACTGTGGGAGAGAAGACCCTCATGGATCTGTCAGAGAGGAACAATTGGATCCATTTGGCTGCTTTAGTCGAGAATGAAGCTGAGGTGGTTAGGTGTGTAGTCAGAATGCTGTGGTCCACCAAATCGAAAGCAGCTGACAGATCAAGTAATAGGAGTAGGGAGGGTTTACCCTTATCTTTAGCTTCGTCCATCTGGATTTTGAGATCCAGGAGATCCGTCTCAGTGCCATGTCTTGGCCTGAGCCCTGATTGACAGAGGCCTAGCAAGTTGCTTGTTTCAAGGCGGTTCTGTATTTGGATGTAGGCTGCTTTATCCCAAATTTTTAACAGGAACGGTACAATTGTGATTGGTCGGTAGTTTGTAGGGATATTGGGGTCAAGGATGGGCTTTTTGATGAGGGGCATGACCCAGGCGTCTTTAAGATTCTTGGTTACAGAACAGGAAGCATTAGAAGAATTGATGAAGGAAGTGATGAAGGGCGCACACTCTTTGGCTCCTTCTTTAATGATGGCAGCTGGGCAAATATCCTCCTGACATTTGGAGGGTTTGAGGCCGGTTATTATGGCCTCCACCTCTTTTGTGGTGACTGGTGAGAATTCAAATAGTTTACTGACCTTCGTGGGGGTAGATGGTGCTTGTTAGAATTGATTTTGACTTTAGAGGCAAGGATGAGTCTTTTGGTTTCTATTTTAGCTTGTAGTAGTGCTATTTTATCTAACAGAGTCTTTTGGATGTTTGCACACCACGGGGCGTCTTTGTTGCAAGCTGTCTGAGGTGGAATGGGAGATTCCAATTCTTTTAGGATGTTGAAAAGTTCTTTGGAACTGGATTTGACATTTAGTATTCTATTATTAAAGGTGCCACTTTTAGTTTTAAAAATGGCCTCTTTGTAAGAGTTAACGGCCATATTGAACCGTTCCTTGTTCTGGGATGAGGGGTTCTATCTCCAATTGGCTTCCGCATGTCTTTTAGACTTCTGCAAGGCTTTCAGATCAGATGTGAACCATTTGTTGAGGTGACTGGGCTGTTTGGCTTTTCTAGTTTTAAAAGGAGCTATTTGGTCTAGTGCTAGTAGCAGATGTTGGTTGTGTGAGTCTACTAGGACAGCAGGGTCAGAATTAGGGGATTTTGGGGGATTGGTGATGGGTTGGATCAGTGGGAGTATGATCTCTAGGGTAATCAACCGGCTGTTCCTGGTAGTGGCAGGTGGTACTTGCGGAGCAATTGGAGGTGAAATGACTGAGGTTCTGTAGCTTAAAGTGAATGATGTGATGGTCTGACCATGCACACGGTGAGCTTGAGAGTATTTAGTATTGCAGTTTAAATCGGCAACCCAGTCCAGGGTCCTGACTTTACTACATGTGGATTCTGACATATGCTGAGTAAAACCTAGTTCTACAAGGGAGTGTTCTAAGGCTTTTGCGTTGGGGTCTTGTGGGTCATGAAAGCCCAAGTTTAGATCGCCTAGTAGTAGAATTTGGGAGTTAGGTTTGGTGTGGTGAGTGAGTAGGTTTGTGGTGTCATTATCAAATGAGGACAAAGGGCACGGTGGTCTATAGATCAGGTTTATGAGTAGTGTGCGTTGGGGCGATAGTGGATGTTTGACGGATAGGAGTTCTTCAGAGGAGATAGGTTGACAGACAAATTCTCTCATACCAAGCTGTGTTTTGGTAATGAAAGCAACCCCGCCCCCCTTTACTGGTTGTTCTGTCAGCTCTAAGGATAGTGTCGTTTTCAGGTATAGCAAGCATGAGCGAGGGACCTGCTGCTGGGTGTAGCCATGTTTTCGTGACTGCTAAGAAGTCAAGGTTGTTGGATGATATGAGATTGGCTATGTTGAGTGCGTGGGCAGTGAGAGATCTGGCATTTATGAGTGCTCCGTTAAGTTGGGTGCTTTCTGGCTGGAGGGGCATTGCTATGCGGATTGGCTTATGTGTTGGAGTTGATGGCCTAGTGCTGTTGTTATTGGGTGTGTGGTGCACAGCTCTGCAGGAGGTGGTTTGGGTGCCAAGTATGGCATTTCTGCATGCTTGGGATGTTATGTTGTGTTATGTTATGTTATGTTATGTTATGTTAGGCCAAGTGTGGAGTTTCTGCACTCAAGTGTGCATGGTGAGTTAGGTCTGGGATTGGTGATGTAGTGTAATAGCCATTGAACAGGAGATAGGGGGAGGTTGTTGTCATTTGAGGCTGTGTTCAAAGGCTTGGGAGAGAGGGCAGGCTTAGCTGTCTCTAATGATGAGATTGCTGTGATGTTGATGGGATCGAATTGTAAACTGGCCATTATGAGAATGGTCAACCCTAAATGAGCCATGGAGGATTTTGGATCGAGGCTAAATGTGCTTGGTAGCTGGTGACTCGCAGCTATGAGATGGTGAGCTATGGCAGAGACTACAGGCTGCAGTGAGCTGGGACTTGCACGTTAATGGCCTGGCCAAGGTAGAAGGACTTTAGATAGTTCTACTGGATCTGTGCTGGTTGCATGCAGTAAGTATTCTATTAGTGGGATGGATACGTAGTTAGGCCTGTGGGGGTAAGCCAGAGGATAGTGGGCACCAGGGGTGAGATAGCTAATTGATGTGCAGACCGTGGGAAGACCAGACTCCTAGTCCGCTTTGTAGACTGGCCTCATTTTGACAAACATAGCGAGAGGTCGTAAGGCGTTGGTGCGGACTATACAATTTTGCTATTCTGACATAAGTAGCAGAGGCAAATGTTACCTAGTAGAGATTAGGCATGAACAATACGACCTTAGTTGGAATTAGATTCTAGGTTCGGGCATGGCAAGGAGAGGCAATGACTTGTAGAATGCAATACAGAGCAATACAATACAAGATGCTATATAAAGTTATGCATGAGCATTACGACATCAGTGAGAATTGTAGCGGTCACCGGATTTTGGCACGGCTTGTGGGTAACAGTCAGATAGGAGTACAGTACAGTGTGCAACTGAACGGCGGCCTGGTGTGCAGCGGGAGACCGAGCGTGAGCAGTAAATGGGCCGGACTGGGTGATGTAATTGCTACTTTACAAAGTCGTGGGCAGTAGGAACGCTTTGAACAGAAAGATCACAGGTGAGGCACTTAATAATATGCTCCGCATATAAAGTCATGGGATGCGGAGCAGAGGTGTGCTTGGGCAGTTTATGGCAGTATTGAAGACACGGGCAGATATGCGGGAAGCACAGTCAGTGGTAGTATGCTGCTTACCATATGTTGAGGCTGGAATTAGCAAGATACTCCGGACCGATCAGGTGGAGTAGGGTTGAAGCAGGGTTCCTGGCCGAGGCGCACAGCGTCTCGGTCAGGCTCAGTCAGGCACCTTAGAGTGCATCTTGTAGTGCGCCGGCTCACGCGCCGGCGAACACAGATCTGGTGAAGAGCTGAGCACAGTCCAATCAGCTATCAGGGGGCCGGTGTGAGGCCAGAGAAAGTCGTCATGGCAAGGGTGGCCACCTTGCATTGGTAAAACCCTTGTGGTTATATGTGCGGGGAAAATAGAAAGCTGCTACTCGGAAGGCTCAGATGCTGTTATGTGAGGCCGCCTCATGTAGAACGTGGCGGCGGACTCAGATGCAATAATGTGAGCAACACAAATTTGTTGTGTAGAACGTGGCAGTGGTCTCAATTAATGAACGTGCAATGGTACAGTGGTTGCATTTCGCAGGCCCAAGCCCACGGGCTTACCTCAGTCCAGGTGGTAATACAGCATTGCTAGACTGCAGCGCAGTGCAGGGAGGAGAACTCCTGCTCAGGTGCTCCTGGTTCTTCAGTATGGCTCAGACAGGCACCTTAGAATGCACCTTGTAGTGCGCTGGATTTGCCCGCCAGCAAACACGGATTGGGTGAAGAGCTGAGCACAGACCAATCGGCTATCAGGGGGCCGGTGTGAGGCCAGTGAAAGTCGTCATGGCAATGGCAGCCATCTTGCGTTGGTAAAACCCTTGTGGTTATATGTGCGGGCAAATAGAAAGCTGCTGCTCAGAAGGCTCAGATGCTATTATGTGAGCCACGCAATTTGAGGCCGCGTCGTGTAGAACGTGGCGGCGGACTCAGATGCACTAATGTGAGCAACACAAATTCATCGTGTAGAACGTGGTGGTGGTCTCAATTAATGAACGTGCAATGGTACGGAGGTTGCATTTCACAGGCCCGAGCCCACGGGCTTACCTCGGTCAAGGTGGTGATATGGCACTGCTAGACTGCAGCACAGTGCAGGGAGGTGAACTCCTGCTCAGGTGCTCCTGGTTCTTCAGTATAATAGGTCTCCTAGGAGGATTTTCAAGGCTTTTATGGATCTTAGACAATATGTACATTACTAGCATCATAGGGTGCAACTTATTCAAGAATAACTTGGTATGATGGGATATAAAGTTGTCATTATGTGCCTAATCCAATGTTCCTTTAATCAATGACCACTACTTGCCCAATAGGATCATATAAGATCTACATGTATGTCTCCTTGTCTGACTGTTGCCTCTCCACCTCTCTTATGCAGTCCACTTCATTCATCAAAAACGATGCTCCCCCTTTATCTGCTGGTTTGAAGATGATATCCTAATTGTCCACCAACTTCCTCAATGTTTGCGTTTGTCATTGCTGAATGTATGTAGGTGCGGCCGAGCACAGGAAGATAGTGCTTCCCTTCATATTTCAACCTGGATCGCGGCCTACGATCCTCCAACAATGGGATGTGCACGGATCTCCTTTGTGCATCCTAATCAAAGGCAGACCGATGTGCTTCCCCACACCCCCCGAGCTGCAAGATCCAAGGTAATTCTTAACACTATATACCATGGTCTTTGGGGCCTGGCAGCAATAGACTCACATAATTCAATCTTTCTTCATTTAAAGGTAGCAACTGTGGCTTATGAAAGGGGCTGCCCCTTACACTCTACATACTAATCTTGAACCCTTTGGCAGATAGTAACATCCTTTGGTCTCACTTATGTGGCGGCACCTGAGTGGGGCCCCAGCTGCTATCCTTGTAACTACCTTCAACCTTGAGAAGCGCAGCACAAACCCATGGTCTCTATTCTTACTTACAAATTCCCACAACCACAGCAAAGACAAGTTAAAGAAAACTGGATTGAAAAACGAGATGGATCATTGCATGGTGTGCAACCCACCACTCTCTAAACCCCAGACACCTGCTGCTGCGGCTATCGGTCCAGACACACAAGCATGCTCCATCTCTCTTAAGGACATAATTGGCACCATTGCAGAATCTAGAACCTCGATGGAGGTGAAGATATATGGGCTCTTTTCAGAGGTGTCCCTACTGTAACACGACCAATCGCAAGTTATCTTTGAGAGTCGGTGAGCCAGAGAAGCGTATCTCAGATTCGTAAGACACCATTAATACAATAGAAAGTCCGCTGTAATCTATTTCGCAGCAACGTTAGAGAGCAGAGCTGAAGATAATGAAGGTCGATCTCGACAAAACAACCTTTGCATCCTGAGCCTCCCCAAAAAAGAAGGACCCGGCATGGAGCTCTTCCTGGAGCAATGGCTGACCGATCTGATGGCACCAAAGAAATTTTCCAACTTCTTCTCCATTGAAAGAGTTCACCGGATTCTTGCCGGTTGACTCATACCGGGGCCTCCCATGTGCACAGTGATAGCTAAGATATTGCATTATAGAGATTGTTATGCACTGCTGCAAAATACCCAATTATGTATAACGGATCCAGAATTGCCTTTATCCAGATTGCACAAGAGAAGTAAAGAGAGCTACAAAATCCTTTGACTCAATCAAGAAGAAGCTGCACCTGTCATTATGCCTACCCCCGGGCATCCGGATCAAGCCCATCAGCCCCAGGAGCAGGCTTCCAGATATTTATTAAAACCCCAGCAGCCCCGGCTAGGGACCAGGCTAATAATAGAAATCAGTCCTGGCGCCATAGGCGCCAGGCTCATAGACATTACTTACCTCATGCAGACCATGCTGCAGCTGAATCCAAGCCAACGTGAGGCTTGGATGCGACTATTTTGTTACAGGGACTATTTTTTACTCGGGTGTGGTTCTGGGGAACTTCTTACCTGGAACTACTTTGGAGGCTATTTAAACCACGCCCGATCAGCAACACACGCTTCGCGTTATTCTGCATCCATCAGCGTAACGCTCACCGTGCCTGCAGTCAGCATCCAGTCTTCAGCCACGCCCGTCTCGAATCCAGAGCTCCTAGCAAAAGAGGAAAGAAGAAGGAAAGGTTAGAACACCGACATTATTTCAATCCTTACCTGATTCCGGATCCATCACGTCTTCGAACTAGAAAAGGACATTATTTCTGCACGTGTCGCATCGCCAGCTGCAGCACCGCGCCATACTCACCAGTCCTCACAGTATTTTTCGATCCGGCGCTGCCTTCATCATTTTCTTCGCGGAACTCCAGCACCTGGGGGAAAACAAAAGAAACAACAAGGCGAGCCAAGAGAGCCGACAAATACAATCTCTTACCACCATAGGCTTACCTGATTTACCACCGGAGGCATTACCCTTTAATTCACCTCATCTTCATTTGCCGCACCTATAAAGGGAGAAAACAACAAGTTAAACTCATGCAACTTTTACCGGACAGTGTTGGGTAATACAGACTCTTACCTGAACGCTAGCAGCTGTCTCCAGGCAATATTCTTTTGAACCAGTTGCAATTCAACAAGGGAATGGAATAAGAGTGATCATCGGACATATTGAACTCTTTGAACTTTATAAACCCCGGAGTCAATATTCCTCCGGAACTCCTCCAGCACCTTCAAACCAGTGAAGTAACTGGTATTTACGCGCCCCTGCATGCCATGCAGGAAGGGGAGCTCATCATTTAAAAACATAAGGTGAGGTTACAAAAAGGGGATATCGGAGGTGACAAGAGGGGAGAACGAGAACAGTGGGAGGGGGCCATCACTAAAATCCACGGGTGGCTAAATCCCTTTCTCCACTTGCAGGAGAATACTTCTACGGATCAAACAGACGAGATTAGGCGGGCCAGTCCAGACAGTCATCTCGGCACTACGCATCATGTTGGTGGAGACCGCAGCTGTCCGGGTCCGATTGACGCCCCTGTGGGAACCAGGTGAGCGTAAGAGCACCCCCAGGGCATCAAGAACGCTCTTTTATCCTGTGCAACTCAATGTATACTAAAAAGGGACAACTCAGCTTTTCAACAACCCCCGCAAGGCTTGGAACTGGTTTGAAACACAGGTGATTGCAGCTCCGAATTCTAAACAGCAGGAGGACAAGAGTCTAGTACATAACTGTGAGGTTTCTCCAAACCTGCATGATCTGAAAGCCCCAGAATCGCCCGGCAGGGTTCATGAACACAAACAACAGCATGGATTCAACAATCGGACCACCATAGTCACTCCAAATGGCTTTTCAGTTTCGGGAATTGGGATCAAGCTCCAGTAGGTAAGTGCATTACCGGCGGCCAAAGATGGTTACAAACAGCCAATTTTCTTATAGTGCCTAGGCTGCCCAGGCACTCTATGATGTACACACTACTTATATACCATATGTATTAGTTAATAGGGTCCCTGACATGGATCCCTGACAAAGGCGGCATTCGAGCAGCCCGAGACAGCCGAAACGTGCAGTTCACAGGGAACTATCACAATTGGATTGGTTCCCCAACTTGAGATTTTGTCAAGTCAGATCTTTCCACATTGGCTTTGAAAATATCCAAATAATAAGACCCTGACACAATATGTATTTTCTAATTATAGTTTGCGCCTAGGTTAATAGGAAGACCCTAAACCTCTCCAGAGTCAACAAAGACTCTGGACACAATTTGCTCACCGACAAAGAGCTCACATGTGGGGCAGGTTTTTTTTTTAACTGCACACAAAAGCTGATACAAAGCAATTCCGTCAATTAGTTTTCTCATATATGTTTCTCTACGTATTCTTTTTTTCATCCCTTTTGGTTTTAAAATCAGTTGGAACAATGCATTTTTGTACTCAAATTGTTTATTTACTTATTTGGTCATCAGTAAACAACCATTGAGCACTGCACATGTAAATACTGATCTACTTGTATAAAAAGACAAGTAGAGCACTCATGATTTTTTAGCACTCATGATTTTTGTTTGTATGTCAGTATAATGATCATTCATCAACTGTGATTTGTATTTTTATGTCCAAACTTTGTTTTGAAAATACTATTGGTGAAGTAAATCAAAGACATGGATTAATTCCATCCTCTTTCACATTGCTTTTGACTTTTGTTTCTCCTGTCCTATCAGAATTGGCAGTGAGTACTCATAGACTAACACTCGATGATCTCGAAACATAGAGACTCGACATTACTACTTATCAATAGCCTAAATAGTAGGTTCTATTGAATAAACTAATCTTTTTTCTTGGTGAAACACAAAGAGGTGCACTTTCTAGTTGACACACAAACAACAGCAGGCATGGGATGACAAACTGGATGCCGCCTGCCTTTCATTCAAACCTTTATGGATAAACAATGATTCTTCAAATGCAGTTCTAAATAGTATGGCTCCCAACTGACTAGGAGATTTATATTGAGTGATATTGATATTTTATTTCTATCGTGCTCGTAGATAAGTGTTTCAGAGCACGACAAGGCAAGGGAGGGGAACAGGGGAGAACAAAACAACAATCTTACCAGGCCCAGTGACAATGAGAACGCGCAAGTGCATGGAAGAGGCGGAGGGGAAAAGTGCATGGAAGGTGGGAGAAGTGGAAAGTTCGGAGCAAAGAAGAAACAGATAAATAATAATAATAAATAAATAAATAATAAAGACACCAAACAGTGGTAGTCCAGCCGGAAATTGGCAAGGGCTGGGTTTAAGGCAGAAGACAGGGTAGGTCTGATAAGTGCATGAAGAAAAAGGGGGGGCTGTATGGGTACAGATACAGACCCCAGTACAAGGGTTGGCCCGGAGGCAGTGCGGGAGGGTGGCAGGGTGAGCAGGTACCTGGGCCCGGAGGAGAGTGGGTGGCCAGGTGCACGGTGCCAAGAGAGAACAAATCAGCAGGGGACAGGTGGAGCGAAGGCAGAAGCAAAGAGGAAGGTCTTGAGGTGCTTCCGGAACCGGAGATGGTTCTCCTCAAGTTTTAGAGTGGCAGGGAGGCTGCTCCAGAGGGAGGCCCCAGCTGAAGGCAGAGATCATTTCTTTGAAAAACGAATGACCCGGAGGGAGTTAGAGAAAGAGGAGCGAAGAGCTTGAGAGGGGAGGTATTTGCAGAGGGATAGCTGAAGGTATTTTGGACCAAGGCTCCTGAAAGCCGTGTGGACAATGCAGAGGAATTTGAATTTAATTCTTGCATCCATTTGGAGCCAATGGAGGGATTTCAGAGATGGAGAGATACAATCCCAGGGCTTGAGGCCAAGGATAAGTCTTGCAGTCCTGTTCTGGATTAGTTGCAGGGGGCGGCGTGTAGAGGCAGGTAGATTTAGAAAGAGGCTGTTACAATAGTCCAACCTAGAGAGAACCAGAGCTTGGGAGACCATGAGCTTCTGGGGGAAGGAGAGGAAAGGCAGAGTACCTCTGAAGAGGTGCAGTAGTAAGTTTGACTTTTTAGAGACATCAGAGATGTGGGCGGAGAAGGAAAGTGTGGAGTCAAAGATGACCCGAGGTTCTTAGCCTCGCAGGTGGGGGGTAAGAGGAGGGCCAAGGGAGATCCAGTGGATGTGACTTTTCTTACATTGGGTGCTTCTGCAGAACCCCCTGCAGTTGGTTGACTTATTTGCTTGTGTATGCGTAACACAAAATTCAGGCTTAAGGTGCTTCAGGTTGGGTTGAAGTATGAGGTGGGAATGGTGGGTAATGTTTTTAGGTTAACATTTGTTGATTGGGACACTGGTTCGGGTTTTCGCACAGGAGGCAATTGTTTTCCCCTCTAGGGTCATGGTTGTGGGGATGGATTCCCCAGGTACACAAATCTTGATTCACACACATGGGGACTGCCGGACCTGACAGGCTGATTTCTTTCCTAACCTGGAATGTGAATGAGCTGGGCTCTAGTATTAAAAGACGCATATTACAGTTCCTCAGTAGTCACTCTCCTGATGTTGTCCTCCTCAACGAAACACATTTGGCGGGGTCGGATTCCAGGTTCTTTAGCAGATCTAATTACAACACAGCAGTCCATGCTGGGTTCTCTAGAAGTGCACAGGGTGCATTAATTCTGATACACAAAAGATTACCCCTCAAGCTAAACAAGATCCAAGGGGGTGCTGTGTGTTAATGCAGGGTGAATTATGGGGCGCCACATGGGGAATTGTAGCTGTATATGCACCCACGCATGAACACTTGACCTGCTGTATGATCTTCAATCAATCCTCTTGAATATGCAGGCAGATACGTGGGTTGTTGGGGGGGATTTCGATGATGTCTTAGATCCGGTCGCTGACCAAACCCATCTAGGTAGCAAGAATCCCAATACACCCATTCTGCACTTTCTCAGATGCATGGAGAATGTTGCCCACTCTAGATTGGGGTTTCTCATTCCTCCCGTGGGAACAGGTCTCCATGTACAAGATTGATTATTTTTCCATTCCCCAATATAACGCACTTAGAGTTGCCTTAGCTAAATTCTTGGCCAGAGGAATATCAGACCACTCCCAAGATATCATACACCTCAAATGTGGTAGAATAAGACCCAAACTGTTGTGGAGACTGAATAGTTATAATCTTGATTTCCCGGAATTTGGAGATGGAATAACTCATAAGACAACCAAATATTTTGCTCTTAATCAGGGGTCGGTGGACAGTCCGGTAACTCTCTGGAAGGGTAATAAACGGCACCTTACGAATTCCCCACTATATAACTTATTCTCCCATAGTAGAGAGAGTGAAATTCTCCCCCTGACCGGTCATTCCTAAAACAGGCAAGCCACCTGAACTCTGTGCTTTGTACAGCCCTATCCCCCTTATCAATGGGGAGGACAAAATCCTAGCAGGAGTGCTCATTAACTGGCTCATTGGGATGATTTCCTCCCTGATTTATCCACAGCAATGTGGATTCATGCCGGACAAATCAACCTGCATCAATATCGAGCCATAAATCAAGCCTCCGTGATTCCGGACCCACATGCTTTTCTTCAAGCAGATTTTGAGAAGGTTTTCAACTCTGTTGTGTGGGAAAGTTTCCGGGTAATTATGATACATATGGGCTTTGGGGAGAATTTTTGGAGATGGATATGTTTGCTTTTTAATTCACTGACCACAGAAGTCAAGGTTAATGGCGTCTCTTCTAGAGCTTTCTCCCTGGGTCGCAGGACGAGGCCGGGATGTCCCCTCTGTCCCCTGTGGTTCACACTAGCTATGGAGCGCCTTGTGATATGACTCAGGACGGACTTGACCTGGTAGAGATTCCGATGGACATCTGGGGGGCAGGACCGAGTCTCTTTGTATGCAGATGACCTCTTGGTATATATGAGTAACCCCTCGCACTCTTGTCAGGTAGTAACCCAAAAATTAGCGGAATATCAGGCATTTAGTGGGCTGAGGGTAAATTGGCAAAAAGTCTACTCTTTTTCCAATCTGACAGGAAGACGAGGCCATTCCCCAGCATTGCTCATACCAAATATCGAGAACTTGAACTATCTTTAAGTTCCTAGGCATACTGGTGCAGCTAAATCACACAGTGTTTATCCCGATTAATTTACAACCTATCACAAACAGATCTACTAAAAATTTTGCTAATTGGAAATCCCTTCCCCTAAACCTGCTCGGGAAAGCTGTCCTGTTAAAGATGTTAACCTTACCCAAATATCTCTACATACTTTCCCACTCCTGTTCGCCAAATCAGAATTTGACAGGATAGGAAGGGCTCTTGGGTGTTTATTGTGGGGTGGGAAACATCTGTGAATTGCCTTGAAAACATGACAATGCTCTGTATGGGAGGGAGGCATAGGATTACCCAATATACGACAAAATTAATGGGTGGGGCAACAGGCAAAAGTGAATGACTGACTACATGGGGACCCCATCTGCCTCATGTCAGAGATGAGAGGGCTTGAATGCAGGGCTTGTTGCCAACCCAGATCCTGTACAGTGGTAAAAAGACACCCAAGCTACCAGATGTGACACAGCATATTATTCGGGTATGGACTGACACACACCATCACATAGGGCGGGGAGACAGACCGACCATAGGGCAACCTCTGTGGAATAATGCACACTTACCTGAAATCAACATGATTAGCCACCTCAGGATTTGGGAACTGTGTCATTTTTTAACCCTATCAGATATGGTGAGTGAGGGCAAGTTCATCTCCTTTGCGGCCCTGCAAATCACTTTTGGACTACCTCATATTGAGCGATACCGGCACATGCAGCTGGCTCATGCTATAAGTTCACAATTACAGGTCCTGCAGGAAATCACACAGTGTTCTCCCCTCCAGGCGAACGTCCTCCCAGAACACATTGTTACCAAGGACACATCCACTTTATATCAGTGATCACTGCCTTTGGGACTAGAGAGTTGGCCAGTCTCGAAGTAAGGTGGGAGATGGACATAGGCACACTAGAATCTGAAGAATGGGTTGAGGCTTTGATGTTAGAGAGAGAGATCAGGATTTCAGTTAGGATACGACTAATACAATTCAAATTTCTCCACAGAGTTTATCACCCCCATACAGCATTTTGTAAATGGGGGCTAGCTGAACATGCTAATTGTTTAAGATGTGGGGGATCTGAGGGAACATTTCTGCACATACTTTACCCAGGTTCGATATTTTGGGAAGAAATGTCTAGACAAAATGAACAATGTTCTGGGTTTTACCGTTCCAGAGGATCCAAAAATGTTATTATTGGGAATATGGGGGAATACATAAGTTTCATACAATACATATTTCATACAATAAGTATGAAACGTTGCTCTTATCCACTATGGTTGGTCAAATCAAGCGAATCATAGCGTCTTTGTGGGGGGCGGCAGAAAGGCCTTGAGTAAGGCGATGGATTTCTGAAGTGGACATGTGTAGTGCCCTAGAAAAAAAGTGGCTACGGTGCAAAAGGTTGTCCTTCTAAAGCCCAGGAAATATGGGAGAAATGGGGAGAGGGGAGATTAGGGGAAAACATTTTGGTTTTTGACCCAGCTTCTTTTTGTTTATTGCATCTCTATCATGCTGCGTTTCTACGTGTTCCAATAATTGCATGCAACCTGCAAGGTGTACCCAATCATGTTATGTTTTCTTGTTTGTTCTATCCTTTTCAAAATAATAAAATGTGTTTTAAAAAGAAAAAGCTGATAAGATTTTATATTGACACTCTTGAATGAAGAATTTGAAATGTTATGTCTGTTATATTGATGAAATCTTTGGTGTCTGGAAGGGACCATTACCGGAGTTATTTGACTTTTTTGAATGTTTGAATCATGTACAAACTCAGATTCAATTCACTGTTAAAAAAAAGCTACACAAAAATGGATTTTTGGGAGGTAGAATTGTATTGTGAGAAGGGTGAGATCAAGACAACAGTTTTCACTAGGACTACTGATAGGAACGGCTTGTTGCTTGTGACACATTTTCATCCATCCAGAAGTTGTGATGGTGTACCTTTGAGTCAATTTGTAAGGTATAGGCCAATTGGGCCTCATTACGACTTTGGAGGTAGCCATGGCGCTATTAGCGCCATGGCTGCCTCCAAAATCGTGTCCGGGTCCGGTCTGGTGGAGAGGGGACTTACCGGGACATTCCGCCCTAGACGGACCCGGTAAGTCCCCATTCCAAATGCCATTCCCCATTCCCATTTGAGCCCCCATAGGGCTCAATGGGAAGGCGCTTTAGCGGGCCCGTTATTAGCTCAAGGTCCCTTAACGGGTCCCGTAAAAAACGTGTGGTCAGACCACACGTCCTTTATGGTCCCCGCCAAGGGACCTTGGAATTGGGCGCTAAGGGATTACCGGCACCGGTCTCCTTACCGGTGCCCGGTATCCCTTACCGCCCAGCTCGGAATAAGGCCCATTATCTCAAGCCAGGAAGGAAGAGTATGTGACACAGTCTAGCAGGTTGAAACAAAGTTGTGCTGGAGATGTGAACTATTTGAACTGCACACAGTGCTGAATACATCAATAATAGGGTGTTCAGTACACACTACTATGTGACTGGGCAGATAGGATGAATTATGACCCTTATACATGAAAGTAGTGAGCTAATTGCAAGAGGTTAACAACACCATTATCTAAACATTTAGATAGAATTTACCTTAAATGACCTACAGGTTGCTTAGATAATTTTGAGTGGGTTTACGCTCCTGAGCATCTTAGCACAGTTATTAGGATAGAGGTAGATGGTTTACTATTATGTCAGTATAGTTTCAAATCCATTTCAAGATCACTTAAAGTTATGTAAAATGTATCAACATTCCTGAGTACCTTAGCACAGCTATCAGGAAAGAGGTATATGACTGAATAATATTTTAGGATCATGATAGATCCACTTAAAGATGATTCAACTAATGTTTTTGATCATTGTCATGATCTTAAGTATGTGGTCGTAGTGATTAGGGAAGACTTTACTGTTATGGTAACTATGCTTAAGGATTACGAAATAACCATCTCAAGATGGCTGACAGCCTTGCTGTGCACGTCTGAACATCATTGTGTCTGTGTGCACGTTACCTTAGCTGCCGGGAACTTGCTCAAAAACTGAGTGCGGGACACTCAACTGGTTCTCCAGTCTCTTGCCTGGTCGCTCGCAGTACTCATGCTCAGGTAAAACAGTTGTGACTCCTACTTAGGAGCTTTTATGTAGCTGCCTCTGATTCAGTGGGTGTTTTTTTACACAAAATACTAAAATAGGTGATAGTCCACAGGCCATTTTTTAACTATAGTGAGATTGGACTATGATATGATTGTTTATTTGCATAGCACCTATACACAATGTGTTTCAAAGTGCTTCAAGGCAAGGGAGGGAACACAGGAGAAATACCAACAGTGAACATTCTTCCAAGGCCTTGAACAATAAGAATGTGAAATCTTCTATCGTACTCGGCCTGGCGACATTTCAGATAGTGCAAGAGCTAAGACACAGATAAGGGAGGGAAGAGGTGGGTGGGAAGGCAAAGGGTACAGACAGCTGTCTAAGGACCTAGGCCTGTTCGCATTTCTGATAGAGCCGGAGGATTACAAGAGGAGTGGGTGAGAGGGATGAGAAGGATGGAGAGGAACAAAACAAGCGACTATTGTACTCGGCCTGATAACACTTCAAATAGTGCTGGAGAGGAAGGGGGAGGGAGAGAAACGAGAGGGGGGGAGACAAACAATGCAGATATCATACTATGTCCGAGGACAATTCTGATAGAGTAAGTGCATAGAGTAAAGAAGGGAAAGGTGGAGAGGAGAGAGGAAAAAGGGGAAAGGAAGAAGGGGAGAAGAGGAAAGAACAGAGTGAACAGTGAGAAAGAGTGCAGAGGCAAGTGGGGAGAGACTAATGCAGTTGCAGAGTCAATGATAACACATAATGTTGCAGGGAACAGCAAATGCAAGACAGGATTCAGGATGAAAATGGCAGAGCATGATATAAGAGTCAAAAGAGTCCACAAAGTCAAAACCAAGCATTTGCAACAACGCAGTGATGGGAGAGCAATAGTGTATCAAGACAAAACTCCTGCAGTGGTATGATGTGTGGGGGTGGGCAGAGCAAGAGGGCTAAGAGGGTTGGGAAGGCAGGATAGACAAGAGTAAGCCAAGGCAGGAAACACAAGCAAGCAACTGGGGGCGGGGTGGGGATGTCGGGCCATGGGAACAGCACACAACATCACATCATGCTTACCAGCTGTCTGAGCAGGGCTTGGGCCCTGGGTCCTCCTGGCCCGAACAGGTCCAAACAGTAATTGCCCTTTTCTTTATCCGCCCTTTGCTTTGGATGCTCGGGTAAGAGACACCCTTGATCTCAGAGTTAAGAGAAGGAAGGAAGAGGCAGGGCTAAGAAGGTGGGTGGGGCTTAGGCCAGGTGACCTAGACCTACTTGCACCTGCTCCCCATCTGCAAAGGAAGGTAGGCTGGAGATATCCTTACTATGTGATCCCTTATTCAATAGGATGCTATTGGAAAACCATACATGTGGTAAGCTATTTTCTACGTTATCCACCATTTAGTGCTGCTGTTAGGTTTTGTTTAAATGTTAGTATATTGGAAACTGATTGAGTGTTTTCTTTTAGGTGACTTTAGGTGACGTTGGTTACTTGTGATAGACACCGAGAGGTTAGTGACTGCTGGTGGTAGGGTCATTGAAAACATTTATTGTTGGTGGGATGTGGATTACTTATTGTTCTATGATATTACTTATAGGAAGACCGTATGATTACCCCTGAATAAGTATAAAAGTTTAAATCCGAAACATGTTGGGAAGACAAAAGAAGATAGTGGATATTTTCATTTTTGTCAACATATCTATGCTTTCATGTGGTACATGTCTTGAATAAACAAATGTTATGGGATTATTGTTTAGTAACAGGGTTTGAGTAGAAATCTCAAGTGAACATTCACTTTCTGTTATTTATAATATTGAACTCGTTTTTGTTTATGAAAGCACATAATTATCCCCTTTTTTATACATCATTTTATGAAATTATTTATTGAATAGTTGGAGTTATATTTTTGAATGCTGACAGGTTGTGTACCCAGGGCTGTGCATCAGGGTTGCTCATTGATTCAATTAGTCTTTAAATATTTAAATGCAACTCTGGGAAAAATAAACCTAAATCATATATGGTTTTTGTGGACTTGGTCCAAGTGTTTGACCAAATCAATAGATCTAAACTTTGGTTGAAATTAACAAAGAGAGAGTTCCCAAAATGAATACTCAACCCCATCATGGCAATGCACTCCGACACCTCTTTAAGGGTTGGATTGAATAAGGCAGTGACCCTTTCCAGTGAAATAACAACTGCTAGAGGAGTTAAGCAGGGGTGCCCTATGGCCCCAGCTCTTTCAACTTCTTCATGGAGGACATGCCTGAAGCCTTTGGGTCTATTAGATCATTCCCCCCTAAGGTTGGAGGAGTCCAGCTGCCTCGTCTTTTATGCGCGGATGACTTTGTATTAATCGACCAGACCTCTGTTGGTCTTCAAAGGCAAATGGATGCCTTACAACATTACATCAAAAAGAACAACCTTGAAATCAACAAGAGGAAAATGAAGACCATGTTGTTTGGCAACTGTACTCAGGGGAAACATAATTACTCCCTGTACTTAGATGGAGAGAAGATCAAACAGGTACCATCCTTCAAGTATCTGGGTGTCTGGTTGATTACACTTGTGCGCTGAACAGAAGATTTGGTTGCTTTTCCATCTTAACAGTTGTAAATTTCTACAGAGCCAACGTGGTCCCTGTGGTGATTTACAGGGCAGAGGCTATGTTTAACATCCCAGACTCTCTCTGGAGTCATCTTGAAGTTATGTTTTGGAAAAGAGTCCTAGGGGTCCCTTTTTCCACAGTGATCCCCATCCTTTGGAGAGAACTGGGTCTGAACTCCTTGAAGTGTATGGTAAACTGGAACAGGCTTGCCTTTTTTTCGAAATGCAGTAATCCTTTGCGCCCTGTGATGCTGAAGATGATTCATAGAGAGATGTGGTATAACTGTAATTCTTCCTTGACTGTATGGAGTATCTCTATGACAAACATCCTAGAAACGATTGGTAGCTCCCTTGAGAAACTAATGTCCAACCCATCACAGGTTAAAATAAAACTTCAGGATTGCAATTGGATTTCAACGCAAGAGATGGCAAGTACTTATCATTCTGTAGCTCACTTGCCTTCGGAACGTTGGAAATTTAACTCACTGTGTGAATATCTAAAGCAATTTCCTGATAAAAAGGTCAGAGACCTATTTCTGAGGACTCGTTTGAATTTGCACCCGACCAATGAGATTTGATTCGTGCAACTCTGAGACCAATCATTGGAGAAACATTGTCGGCATTGTAACGATGTAACTAAAATTGAATATCTGTTCCACATCATGACATTGTATCCAGCCCTGACTGCTAAACGCTCTAAACATTTAAGACCGTTCTTTTTGGATTTCGAAATTTCCGATACTGATGCTTGGTGGAGGTCTCTAATGACAGGCTATAAGATCAAGTATGTCATCGCAGGAGTCACATTTTTGATCAAAGTTCTTCCGGAGATTGGAAGAGTAAAATGTTCCTGATTTTCTTGGATGGATAGATTTATTCACTCCTTTCTTGCTATATATTTAACCATTGTTTATGGAAATGTTGTAACTTTGCTAAAAAAATTGTTGATTCAATTTTAATGCAAATAAATAAATAAATCAATACATTAAAATGAGTCTTTATTGTATGTATTCTGAAATCTGGCTCAGCTGACTTCCTGTATTTATTCTAAGCATTCTGGTACTTTTAGTGATACTTTTCCTATTTTAATTCAGGGGCCACGGGCCCTACAAGTCAGAACTACTTAGAGCAACTTCACAGCACTGTGCAATAGTAACACAAGAAACATATTTACAGAACCAGAGAAAACAACTGAAAAGTACTGCCGTGCACATTTTTGTTCAAATTTGCAGTTTGGAAAAAAGGTCTAAAATAATAGTGTCATGTCTCCTCACACTTTAGTGAGTGGATTTGTGTTTGCACACATTGTGATCTACGATGCGTCTGAATCTTTGAAGGCTAAATTGGTCTCTGTGAAATCAGCCTGAAAGACAGGTGCGTCACTTGGGTTAGGGAAGGGAGATATAGTTTTGCAGTTATGTTTATGTGTGCAGACCAGAAGCACCCTGCCTGGTTCTGTTTGTAGGTACCCTGTGTCAAAAGTATAAAGGCGTTTGTGCCCAAATGGGAGCCCTATGTGCCTGTGGTGCTAGGAGGCATTGTCCTTGACTGTGATATATATGTTGATTGTAAAGGTGTGGTGATCTGTTCACTTTCTGTTGGGAGGGATATTCCACTGGTGTACACAAGTGGCTTAGTTGGTATATGTATAGTGTCTTTGAGCATAGGTCACAGCAACAGGTTTTGCCTCAGGCACCAAAGTTATATCAATATTTTTTGGTAATTTTGAAATAAAATTCTGTAAAGATGAACACTCATTTTGTGAAATACACTTTTGGGACCCGGCAGCCGCTCCTCGCAAATTTGATACAACTCGGTCCAACGGTTCAGATTGTACACACAACACAAATATTTTATAAGTCATTCTGGATTTTACAAAGCATGGGACATTCCTTTACCTGTGCCCTTCATTGACGAAACTGCATGTAACTTTCCCTAACACATCTAAGTCAGGTCTAGATTTTTTTTTGCAAAGTTTCATGTCGATTTGTCGAATGGCACAAAAGTTATAAACCACCCAAAAAGTGCAACTTAACGATAACTGTGTGTCTGTCTTTGTGTGCGTGTGCGTGTGTGTGTGTGTGTGTGTGTGTGCACGCGCGCACGTGTGTGAGAAATGACCACAACTATTGTGGGTTCCTTTGTTGAAAAGATGCGTATTAATCTGCAAATGTTTCAAGATGAATTAAGACAGGTTGATTCGCAAGTTTCTGCGAGATCAAAAAGATTATGCCCCAGGTCGCATATAAACCTCTGCAAGATAATATGATCAACTACATCTATGAGCAGACAGCAGGGATGTAGTAATGTCACCTCCCAGTTCGGCTGAATCTTGTGATATGAGTTTAGCAAGAGAGGATGAGCAGCCGGGACCCTCCAAGCCCTGTGCCCGATTGAGAGATTTTTAGGAGAGACGTCGCTCATGTATGAAGAAAGAGTAATGGTGTCTCCACAAGGAAAAATCATAGGAAACATTGGAAAACACAGGGGGTTGGGGGGAGCTGCAGGAGAAAGCAGAGAGAAAGGTAGAGGCACTGGGAGATGCAAATATGTGACAAAATCGACCAGGGCCAAATTAATAAATCACGTGGCCAAGAGGTCACAAAAATTAATTTTCTATCAGTGGTTTTGAAAATACTACATGCTGAGTAATTTGAGTTTGTGGTGTTGAGAAATCTGCAGGATTGCTGTGATCTATACATGAATGTCCTCAAACATTTCACAAGATCACAAACACCTTGAAAACCAGAGAGGCTCATACATTTCAGAAAACAAACACCACCTTTTGCCCTTTTCTAGACACATTCCACCCCATCCTCACCACCCCTCACATCTGCAGAGGTTGTTCCAAATGTGAGGCAAGTGTAATGGTGTGTTTCTGAATATTTTATAACTGCACAGTTTGCGGACTACAGCTCCAGTTTGAATTCCAACATTTTGTCAGTTTGAAAACCTTTGAGTACCTTACGCTTCTCAATTGACCAATCAACACCTTTTTGCGATGTTCGCAAACGTCACAACCCTCCCTGATTGGGCCAGAAGTGTCAGCGGATACCAAATCAGGAAGTAAGTATGGGGACTGGACCAAGATATCACTAATAATGTCTATCCTATTTTTTGGGGTATATTTAAAAACCAACGCTGCATGGATTAACACCATTAGCAGATGTAGGGGCAACAGAAACCTTTTCCCATTCAAGTCAATAAGGATTTCAAACATTTTCGGACCTCCAAATAAAACTTTTCCCCCCTTGAAGAAACACCAAATCTTTCAAAAATAATTAGAGTGGGGTCTATATTTTTTTTGGGAACCTTCCTGAAGATTTGTCGAAAAGAAGCTAAAGTTGTAAACCACCCAAGGAGAGAGCAACTTAACCATAACTACAGGGTCATTATAGCCGACCCCCTAATACATATAGATATACATAAAACATATATGTACATTTGTAAACCTCCTTTTCAAAGAATTTCTGTTATATTTTAACAATTTGTGAAAAACATACACTTTGTGATGGTATTTGGCTGCATGCAATCAATGATATTCCTTTGATAATATTTGTAGTTATCACATCCCACTCGTTGATTAAAATGAAATGCAACATTATTTTTTTAATAAGCCGTCTTTTGGTGCCATACGTATAAAAAGCAACAGAATTTTGGGCACTTAGCTCCAGGTGATAAAAAATGTTCTTGATTAATATGTATGATGAAGCTAAATGCTAAGCCTTAACTGGAAGATGTTCTTTGATTGCGATTCAATAGAGACAGCATTTTACATTTTGCTTCCCCAAGCATCTGCCATCATTCTTGTTCCGAAGTAAGAAGCTAAAAGCACACCAGAGCGGATGGTGTAAGAGAAATGTAAATAACATTTTTACTGGCACTGGAATTGAATCGCCAAAAGTACGAGGATAACTTGTCGTGAAATGTTTTGAAAACCCCCACAAATGGTGTTCTGTCATTTGTGTTCCTTATGCAAACTGCGTGAACATGACCTTCCTCTTCCCTTCAAAAAGCTTCTTCTGTTTTTTTTCTCCGTTTTGTAGTTTTCAGTTTGGCTGGTTTTGTCTAGACTGCCAGTGGAACTTCCGTCATTGAAAAGTCCAATTTCTGAATCAAGCTCTTATCTTACATGGCAGATAAGAGTTTTATTCAGTAGCCCAAAGTCGATGGGTTACACGCAACAAGCGTGTATAGCAATACTTTTGAGCAACATTGTGTGCTGTCACTCAATGGTGGTCAGTGGATTTTTATAGTAGAAGGTGCTAAATATTTTCCCGAAGTGGCATGACCAGCAGTAAGAAATTCTGAACCATTTGGGAGGGCTCATTGGTGGTCAAGGGGAGCGGTTCATGAAATATGTTTTAATGGTGGAAACACAATGTTCGGAAACATTTGGTAAAGAAAGCATACAACTCACTTGCAGTGTGATGGGGAAGTGCATGAAAATGTCAGTGGATGCCAACTTACCACACCAACAGTGCACAGGTGCAATTTGCAACCTTTTTACATGCTACCGTTGATGAAAGAGCAGCCTCAAGGCCTGTATTAACAATGTATGCATTGCCCTTAAAACTATTGTCACTATAAAAATTGACTTTTGATGTTAGCTGTGACAGACATGTCAGCATTGCTACTTTAAAAAAACACTTTTTTATGCTACCTGTGCTCAATATATGGCAACATACCACTGTAAAAGCACGTCATGCTAGCTGTGCCCACTATACGCCAGGATGCGACCATAAGAACACATTTTCAAGCTGTCTCCGATGAGATTGTTATTAAAGCAATGAAAGCCGAGCAGGGGGGGGGCATTACCAGTCGGGTAATGCTCCTGGGGCGACAGTTGCAAGCCCAATCAAAGCAAGGGCTTTAACGTAAGCCCTGGGGCATTACCTGACCGGTAATTTGCCAACCCTACCGATTTAGGCGGTAGGATACCGCTTTTTAAGCAGTCCTACCGCATACCGATTTATTGGCACCAAATACCGATTTTTTTTGTAAAAAATAAATAATAATAATACATTTTTTTAACATTTTTTTTTTTTGCCCACGCCAGCTCAGGGGAGTATTTCAAGGGCTCCCCCAAGCTGGCGTAGAGGGAGAAGGCGCAGCATGCAGGCTTTTGATGTAAAAGGCACCCACGGCGGTGGGCTAAATGCGCCCCTCCGTCGCGGGTGCCTTTGGCAAAAGGCGCCATTAGCCCCCCACAACGCCAGCTCGGGGGAGTCTTTCAAAGGCTCCCCCGAGCTGGCGTAGTGGGAGAAAGCACGGCATGCAGGCTTTTGATGTTAAAGGCGCCCACGGCGGTGGGCTAAATGCGCCCATCCGCCGCTGGTGCCTTTCACAAAAGGCGCCATTAGCCCCCCACCACGCCAGCTCGGGGGAGTCTTTCAAGGGCTTCCCCGAGCTGGCATAGCGGGAGAAGGAGCAGCATGCAGGCTTTTGATGTAAAAGGCGCCCACGGCAGTGGGCTAAATGCGCCCCTCCGCCGCGGGTGCCTTTGGCAAAAGGCGCCATTAGCCCCCCACAACGCCAGCTCGGGGGAGTCTTTCAAAGGCTCCCCCGAGCTGGCGTAGTGGGAGAAAGCACGGCATGCAGGCTTTTGATGTTAAAGGCGCCCATGGCGGTGGGCTAAATGCGCCCATCCGCCGCTGGTGCCTTTCACAAAAGGCGCCATTAGCCCCCCACCACGCCAGCTCGGGGGAGTCTTTCAAGGGCTTCCCCGAGCTGGCATAGCGGGAGAAGGAGCAGCATGCAGGCTTTTGATGTAAAAGGCGCCCACGGCAGTGGGCTAAATGCGCCCCTCCGCCGCGGGTGCCTTTGACAAAAGGCGCCATTAGCCCCCCACCACGCCAGCTCAGGGGACTCTTTCAAGGACTTCCCTGAGCTGGCGTAGCGGGAGAAGGCGCAGCATGCAGTTCTTTTGATGTAAAAGGCACCCACGGCGGTGGGCTAAATGCACCCCTCCGCCATGGGTGCCTTTGACAAAAGGCGCCATTAGCCCCCCACCACGCCAGCTTGGGGGAGTCTTTCAAGGACTTCCCCGAGCTGGCGTAGCGGGAGAAGGCGCAGCATGCAGGCTTTTGATGTAAAAGGCGCCCACGCCGGTGGGCTAAATGCGCCCCTCCACCGCGGGTGCCTTCGACAAAAGGCGCCATTAGCCCCCCACCACACAAGCTTGGGGGAGTCTTTCAAGGGCTTCCGCGAGCTGGAGTAGCGGGAGAAGGCACAGCATGCAGGCTTTTGAGGTAAAAGGCGCCCACAGCAGTGGGCTAAGGGCGCCCCTCCGCCACGGGTGCCTTTCACAAAAGGAGCCATTAGCCCTCCACCACGCCAACTCGGCGGAGTCTTTCAAGGGCTCCCCGAGATGGCGTCGTGGCAGAAGGCATGGCAGGCGCCTCATTGTCATTGAATGCAACCGCGGTGGCGGGCTCATTCAATGACAATGGGCTGCTGACGCACCCTATTCCTATCATTACCTCCTCGCCTGACTATTTTTGAAACTTTAAGATTCCTACAGATTTTTGGTCACAGAATGTTGGCATGTATGTAATGCCAATCTCCCCCTCCCCCCCACCCCCCCAAGGGTTCTTTTGCTATTAATACACACTGGCACGTTGTACCCGTGTATTAATAGTACGTTTTCTCGAGTTGAGAAACGACACTGAGATCGTTTCTCAACTCGAGAAAAAAAAGCAAAAAGAAATGTCCACCACGGATCGGGGAGAAGGTACTCGTAGCCCATTCTCCCTTTCCATGGCGGCCCTTGAATACTGATTCAAAGAAAGAAACAAACAAAATGGGCACCATGGAACAGGGAGAAGAGACAACAAAATAGTCCTTTCTCCCTTTCCACAGCGGCCATTAAAAAGATAGACCTTGGAGGGACGCAGCCCGTGTCCCTCGAAATCAGGCAAGACTTTGTCATCCAAGTACTAATCTGATTGTTCCTTGCCGGGTACTAAAATAAAAGAAAACACAAATCATCTGTTTTGAACAGTATCATGTAATTCATACATATGTAAACAACATCAGTTATGAAACATTCTTTGCATTTATATCCATATGACTCTGCACAACATTATCACGTATAATACCTCTCACAGGTTTAGGAAATTCTTCTGGGGTGTCAAAGTCCATGAAATAACTGTGGCAAGAGAGTGAGCAGTGAACTTTCTTAACAATTGGGTTATGTCGTGACATCCAGAAAATAGAGAGGAAATGTTAGGCCACCTACCTGTATGGATGCCACTTTCTTTGTTTGCAAGATGTGGCGCTAGTGTACCTTTCTAAAAGCTGCTTAAATTGCAAAACAATCACATGGAGGATAACCATACATTTGAAGAGTCACCCAAGGTTTTTCTTTTTGGTAAAAGTTCTGTTGCGACACACGAAAAGACATTGGTTAGGGTTTAAAATATAGCTCATGTGTGAAGTTAACGTTTTCATAATTGTATTGTAGGGTCACTGTGCACTCTCCAAAAGGAGAAACGGAGTTTAGATGATTGAATCTTGCTAATGCCCTCGTGTATTACAAACTTCATGCACCGGCCACCATGAAGGAACACATCTATATTGGCAAAGGTTGTGGAGGCTAAGTAGGGAGTGCCTTTAAGAGTATCAGGGTGACACTGCTGTTTTGCTGTGTGGTCTGTCGCCTCAGTGAGCTTCTGCATGGGCGTTGCCCAAATGACAAAAGGCGACACAAGGGGAAAATGGGCCCCGTGTATGCCTAGAACACGTGCACACAATGTCTTCATTTTATTCTGTTGCATTGTGTGCATGGTCTTTCCAGAGTGTTGTTTGTAGTGCTGTCTTTGAAAGAAGAGCGACGTGTGCTATCTTTGTTCATTGTAGGGATAGCCTTTCTATAGTGCTAATCATTGTACTTTTATTGCTGTGAAAAAATGACACTATAATTTCTCAAAAGTGTATAGTGGATCTGCAGTAAGGTTTGTAATTCCGGTTAAGTGTTTGTGTTCTCGATACATGGGGCATATCATATGCCATTCAACTGAGTCTGTGAGCCCAGTGACAAGGGATAGCGTTAGGGAAATATGTCCTTACTCTCCCTTTGGGAGGATTCCCTCTGCCACATTGTTGTCTAACACTGTAATCAGCCCACTTTAGGACTTTCCCAGTGTGAACCTCAGAAAGGAAATGCAGAACCAAGGGGGCTTCCATTGTCATTTTACTTTTTTTTATTTGTATTAAACTTTCTTTATTGAAGCACTTGGTATCACATTTTGCACAAACAAGCTATACACATCTAAAAGGCATCAAATCAAATCATCAGGAAGACTTACATCACTCCCATCACGTGGGAGAACATATACACCTACAGCCATGGGATACTGAAAACATTAGGCCTCCACATGCACTGAGCAGAATCTATGTGCGGAAGGAAACAACTAAGAACGCAGGTTAATCAGGAAAAGCCACCTCTTGCGTGCATTGTAAGTATAATTTGAAGGGCTGCCAGATATCGGTCGGGTGGCTCCTCGGCGTCTGCATGGCTGCCCATTGGTTGTCAGTGTCATTAGCCCACGTAACTGTCCGCAGCCATTCAACGATAGTCGGTGCCGTGGGTCTGAGCCACAGTCACAATATGCAGCTCACTGCTAATGGTAAGCAGAGACTAGCAGGTTTACGCATGCCCCCCCCAAGATCATCAAATATATGGAAAAGGCATTGCAGAGGAGTGGCAACTAATTTACAGACAAGCATGCCAGTAAAGGAAGTACAAACATCATTCCAGTAGTCACCAAGTTTGGGCAGTCCCACACCAGATGAAGGTACTCGGCGTTGGCCACCCAACATCTAGGGCAGACAGCCGTATTGGTGTGAGAGAAAAATTTGAATCTAGCCGGGGCGTAGTGATATCTATGAAGCACCTTAAGCTGTATCAGGCGAAACATGGAGTTGTAGGAGACCTCTCGGGTCTGCGCGCACATCGCCCTCCAGATCTCATCAGTGATAGTGGGCTCAATGTCGAGTGTCTATTTGGTTTGGGTCTTGGTGGGGGACTCTTGAGTGGGGTCCCAAAGCAGGCTATATAAAGTCAAAACAATACCCTGGGGGCCATGCACACTCATAATAAAATCTAGTACGGGATCATTGAGGGTATTACTAGGAATTCCCCCCATAATCGCTTAAACACCCTACATAACGCAATATAATGGAGCCACTGTGAGGATTTGTGGTGTGTCAGGCCGGGTATATCTTCAGCCTCAATAAAGCTCCCATCAACATACATACACTCCAGTGTGCTAAATCCATTTCGCAACCACTGCCGCTCCATAGCAACATCTACCCGGGGGAGTGCTGGGATACAGATCCACGAGAGGAAGCCACAATGGAAGGAATGGGTCACACCCAGAAGCCTCCACATTTTGCACCAGGCCAACGTGGCCATGCTTGCAGGGTCGAAGGGGCAGGGGTCTGCAAACGACGGGGGTAGAACCAGTGATCTGACATCTCGTCCCCCGCTGAATACCTCTCGAGTTTAACAGACTGGACGGGGGCCTCCTGTGTGAACCAGAAAGCTGCATATTGTGCTTGCGCTGCCTCCAGTATAATATCCTAAAGTTAGGAGCTGCAAACCCCCCCTTTTGCATGAGGCATAGCTAGTGTATCCCATTAAAGGAGCACCGACCCAGAATGCCAAATATAAGCATTGATACTGACATCTAAGTCCTTGAACAATCCCGCTGCAGGCCGTAGTGGGAAGTATTGGAAATAATATAGGAGTTTGGGGAGGACTACCATCTTAAGAAGAGCTATTTTACCAGTGACAGTCAATGGCAATCGCACCAGGACCGGAGTTTAGTCGTAAGGTGCACCATGTATGCACCATAGTTGTGGTCAAAGAGAGAAGTGTGTTGCCTGGTAACAGCTATCCCCAGGTAACGTATCTCCCTGGGGTACCAGGAGAATCCGAGAAGGTCATGAGGCTCTGTCGCACATCAGTAAGGGGGAAGTTGACAGATTCGGCACAATTGGCCCGAATACCAGACAGCTCCCTGAAGGCAAGGACATCCTGCATAATCGGGGATAGGTGTATGTTTGGCTCCCTTATGTACAGGATCGCATCGTCAGCATGAAGAGATATCATTTCGGGCTCCCCAAGTCAGTCGGATCCCCCTGTGCCTGTGTTTCTGTCTAATCAGGTCAGCTAATGGCTTTTTTGACTATGGCGAACAGCAGGGGCAATAGAAGACAGCCCAGACACGTTCCCCGGGCTATGTTAAAGGGGCTAGAGATAATATTGTATTTATTTATTTATTGGGTATTGATAATGTATGTACAGAAGACACGATGGGGAGATGGAAAAAACATGGATGAAGAAAAACAAAAACGGTCCTACTAGGCCATGTGCCATTCGGATCGTGCAAGTGCAGTAACAAGAAGTGCAGGGGAGAGGGGAAGTGCCAAACAGAGTAGAAGGGCCTGTGATTGAGTGCCTGGGGAGGCCTGGTGGACAGTGCCAGGGGAATGAAGAGACTGCATGGGAGAGAAGGTCGACAAGCTAAGTGCAAGGGACGGGTTGGAAGGGCTCAAGGGGTGCTGGCTGAGCCAAACTAATGCACAGGGCAGTAGCCCAGGGGGCAAGTGCAGATTGGGGGGGTTTAAGGGAGACCAAGTGCAGGGGTAGACTGGTCGAGGAGGGCCGGTGCCCTGTAAGAATCTGAAGGAACCAGGCAGCCACTGAAAGAGGCAGAGGGGGACATTAGCACGGGAGGGGGAGAGGGAAGGAGGAAGAGAAAAGGAGGGTCTTAAGAAGGTTTTGGAACTTAAGGAGATCCGGCTCAAGTCTGAGAGGGGCAGGGAGGCCATTCCAGAGGGAGGCACCTGCAGAGAAGAGAGTTCTACCCCCCACTCTCTACTTGGAAAAGCATGTGATCTGCAGAGAGTTGGAGCTAGAAGACTGAAGTGCACAAGCAGGGAGGTATTTAGGGAGAGAGAGTTGGATGTAGCGGGTTCCCATGCCCCGGACAGCCATGTGGATGATGCATATGGTCCTGAACTTGATCCTTGCAGCAACCGGGAGCCAATGGAGAGATTTTCGGGCTGGAGAGATGCAGGCTCTGAGCTTGAGGCCAATGATAAGTCTTGCAGTCCTATTCTGGATTGGTTGAATAGGGTGAAAGGAGGAGTTAGGCAGATTATGGAAGAGGCAGGTGCAGTAGTTCAGCCTGGAGAGGACCAGAGCTCCGGAGACATTGAGTTTCTGGGGGAAGGTGAGGAAAGGGAGAATGCCTCTGAGGAGGTGCAGCTGAAAGTGGGCCTTCTTGGCAAGGTCTGTGATGTCAGGAGAGAGAGGAGTCAAAGATGACACCAAGGCTTTTTGCCTCACAGGTAAGTGAGGGGAGGAGCCCATGGAGGCGGCCAGAGTGTAGGAGGGAAGGAGGGAGCTGGGGCCCCAATGAGAAGGATCTCAGTCTTACTGGTATGAAGGCACCATGCCTGAATAGCAGACCGTCAGGAATGAGAGAGGAGAGGAGGAGGCAGAGGAGGGAAGCTTGAAGGAGAGCTGCATGTTGTCTGCATAATAATGGAAGTTAAGAGAGAAGGCGGAGATCAAATGGGCTAGAGGGGCAAGGTAGATGTTGAAAAGCCAAGGCGAGATGATAAAGCCCTGAGGGATACCACGAGTGGAGTATGAGCTAGATAAGAGAAAAGGGCCCAGTTGAACCTGGGAAGGTCGGTCAGAAAGGAAGGAGGTCAACCAGTCCAGAGCCAGGTTCGGGGTGCCGAGGGTATCACAGAGTCGATTTATAAGTGTGGCATGATTAACCGTAGCAAAGGCAGAGGAAAGGTCAAGAAGGATGAGAATGGAAGGAGAGTTGGTATCGAGATTATTGAGCAAGTCTTCACAGGTTTTCAGGAGAGCAGTTTCCATGTCTCTGGCAGCTCTGAAGCCAGACTGGTGGATGTGGAGACAAGCAACAGATTCAGTGTGGTGGATAAGCTGGGTGATGGCCATCTTCTCCAGGCGTTTGCCCAGGAAGGGGGTAATGGAGATACAGTGTTAGTTAGCAGGACAGGAGGGGTCGGCAGAAGGCTTTTTAAGGAGAGGGCACGCAAGGGTGTGCTTGAGGAGTAACAGGAAGGACCCAGTGGCAAATGAGTAATTGCAGAAATCAGCCAAGGCTGGAGCAAGGGAGACAACGTTGTCCTTGATAGTTCTGGGGGAGCAGGGGAGCACCTGTGTTCATAGAGCGGACTTGTCTAGAGACCTCATCAGGTGATATAGGAGAGAAAGAGGAGAGTAGGAGGGGATGGGAGACGGGGGCCAAGGGAGGCCTGAGAGTTGTTGAGGGAGAAGGGGGTGGTGTAGAGGAGAGTGAAGACAGGATGTCCTGAGTTTTGTAAGGAAGTGAGAAGCTAGTGCAGTGCAGAGGGACAGGGAAGGCAGAGGAGAAATGGAGACAACAGTAGGATTGGCGAGTTCCTTGAAGATTTTGAAAAGTTCGGCTGTGTTGTTGGTAGCCCCAGAGATGCGGGCTTGGATATAGGATATAGTCCCTCTTCTTCAAGCAGATGGAAAGTCTGTATTGCTTTTGGAGCAGGTGGCAAGCTAGTTTGTCAGAGGATGTGCTTGAGTCCTGCCACTTCCTCTCAGCAGCTGTGCATTTGCGTTTCAGAAAGGCAAGGTTGGAGTCATACCAGGTGTTGTGCTTGGAGGCACGCTTCATGCGGATCCTCATGACAGGGGCAAGGATTTCCAGAGTCTTGGAGATGGAGAGTTGAAGGTTAGTAAGGTCTGTGTCAGAGTCAGAGTCAATGGCAGGCGTGGGAGGGGAAATAAAGATGGCGGTAAAAGCAGCAACTGACACTCGCTTCATAGGTCGAATGGCGGAGAAGGAGACTGCTAGTGCGGGCGGGGGCTTAGCCGGGTGACCTAGGAGGTCCAGGTAAAAGGACAGGAGAGCAGTATCAGACCAGGAGAGAGGAGTATTAAGAGAGTTGGCGATGGGGATGTCTGCTGAGACGAGAGCACCCCATTTGAACTGACCCTGGCAGAAGGAGAAGTATAAATTAGCTGCATCCATGAGCAAAACCTGGGCCGAAGTTTCATTTACACAATACCGCATACATGAACTGCCATGAGACCGAATGAAAGGCCTTCTGTGTAGCCGGTGTGGCCAGTGTGGCAGGCACTGATTGGGCTGCCGGGTCCGCCTGAGCCAGGACAAAAAACAAACTGGTGTAGATTGAGTGATGTGGAACGCACGGTTATGAAGCCTGCTTGGTTAGGGTGAATTATGTGTGGCATATATGGTGTCAAGCAGGTAGACAGGATCTTGGCAAAGATTTTGACATCCAAGTTGATCAATGAGAGAGGGCGGTAAGAGCCGCAGTGCTCAGCAGGTTTGCCAGGTTTTAGCAGCACCATGATAACCACCTCTCTCAGCGTGGGAGGGAGCATGAGCCTTTCAAGGGCTTCAACCCACACCTCGTGCAGGTAAGGAGCCAAGAGGTTTTTAAAGTATCTGTAAAACACACCGGTAATGTGGTCCAGGACAGGGGCCTTACAATAGATTAAGGCATTGGTAACTAATCCAATTGTCCGTGGCTCTGCTGACCTAGACCGTTTCTTTCAGCTGGTGTTCGGGACTTGAACTGCAGGGACACTTCCATCCACACAGGGGTTTCAGCCTGTCCTAGGGATTGGCCGGAATCCCCGCTCCCTGGCAGCACACCAAGGGTTTTCTGCCCCACAAGGGTTTGCCTGGAGACCACACCTCCTTTCCGTTGTTTTCGGCAACGCGGAGTGTTCGACCAGGTGGGCTCCCAATTCACCTAGTTGACCTCCTTCTGGATCCAGGTTGGTGGTTGTCTGCTTCTTGGCTGTTGACTGGTTGCTGCAGTTTTTGTGTTCATCCAGTCCTGGCATAACAGATATTGTCTAGCAAGATTTGGATGTCTAGCTTTAATCTATCCCCTTCTGATAGTTGTGAAAGGGGGAGGCCCTCCAAAAAAGTTGTACATTTCAGTATGCAAACAAGTGTCTTTGTTGGAGTATAAGTCTGAGTAGAAGGTTCTGAACACCTGGTTAATTTCAGACAGTTTAAGAACCAGGGTGCCAGCCCCATCATAAATGAGCAGGATACAGTTACTTCCAGCCACCTAGTGAACCATGCGAGCGAGAAGTCAACCCGGCCGCTCCCCCTCCCCTATAACGTCTCGCTGTGACCTGGGTATCCAGGAATCACAATTCTCTCGCAGCATTCTCCTGGAACTCCTCCAGCGCCTCCTTAACCTGTGACAGCGAAGCAGCGGGTGGATGAGCCGACTGCTGTTAATCCATACAGTGGAGCTTTTCTTCGCTTTTCACAATATCCTGTTTTAAAGACCCCGTGTTCTGTGGCCATCACAATGCCCCAATTGAACGCCTACCAGAGTGTACTGCTAGAAGTCACAGACCCCACATCTGCCTCAAAGTAGAGTTTAACATGATCCCTGAGGTTACTCTTGAAGGCGAAGCCCAATAGTGCCAATGAGACTTGGCTTTATTTTGCTCGATACGGAGTACAAGTTTCTGCATATTAACTGGGTTCTCCAACCCTCTCCCCAACTCTCGCACGTTCCAACTCAAGCACGTGAATTCACCCAAACCCAATGTGCCAAACATACAGTGTCCCCGGATAGGGAAATGTCTTCAAAGACTCCCAGTTCTAGCTCCTCTGAAGCAATCACCTGTGATCCAATTGTGCTTCTGTGCCTGTATCAAGTGCATGTTGAACCCTCAACATAACCCTCCTCTTCCACCTGCATTATCCTCCCAATCAGGAAGATGTATCCCCCAGAATTCTGAACCCCAACAACACAGCAACATTGCATGGATAGGCCGGCGCATGCGGGTGGAAAGGAAGGGCCCGGGCTCTAACACAACCTTCAGAAAAAGAATGAACTTGGACAACAGTATCGCTCCTGAACAACATTTGCGGATATCAGAAAGACTCAATGAACAAAATATAATTTACTTGACAGTGGCACCTATGCCACATAACGGCGACATTGCCAAGACAGAGTACAGTCCCCGGACAGCGTTAGGAATGGGACTCAATCACATTTTGACTGCGCGCCGAGGCATCCTTTGCTGCATCCCGGCCCAGCGGAGCATTCATCCAGAAATGTCATGGCTTCTTCCGGCAAGGTGAAGAAGTATGTATTGCCTCCACTCTTGATGGGTAGTTTAGCAGGATATAGCATTGAGTATTTCAAGCCCTGATCGTGAAGCCTCTTCTTCACTGCAAGGAATGATTTCCTCTCCTGCTGCACCACCACAAAGAAATTGGGATAAAAGTGCAGTCGACTGGGGCCCAAGAAGAGCTCCCTCCTTTCCCAAGCAGCCACCAGGATAGCGTCTCTGTCTTAGTAGCTTTACAATCTGACGATAATAGGGTGAGGCGGCACAACAGGTTTTAGTTTAGGCCCTACGTAGTGGTGGGCACGTTACACCATAAACTGGGCTGACAGCATAGGATTGTTGAGCAAGGTTTGAATAGTATGTTCCACAAATTCTTCCATGGACCGTCCAGATTGATTTCCAGGACTCCGATGACCCGGATGTTGTTGCAGCATGACTAGATTTGAGTTGGTCGTTTTTCTTGGTGACCATCTGCACCTGCTTACTCAATGCAGCAAATTGGCTTTCAGCAGGGAGACATCATCCTCCACATGTCCCACTATGGTCTCAGCCTCTGTTAGCCATGTATCGGTTTTCTCCAGGTGAGGCTTGATGGAGCTAATTGTGCCACTCATGTCATCCAGCTTTGTATGGATGGTAGAGAACCGCTCCTGCATGCACGCCATCATATGCTGTGTCTCAGTGGGCTCATTTAAGTACATAGTTTCTGCTGGTGACGGAGTGCCACTCACGGCCTCGGGCGGCCTTGGTGAACATGTTCATGGAGCTTTGCTTCCTGACAGACCCCTTCGTCATCCCTGAACGCAGGACACACAAAAATGTAGCTCCCCTCTTCTCGGGCGATGACTCCCTCGCACACCCAGAGGAAGCCAGGATACAGTAATGCAGTGAGGGGGAGGCCCACAGCGTCAGTGGCCACGAGCAGCAGGAGTAACGAAGATTCTTCGCAAGGGGCCCTATTGCCTCTAGCACATCCCCTGGATAGCCCACGCTAGAGATAAAGGTTACACTGAAGCAGAAGGTCCATCATCCGCTCACGGTGTTCTCCGAACATACAGACACAGGGCCAGCACAGATCTTGTTCCCTTTCAGAGGGCTATGTCGCAGCCAACAGTGCAGTACCAACAACAGGGCACCAGCAGTTCTCAGGGGTCTTCACGCATGTAGGCTTTGAAGGTAATGCTGCATCCAGTTGTCCACCCACTTAAGTTTCAGGCACTTCTCTGAGGCAAGGACTCTGGACTGGGTTTGCAATTGCCCCTACTCTGAAGTTTAATCCTCACTGGTGTGGGTTTGGATAGGGTGGATCTTTCTGTGACTTGGAATCAGCGTGTTGATGTGTAACTATGTTCATAATCGAATGTCCCATCAAATTGTGTGCGAGCTTTGAGTGAATCCACTGCTCTCTTTAGTTTGATACAAAGTAAATTAAATTGCCACCACTCAGTTTGCACCAGACTAATGTTTAATCAAAAGTGTGTCCTCTGATTAACACGTGTTTCGGCCCACGTGTTTCAAAACCGGACCTTAACTTCATCAAACCAAATACTTTTTTGCAAATAAACCAACCACAGACTTTTTTAAGGTGGATAGACAGAGAAAAGGGGGTTGGAGATAGATGCAGATTTTCAGGGATGAAAGGGAAAGAAAAATATAACAAACGGAAATGATTGTTGTGCCCTGTGATTTAATCACTATGCAACCATGTTTTCACAGTTCAACATTAGTGTTCTAGATTATGGAGTCAAAAGTCACGAAATTCTTGAAAAAGGGGGTGTCTGTCACCACAATCATTGCAGTACATCAACTAAGGTATAATAGTTTGTTTTATAGTTTAGAAGTCCGCTAGATTATTGACAATGAAATTGTTATTTGCTTGATAACTGTATAAACGTTTAAGTAGTGTACAACTCACCCCAATGTTGGCAAGGTGAGAGACTTATTCCCACCTAGGGGCAACATGGAGCATGTCCTCAGACTCTCAACCAGTAAAAGGGAAGATTTCTGTTTCAAATGTATCAAATTGGAAAGAGATTCCATCAAAGATATCAACAAATATTGGGAGATGGCCTCATTGAAAAATTATATTCAAATGAACCAAATGCTTAGAGGGCTTGGAATCCTCATCTTTTCCGACTTTTCCAACGATGAGGACAACAAATGGGAAAAGAATCTCAATGCTAGCTCAAAAACAATGTTGGAACTGTTGATCGAACACACGACAAGAGAGCATTCGAGAATAGTAGAACATATTGAAACCATCAAGAAAGAAATTTCAGAAAGGAAATCAGCAGAAGCCACGTAGGAGAAGAATTACCATAAGATGTATGAGATCCTCAAGGAATATCAAGATGAAGTCAAACTAAGAAAAAGGCGTACATTTTTCTGAGATTAACGTGACTATAGGGAGGACCAGGTTTCCACCTTTTAGAATAAGTATGACCAAAAACCATCATCAGGAACCAGGGTGAGCACCCCCAATGTTTCAGCTGGAAGCTCAGACATAGAATCTGATCAAGAAAGCTCCGCCACTGGAGGTGATAACACCCTATTACGTAGTGAGGTGTAGACAAATCAAATTAAAAGATTCAGAAAAGGCAATAGGCCCACCCAAACCAAGCAAGTCCATTTTCAACTTCCATCACCAGTGGTTACGAAAATTCCTAATACAGGAGCAGAGGAAGGAGGGGGGGGGGGGGCGATGTAATAGACCCAGGAAATCTTTCTGAAACAGGGAAAAGAATAACGAGAGCGAGCATGAAAGGTTTGACCAGAAAGCACAACTAAACAATTGAGTGGTAAACCTATCGAGCAGGCATGTTACCAATGAAGAACGTACTGTCATTAACAACGGACTCTCTGTTGCACCAAGCTCAGCCTTAGATCCAATTGAACTACAAATTGATCTTTTTAAGTTTATTCCCAAACTTAAACTTAAATGTTTTGCTACACGAGCACCGACGTCACAAGAACCAATTCGACCAGATGTGGCCAGCCATCTCACTATATTGGATATTGAAAGTACCTTTTTACTGCGTTCAATTAATGAAAGTCAGGAATATAAAATGGGAGATCTAATTAGTGACCTAAGAATAAAACCAATCAACTATAAATTTCAAGAATGTAAGGCTAAATCAAAGTTTATACCTCAGTTCGGTCAAGATAACATCATAGATACTTTTTCTAAAGCCATCATAAGAGACATCAATCAACAGAGACGGATGGGAATCTGACTAGACATGAAATCAAAGCATGAAACACACTTAAAAATGATGACACAATAATCATAAAGGAAGCGTATAAAGGGTCTGATATAGTTATATTGAACCTTAATGACTATATTCAAATGGCAATGAAACACCTGAACACCCCGGGGTATTACACAGTCCTACATTCAAACCCAAGAAAGAAGTGGTAGTAGATTTGCCAGAATACATCAAAAAATGGCACAGATAAGGATTCATTAGAGATGGTGAGAAATCCTTTTTGGGCATTAGAGAACCAACTCTACCAACAATGCATTTCTTACCAAAAATACACAAACCATTTGAGAAGATACCAGAAGCTAGACCAATTCTTAGCGGTATAGGGTAGGCAGCAGAGCCACTCTCAGAATATATTGATGCGCTAGTGGCCCCACATGTACCTAAACTTAAATCCCATTTGAAGGACACAACTAGTATACTAAACTTACTTAAATACTACAAATGGAAACAAGAATGGTTGCTGCCCACTTTCGATGTTCAAGCTCTCAATACCTCCATAAGACATGACCTTGCAATTAAAACCATTGAACATCAATACAAAGACAGCTCTGCTTCCCACTACCATCACTGTAAAATGTTGATTGAAATGTTGGAGCTTACATTGGAACACAATATATTTGTATCCAATAAGGTATTTTACCAACAAATACAGGGCGTTGCCATGGGTACGAAATATGGGCCAGCCCTGGCAAATCTTTTCACGGGGCTGTTTGAAGAAGAGGTTATTTATACCAATCCCAAATTTGACAGGAATGTGATTACTTGGACAAGAAATATAGATGATATTTTCTTAATCTGGAACGGTACCACAACTGAGAATTCATTAATGAAATCAACAGTAACAACTTTGGAATAACCTTCACAGGGACTTATGATGCAAAGAAAATCAGTTTCTTGGATTTAGAAATATATGTATCAAACCAACAACTTCAAACACAGACATTTAGGAACCCAACAGAAGTCAACTCAACACTATATGCTATGAGTTGTTATCAAAAGAAAGTGAAAAGGAATATCCTAGTAGGAGAATTCATTAGGGCCAAAAGAAACTGCTGTGACACAAAAACATTTCAGAGTGAATGTAAACTACTTTCAGATAGACTCCAACAAAGAGGCTATCCAAGAAACGAAATGCGGACAAAACTGAATAAAGCCAAGCTTTTAGACAGAAGAAATACTCTGACCCAGAAAAGCAGAAAAGCTCAAGACTCCAAAACGATGCAAGTACAATTTATTACTAAGTATTGCACCAACCCCTTTAGGATCAGAAGAATACTGAAGAAATACTGGCACTTATTACTACTGGACAAAGACCTAATTGAGCACCTAGGCAATGAGCCAAAAAAATATTTAAAAGAGCAGAAACACTTAAGAATTGACTCAGCCCATCGTTCCTTACAAGCCCCACGACAAGAGGAACCCTGAGCTGGCTGAACCCGAAGAGATCAGGTTTTCAAAAATGCGGCACTTGCACATTGTGTAGATATGCGTTTGACAACTTCATGGAAATTGTGGAGACCCATGCTACGGAATAGAAAACAAAGGACTTCATCAATTGTTAAACTTCCTATGTTGTGTACGCAATAGTATGTGTTTGCAATAAAATTTACATTGGGAGCACAATCAGAACATTAAAACGAGACTTCGGGAACATCTCTCTTCCATCCGCAGCTAAGACCAGAGACTCCCTTTAGCCACACACTGGCAAGAGAATCAATCGATGCAAAACAAAGATCAAATCAGATTTATTGGCTTAAAAAGAATACAAAAGAACGTCAGAAGTGTAGATCAAGAACGCCTCTTGAGGAGAGAAACAGAAGCGAAACTAATATGCCTTTTCAGGGCCACAGAAGTCTGACTAAACTTTGACCATGAGATGGGTTCTTTCTGTGATTACTCTGTTGCATAAATTCTAACAAGGATACACAATAAAGTGACCAAGACGTACAACAAGAAAACTGTAGTTTCAAGACAGACTTCAAGCTAACTGGACATTGGAAATGCAGTAAAGACCGGAGAACTGGCTTTTGAGACTTGCAAAATAAATCAACAAATAAGTAAACTGTGGCTGAAAATACAGTTCGATGTGACACATGCAATAAGCAAAAAAACATGAAATAACCAACGAACATGGGATTCGAACTAAGCAGACGTTAACTTCCATATCATGTAATTGATGAACATTATCTGTATCTTGAAATCAGATGTTTCTAAATGTCAGTACAGTTTGTCAACTGGTTTTCTTGTTTACTATAATTTCTATAAAATGTTTTGTAGCGTTGTCTGTTAATCTGTTTTCTTTACTCAAATCTCTTATGTGTTGAAATGTACAAACGCATGACATGTTTGCAAAGATAGGATCCAGAGAACACACAATACTACAAGGCCCACAATTCAATGCTGCAGTGGGGAAGACTGCAGACAAAGTATACGCCTAACAGGCAATTTTCTGAATAGACACTTATGTAACCCAATCAGCCCAACACAATATTACATATGTCAAACTTAGTATATAATAACCTTGAAAAATTGCTGAACATAATGCAGATCACGATTGAATACTAAAGTGTTTGCCATCACACTAACGATTCAATTTTTTAAACTGCCGCAGTCAAACACCATGACTAAACCTGTATACTTTATTAGTAGCAACTCAACAGTGCTATTCCTTGAAGTTATCAATCCGCTTATTGGCATTACCGTGGCACCGCCATGGAATGGTTAGTTCTGTGAGGTAGGCAGGGCTAAAACTCACTGCTTTCACTATATAAGTGAGACAAAACGGCGCCCGCCTGTGTCTTTCTACAAGTGTCTGATATATGCAGGTGAGTAACAAGACCATTTTTGTTATTTAGTTTACAGGGCGTAATTGGGCAATATAATTCATTATTAAACCAACCCCTAACACTTTTTGGGAACCATTGACTCCATTATGAAATTCACACTGGATATTTAAACAAAGGGATGAAATGGGCTCACTGGGGATGGGGAGCGCTAACATATATCTCTTCTTAGTGAATGTGAGAAACTCCCCTGACGTATTCAGGGCCGTTATTAAAGCACTTTGCTTGTGCCAATGACATGTAGTATATTGTGCGCACTAATTGGAGCTTATTACCGACGATGGCCGTACAGCCTATCTGAACGCAGCACTGAGATGCTATGTACGCAATGGAATGCAAGAAAGTGAATATTTAAACGGCACATTTGACAATGCTCATGTATCTTTAGTCTCCTCAATACTGACCATTAAGGATAGATTAAAAACTTGAGCTATTGCACAGTGCTGTTTTCACCTAAAATGATGAATGGGGAAAAGAGAATGTCTTTGGAGAAATAGACTGAATTACGTGTTTAACAGAAGGATTCAGCGAATTGATTCATCAGTGGCCTATAGGTAAAATGGGGAATTTTGCAAACAGAGGATTTTTCCTGGTAATGAAAAACACGTTCATGCGGCCTCTGCACGATATATGCCAACATGCCACTGTAAAAACACTTAATTATGGAGGTGATCAATATATGACGGCTTGTACTGTAAGAACACATTGATGTTGGCTACACCCAAAACCAACTAATGCCACTGCAAAAACTCATTTTTAAGCTGGCTGTGCCCATTTAATAGAAATGTAATGTTATACACATTTCATCAATGGCAATTGGTAATGTCAAAGCTAAAAAAGAAAATTCATTTCACAACCACATGTACATGTTGGTTACCCCAACTACATTCAACCTATTTGTACCTCTTGTTATCCACATTCACACCCCCAAACTAATGTAACCATTCATTAACAGCCTTTTTGGTAATCCAGGCTTCATACAGAAAAAAACACGGCTAGTTCCTATGCATCCTGTTGATCTACTGATGTAGCTCTTGCTGAACAACAATAAAGTCGTCTACACATGTTTGGGCCGGACTGTGCGGGCCTTTTCAGTGTGGCTCTCAGATGACTCCGACCTTCTTCAGGACAATGGTGGGTGCTTAGCTATGCCCCACTTTCTGTGACTTTGTGTGTTGGTCGCTTATCTACAAATGAATACAAATTTGTACTACCAGAAATCTGTCCCCACTTGTCAATTGTCATTAAGAATAAATCTACTCATGCTAATATCACATCAAGGTAAATTCAACTCTGGCCTACCTGCAGGGGTGACTCTGGTTACAGGCTCAGGTTTCTGACGGAATTCTTAATTCTTCTTCTGATGACTCTATCATGAACTTATCAGGTGAAATGGGACCATCTATGGGCAACAAGGTGTAGAAAAGGCAGCCATCACTAATCAACCCCTTGTTCATCCATGTGTGGACAATTCCGCACTCTGGACTCTATTTCTCTTTTTTAGGTAAACTTACTGCATATGCCGGATCAGTCCCCATCATCTGTCTGCCTGCCTTGCTCTATTCTCCCTCCTTCTCATTCTCTAGCACACCTGCACCTTTTACCCCGTCCTCCTTTAATACTTGGCACTCTCCTCTTTGCACCCTGATGCCTATAAATTCAAAATGCAAAGAACAGTAAACATCAAAACTATTGCCATTGCCAATGCTTGTTTGAATAGTTTGGATGCCTATTTTGGCATAGAGGCACTTTGCCACCCAAAGCTCACTGTTCTGGGCAATCTTCAAATCTGGAGTAACACGCCTGATAATTCTGACTTCATGCATTTTAAAGACATTCTACACTCACGTGACCTCCAACTATTAAGTGAGGTTTTCAACTCACACTATAGGACATTGTCTGGATCCTGTGATTTTTAGAGGTGTAAATCGCTATTATCAGGATACTAATCCTGTTTCATGGTCAGGCCATTCTGTGGTCACTTTCTCTTCATTAGCTATGCCATTTTCTGGTAACGATATGAGTATTAATGTTCAATTATCACGTCAGAAGAAAAATCTTGATCTTATTACTTGTGATCAATTGTTGGGTGACCTTAACGCTGTACAATCAGGATTTAATTGCAGTGAGCTATACCGGATTTACATGTCCGGTTTACAAAAGAACTGTGATGCGGTTGCTCCCATTCAACATTCTAAAATGCCCAGGAAAATAAATAATCACTGGTATAATGATTCACTGAAAACATTCAAGAGGAATTATCGCAAGAAAGAAAAAATATGGCTTAAAACCAGAGACCACAAGGACCGTCAGGAGGCAAAATATGCTCTGAAAGTTTATAAAAAATAGTTTTAGCCAAGTCTGCTCATATATAAGAACAAATTAACACGGCCGAAAACAGGTCGAAGACTTTGTTTATGACTATTACGAATTTTGTTTCCCCCTCATGTGCCACTTCTAGCCTTTTTTTCTCACTTGAATTGGCTAATGAATGTAATGTTTTTTTTTTTCGGCTAAAACAAATCTGATCCTAACAAACATCGACTCACAGATAGCAATGCAACGGGACGCCATCTTAAATGCTGAGGCCTCATTGACCACAAATTTACCACCTCACACATTTGCTTTCTCCCCTCTTAGTTTACAGTGTCCACTCTCATGGGTAAACTTAAAACCTACTAACTTTGCCTATGATCCTATTCCAGCCTATTTAGCCAGACGGCATGCATTGGCACTAAGTGAGATTGTTCTTCTGTTTGTAAATGCCTCTTTGACTCAAGGATGTGTTCTACCACAATTAAAGCAATCCTATCTCATTCCACTTTTTAAAATAAAATCCCTGGGCCATAAGATTCTATCAAACTATTGCCCAATTGCAGGTCTTCTCTGGCCTCCAAAATGTAATAGAAGTATTGACTGCGCAGCTCCAGTTTTCTGGAGGAGGACAGTATTCTGGATACGTACCAGTCAGAGTTTAGACCAGGGCATGGTACAGATATAGCACTTTTTACGGTCTGGGATGATATTTTGAGGGCTGCCGATGAGGGTGACATCAGCATGCTTGTTATGCTATACTTATCAGCAGCCTTTGATACAGTTGATTTTGATATTCTCATTTCTAGATTATCCACAGTTGCTCAGGTATCTGAGAGAGCCTTGAAATGGTTTTCATCCTATTTGATAAATTGATACCAGCAAGTCAAATTGGGCTCTTTTGTGTCTGACTCTTTATCAGTGGAATGTAGGGTTCCCCAGGGTTCCTCTCTGTCCCCACTGTTGTTCAATGTGTAAATGTGTCCACTTATGAATATTTTTTCCCAATTTGGTTTACAGTACCACTGATACGCAGATGACATTCAAGTTTACGTTTGGCTAAAAAAACTCAGCAGATGCAACAACTTGTGTTTTATCATGTGCATAGAAAAGCAAAACCTGGATGTTGGAGAACAAGCTTCAATTGAATCCGTCTAAAACGAAAATCATTGTGTTTGGCTTCAAGAAAAGGTTAGATCTGTTTCTTGCCCATCCCTCTTTGACATTCCGACACAGTTCTCACAGAAGGGAAAGAACCTTGGCTGCATTTGGCAGTCAAATATGAATTGCAATGTACAGATGTATCAAATCATTAAAGCAGTCTATTACCAACTTAAACTTCTGAAACCTTTAGTGCCTTTTATTACGGATAATGATTGCTGCACAGTGGTTGGAGCACTCATACATTTGCAGCTTCATTATTACAACTCTCTTCTGTTGGGTATTCCAAAATACAAAATGCAGCTCCTGCAAGTTGCTCAAAATTCGCAGTCAGACTTATTTTTTCTTAGATATATCCACTGGCTCCCGGTGCAGAAACGAGTCCTGTTCAAGAGGCTTTGCCTAGTCTTTAAATGCATTCATGGCCTGACACCAGCCTACCTTTCATCAAAAATGTTCGCCTACCGCCCTTATCTATCTCTGCGGTCATTAGAAGGGTGTCTTTTGGTGGTTCCATCCTCCAGGTCAATTTCCTATGGGGACAGATGTTTTTCATGTGTGGCCTCGTGAATCTGGAACCAATTACCAATTGATTTAAGAAAAACAGAGTCTTTTGAGATTTTCAGGAACAAGCTAAAAACTCATCTCTTTCAGTAATGCCTGTCCCCGCTGCTGATTGCACTTTTGTTACCAACTGCACCCAGGTGCATATTATGCTTGGCTCTCCGGACATGCGCTATATACATTTCTATTTTATTATATTCTAGATTCCTAAACCCATATAGAATGCATACTCATCCATATTACTCGCCCAATCCCATCCCACCTAGATTTGTGCAATGTATCATTTGTTTGTGACGTCATATTGAATTCAAATGCTGTTGCAAAGCCTGTACCAAGATGAGAAAGGATTGGAGATCACCTAATGTCCATTACTGTCCCTGTTATATTTGGATTTTGTTAATAAAACAGTACTTTGCCACATTACTGGACTCTTCCATTTTTTGGGTGTGGGATGCTTCCTGCCTGTCAGTTGCATAATCATGAGCGGGCATCCTTCCCAATCTCGACAACATCCATTCTTGTCCTCCCATGCTATTAACCTTCCTATTTTTCTCTTGCCTTTTCCCGACTTCACTAATGCTCCTCACTTCTGGACAGCCTTCCGATCTCCCTTTTTGCCGCCCTCAATCGGTCTTCAACTCCTCTGTTTGTTGCATGTCCTCTATAACTAATCGTGCCTCTATTACCACTCATCTACCCTCTGCTTCCCTTCTTTCATTTGACAACCAACTTCTATTTCACTTTCTCAGCACAGTCTAAACATGCTGTCATGGACTCTCCTTATCTTGCCTCTCTTGTCTCCTTACACATTCTCTTCACTCTGAACACCTTCACCCCTTCTCTCTGTCCCCAAACCACTGCGCACCTCATCCCGTTTTTGTTTTTCGTTACATCCTCCTAATCTTTGGAACTCCCTCCCTCTCCCTATCTGTGCGGCTACCTCTTTTCATCTTTTCTGTGCTGACCTGAAACATCCTTTACTTTAATTCCCCTAATGTTTGAGTTCTGTCCATTTTTTCTGGTTATATTACAATGTATGTGTGTACCACTTTTTGAGTATTCTTCAGCACTTTGACAAAAGCGCTATACAAATTCAATAAAACACAAATACAAATGTACTTATAAAAAAAATGTAAATGGACACATTCGAGCTTACTCTTCCAAAGGATGCTGGGATTCCTTCAAGAGCTCATGGAGCTGTGAGCAGGTGTGGCCATTCATCCTGGGTCTGTGGTACAACCCCAAAGGCAGCACAGCATCCCATATGTGCTTGCAGGGCTCAGGGAGATGTAAAAGGGGGACATTAGAGCTTAACCCTCCAGAAGAGGAATGAACTCCTCCCAGGGGTCATAGAACTTGTGACTGGAGAGTCACTCTGAGCTGGTAGGTAAAGACCAAGTCTGCAGGCAATTCCTCCAATGTGCTTTGCGGGACTCCTGGAACGCTAACTGGGAAACATTTCAGCGTACCCCTCCAGAGGAGTATTGGACTTCTCCCATTGCTCATGGAACTCGTGACTAGTTACGGAGTTAGGGGAGAACCAATCTTGGTTGGTTTTTGTAGCCCCAGGTCGTAGCAGCACCCTCATTGTGCTTGGAGACATCCTGGAGCTCTGACTGGAATGCATTAAAGCTTACTTTTCTAGTGGAGGCTGTGAGTTCTCCCGGTACTCATGAAACCCGTGACTGAGTAGGGATAACTATTCTGGGTTGGTGGCAGCAGCTCTGTACCAGGGGCAGCAACCTATGTGCTCTAGATGGCACTGAAACTGGAATGAATTAGAGATTACCCCTCCAGATGTGCAGTGGAGGCTGGGACTCGTCTCTCGGCTCATGGAATTTATGACTGGGTAGGGATAGACACCCATGGCCAGAGGCAGGAGCCCGCAGCTAGGGAAACACCCCATGTGTGCCTGATGAAGCTCTACCTAGGACATACTAGCGTGTGTCCCTCTAGAGGATGCTGGGACTCCCCGCGCGGCTCATGGGGCTCGCGACTGTGCAGTGACAGTCACCCTGGGTCTATGGTGTCCAAGTCCAGGAGCAGCATTTACAATGTGCTTGCCCTTGGCTGCTCCTTAGTCAAGGGAAATTATCCGGACAGCATAATACTTGTCCATCACACAACTCCTTGAGTGATATGGAGGAAGGTGACTGAGCGTTTGTGTATTCTGTGTAGCCTGGGTAATAGAGGCAGAGTTTTGAGCAAATGTATCCAATCTCCTTTTAGACTTAACTGGACCAGAAATTCAAATGAGCCTTCATCTGGACTTTTCTGATCAGCCCAGCTATCTGGTTAAACCATTCACTTACATGGAACGCCATTCATTTCATTGTGAGCTCTAATTTGCACAAGTTGGTGCTGGTCCCTCCTGTCCCCCAAGCAGGATGGGCCTGCTACCAGGGTATTATGGAAGTATGCTCTAGGTAGGGAGAGCCACTTAGGGCCTGTGTCTGGAACTTCAGTCCATAGGCATCACCTCATGGTAAAGCATTGGGTACACGGGAAGGTAAATGCCATCGACACACCAGGTGGAGGGCAAGGGTGACCAAGTCCTCTAGTGGACACAAAGGCCGGTCCAGTGCAGCAAGGCAGGCTGTTTTAGGGTTTCACAAGCCCTGCAGGTGCATTCGTGAAGGCATGACCATGCCCCTCCTTATCACTTAAAGGGTTCACATATGGCTGTGTCACAACCCCCTGCAACATCCTCACATGCCTGCATATAACCTCCATTTAGCCAGGAAGGGAATGATGCTGAACGTACAGTCACAGAGTCTCACCTGTACAGCAATATTAGTTCCTGCCTTTAAAGATTCCAAGGAACCAGGGGATTTTTTGTATGGGTCAGAACATGCTGACAGTAACGGGTAACTCCACAGGGGAAGAATAGAAAACATGCAAATAACCGAAAAGTCACTACTTGGCACATCCAGATTTTGCTAATGATCTGAAAAAACACTCAAAATATTTGAAGACAGGTAATGAGGATACTAAACATTAAAGGGCCTTACAGTAATTCGGTTCCTCAATTCAAATGTAAACTGCTGCCGTGGGCAATCCTACGGTCGGTGCTTTTCTTCGGGAGGGTCTCTTTGTAGTCTGAGATCACTTCTCTTATTTGGTTTCCAAAAATAGCGCCACTTCTCTGTTTTGAGCAAATAAATTGGAAGCCGGATCTTCCAGCGCCATTTTGACCGGCAACTGGAAGCTGACCCACAACTATAACCTCAATATCGAGCAGAACAGGATGAAAGTGAGCGGGGCCTTGCTGGTGCTTTCTCTGCTGCTCCTCAGACAGGCCGGCTATGGTGAGTGTCGCGCGTGCGCCATCAGCATGCACCCTCAGTAACCGCCAGAGTAGCCATGGAGCAGAGAGAGAGAGAGAGAGAGAGAGAGAGAGAGAGAGAGAGAGAGAGAGGGAGAGAGAATATATATATATATATATACAGCCTCAACTGATTTTTTAACAATATTCTATAAATCACAAACCTAATAAATTGGCATACTATTTGGAGCTGCATGTATTGAATTGCTTGGGCCAGCACCAAATGCCTCTATTGTGTGGTAGGGCACCGCCTCCTAGGTAAGTGGTTCTGATCCAAAGGCGAGGACCTCTAACAAGGGTGAAGGGCATCTAGCAGACAATAGTGCCCGATATCAAGGGCACTAACGCTGCTTGCATTGGTATGGGGGTGAAAAGGGAAACCTCGCCTGGGGCTTTCTGTGACAGGACTTGTCCTTTCGTCAACCACATCGTCTTTTAGTTCAACTCCTGTTGGTGGTGCGACCAACATAGTATATGTGTGAGTATGCATAGGGAGTATATGGGGGAAGAGTGGGGTTAGAGAAGGTAGGGGGGACGTATGTGGGGATGAACGACCAACAGGAGTCGAAATAAAAGACAAGAGGTTAAGTGTAGGTGATGCAACCACCTGTGTGTACACATCCAGGAGGAGGCGGGGGTGGGGGTGGGACTGTGAGCATTGCGGAGCAGAAGCATGGGATGCAGGCACTTAATGGTGTACAGAACCTGCCTTCTACACTTTCTGAAAACCTAAAGAGAAGAAAAGATACTCTAATAAACGTTTTGGCCTGAAGGGGGGTGAGACGATTGTTTTTGTTTTGTTATTACTATAGACATATGAGGACATCAAAGGCGAATCCTAAAACACATAACAGGCTGGAATGGCTGAGGTCAAAGATACACACAAGTCCAGCATGATGGAAATAGCAAAGTTGGCTTCGTTTCAGGGAGGTTTGGGGTGCACTTGGCCTCCATTCTAGCCATTAAGGAGCTATTTCAACCATTTGCGATCCAGTTTGTATGAGTAAAGCCAGTGCTGGTCAATGGGCCAGCTCTTGTCGAGTCTGAGATACGGCATCAGCTGTCTCCCCGGATCTCAAATCTGGCCTGCCTCCACCCTGACAAGGCTTTACCGAGCCACCAATTTAGGGAAGCTGGGGGCTCGGGGATCTAATCTGCTCTGTGCTCCTTTCTTCAGCCTCATACACGCGTTTGCAGGTCCTCTTTGCTTAATCTGTTTCTTTCTTCTGGCCTGAAAGGGACAACACGGGAATCAATGAGCCATGACCAGGGGCGTTGCTAAGGGGGGCTAAGAGGGCTATAGCCCCTGATCTTTTGGTTGTAGCCCCGGATAGAATCTCAGGAGCTACAGCCAAAAGACTAGCTAGCCCCCAGTCCCAACAGTTCCGATATCAGCTTAGCCCCGGGTCTTTTCCAGACCTAGCAACTCCCCTGGCCATGACTATCACTGGGGTGGGGGCAGAGCCGTTAATAGGGGGGGCTTAGGGGGATACAGCCCCTGGTCTTTTGGTTATAGCCCCAGATAGAATCTCAGGGGCTACAACCAAAAGGCTAGCTAGCCCCGAGTCCCGACAATCCCGACATTAGTGTAGCCCCGGATCTTTTCCAGGCCTAGCAACACCCCTGGAGGTGGAAGGGGGGGAGATCACTGTTAAAAGCAGGGTTTCTACATGATGGGCACACTATTGTTTTCCAAATGTGCATCTTACACTTTTATGGAAAAAAAGAAAGTCATTTCCAAACTCAACAAACTCAAAAATGCTGCTTAAACTTGCACTCGTTTTCTTTGAAATGCGCTTCTTTTTTGGTCAGACTACCACACAAATACCCTGTAATTTGTGTACTCCTGCCTTTGTGTTTTATTCATAGGTTATATTTGTAAAGATGTTACATGCTTGTCAAACTGCTTAATCACAAAGAAACGCTTCTGTTGTGCTGACTGCAGTAACTAGGAAATTCAATTCTGGGTTTATGGGTGACAACTTTAGATTTTCACTACAGGGGCAAACATACCCCCACCTCTGCCCTGAATATGAGCCAGACCAAACCATGCCCTGGCTAAACACAATTTAAAGCACTTGTATTTTATGAGAAATTGTAAAAAGTCATATGATTAACAACCAGCTTTTAATATACAACATCTCAGCAACGGTCTCTCAACCTGCTGAGTTATCCTGGGAGCCTTCTACTGTACAATGTGTCTATGGATCCCTTCATGTACTAAAAATCACTGTATTAACAACAGTATTTGGGGTGCACCATTGCCATGGAAGTGATTTAAAGTGGAATTGGTGTTCAGTGTGGTGTTTGAAAGAAGCTGCATGAAAGAAATTGCACCATTTTGAAACCATTATTTATTTTGAACCTTTCCTTTGAGAAGAGTTCAACTGCCAGCTCCGCCTCCTCAGAACTTTGCCCCCCTTCGGAACTCCGCCCCCTGCTCCAAACCCTGCCTGCGCCCACCCGCCCCCCCCCCCCTTGCCTCCGACCCGCGTTGTGGGATCCCCCTTATATAATTTTTTCCATTTCCACCACTGATTAACACCTGGCGCACATTCACGCTGAGAACAACATTGGTTTATTATCTTTTCTATTACTTCCTCTATTTGTACACACACATATTATTATACACCATTTATTGTTTCCCCTTTTTATCATACAGTTCCGCCCTTCTACTACGTCCCATCACTGAACCTTGTAGATCTTTCTCCTATTCCCCTCGATTTCTCAGTCGTCTGGTCTTTTCAGCAGTATCCTGAGTCTTCTTCCACCTCGCGCCTCGCGCCATCAGGCTTTCCCTGCAGCTGTGATGTAACCGCCTCTTCGCGCGCCTTCTTCCACTGCCTCGCGCCATCAGGCTTTCCCTGCAGCTGTGATGTAACCGCCTCTTCGCGCGCTCGCGCCATCAGGCTTTCCCTGCAGCTGTGATGTAACCGCCTCTTCGCGCGCCTTCTTCCACTGCCTCGCGCCATCAGGCTTTCCCTGCAGCTGTGATGTAACCGCCTCTTCGCGCGCTCGCGCCATCAGGCTTTCCCTGCAGCTGTTATGTAACCGCCTCTTCATGCGCCTGCTTCCACTGCCTCGCGCCATCAGGCTTTCCCTGCAGCTGTGAGGCTTTCCCTGCAGCTGTGATGTAACCGCCTCTTTCCCTTTAACAGAGACAGAGCTGATAACATTAGCTTAAAAGCCTTTTTTTAAAAAAAATCTGAACATTTTACTATTTGTGTTGGACAGACATTGGTGTGGAAAACCGCAGCTACCCTATCTCCCCAGTGGTGTCTCCAGGAAGCAAATTTGGGGGGGGAGGCATAGAGGGGACCACAGACAAAAATACGAGGTCAATGTGTATGCTTTTCCCAAATTGACATGGGCAAAGTAAGTCCAAAGGCCCAGGGGAGGTAAAAATCGTGCATTTATACAGCAAGCCATTCTTGATGTTAACGATAACTATAACGATATTGAAAATATATATAGATGTATTGCCCAGCACACACACAGCACCAGTTAAGTTCACTCCTGATTGCGGGCCTTCATGGGCAATTTGTTCAGATGTTGCCTATTTTCATTGGCTGGTAATGGACACCTGCCATTTTATGCACTTTGAAATGATGTAGGGCCTGATCCACAGAGCGTTTTAATATGGGATTGCGCAATTATAAAACGCTTCTGTGAATCAGTCCCATAGTGTCCATACTGTGTCCCGATCGCATCTGCTGTAGGTGGCCTTTTATAAGTGTGCCATTAATACCCATGGTACGCGCTGCCTCTTTGTGCGTCTCACATCTGGCTGCAGGTGCTTTTCTGGAAGGTCTGTGCAGATCGCAAATGTGGCTGTGGGTTCCTTTCTCGGCAGTGTCTTTGTGTGGACATTTTATAGTGCAAACGTATCAAGAGCACTGAGAATATCCAGAGCGGACATGTGAGCTAGAGGGGCACAGTGTGTGCCAGTGTGTGCGCTGTAACAGCGGTCAACCAGCGGCAAGATATGATCCTTTAAAGCAGTGTCATCTGCAGAGATGGATCAATCTGATGTTTTGAGGGCAGTGTGTCCCTTTCAGGCCAGAAGAAAGAAAGCAGGCTAGGCAAATGACCCGCCAACGGCGGTTGGTGGAAGTGCTGGTGCGTATTTTGTCTTTGTGATTTGTGGCACATGCTTACATGGTCACCTGCATGGCTCTGTTATGTTGTGGTGAGTGTGCTCAAGGCCTAGACTGTTGGATATGACCTTCGGCCATACACACAGCCTAGGCCATCATCACAGCCACCACAACATAATGCAGCGATGCAGTTGTCACTCTGCATGCATTTGAAGTTGGTGAGTAGCACACAATGGTTGCAGAGGACATTGTACACTTGGTAGAACAGCAGAAGTGAGCTGCTATGCATACATTAGCATATGGTGGTCATCATTGCCCCTGTTGCACAATAGAGAGCCATATGTCACCATTTGCATTTGCAGTGGTTAGGCCCTTATAAGACCCTTGCTTGAAAAAGTGTTTGACCACATTGCCCAATGAAAGGAAGTCATCAGCATCAGAAAGTTGCAATATGGACAATGTGCACAGCCACTCACATAACGTTCAGCACAGGCAACACAACGGCATGGAGCCCTGCATGTTAAGATGTGCCCAGGGTGAAAGTTGGCAGGCGCAATTGCAGAAGGGGAGTGCATAAAACATGGGTTGTACTAGGGTGTGCTGTGTGTGGTGAGGCCCTAGCGGTCATTGATGGTACAGCAATGGCAGAAGGGGAGTACAATGAAGACCACATGAAACTCGAAACGTACACTGCAGTACTGTGTGTTGCGTGTGCTAAGCCCGTAGCCCCTTCGATGAATGGGTGGCCATCTTGCACCGCCAAATATGCGCCCTGGGGTGAAGTAGGTTTCACATTGTTGCCTTCGGTGTGCGGTTTGTGATCATTGCATAAAATGTTGCTTTCATGGTTGTGGGGATTGGTTGCAATTCTTACACTATAGTACATGCCTGGGCCTGATGAAGTGACGACTCCTCTAGTGTGTCCTGTGGGTGCAGTGGTGAAGTAGTGGATGCTTAGAAGGGGCTAGGGTTGTCCTGCATGTACCTGGCCACTTGTTCACCTGCATGACTCTGTTATGTTGTGCTGGGTGTGACCAAGACCTACACTGTTGGGTGGATGGCAAAAGGCTGTAGGCCATAGGACAGGCATCGAAGAGCATAGGCCTGCACCATAGCACACCACCATAATGCAGATATGCAGTTTTAAGTATGCATGTCTCCGGTGGTGGTAACATTCATAAAATGGGTCTACAGGACCTTGTAGACGTGGTAGAACAGCACAAGGGACCTGATATGCATCCAGTACCATGTGGTGTACATTATGCCACCACCCTGACCATTAGGGAGGCACATGGCGCTGTTTGCGTTTGGCACGAGTTGCCCTTTGCACCACCCAGCCTATGGTACGTTTGTGGATTGTGGTATTTGGCAAATGTTCCCCTTCATGAGGCCATTATGCTGTGCTGGGTGTGGGTAAGGCCTAGACTATTGGATACATGGCCAACGGCATAGGCCGTTGGCCATGCACCCAAGAGCCTATCCCTTGACGACAGCCAGCACACCATACTGCAGCCATGCAGAGTTACCTCTGCAACTCTCCAAGGATGGTGACCTTTGAATAATGGGTGCTGAGAGCATTTTACACTTGGTGGAAAAACCAAAGTGAGGTGCTATGCGTTGACGAGCACATGGTGTAGGTCATTGCACGTGTTGCACATTAGGGAGCCATATGTTAGCATTTCCGTTTGCTATGGGATGCCCTTTACAAAACCCTTGCTTGAGGAACATATTGCGCCATGAAAGGAAGTCATCGGCATCAGAATGTTGCAATATGGACAATGTAGAGAGCCACGCACATACCGTTCAGCACAGCCAACCCAAGGTCATGGAGCCATGCATGCAAAGATGTGGCCAGGGTGAAAGGTGGCAGGCACAATTGCAGATGGGCAATGCATTACACATGACATGAGGAGTGCAACGTGGGGTGCACTAGGGCGTGCTGTGCGTCTTGGATGCATGGCTGGAAGCCTTACACGAACAGCTATGTGGGTTGCTTGCAACTACTCCTCACATTGTTGCGTTTCGTGTGCGGTTTGTGAGTTGTGCATGCATTGTTGATTGCATGGGTGTGCTCATTGTTCACACATGGTACATTTTCCAGTGCATGGCAGGAGCTTATGGAGTGAACAGTACTGCAGTATGTCCACTGAGTGCTGTGGTGAGAAAGTGTGTGTTTACCAGTGCATAGGGTTCAAGGGTCAGGTGTCCTGCTGTCAGGACACATAGCATGCTGAGCAGGAATTGATAGGTGTCCCACTGACAAAAGAGACTCTGAGGGGACAGCTTGGCCTCCCAGCTGGGTACGCCACTGTAGGGGGGGCCCAAAGGGTGGCACAGAATTTCAGAGGAGGGGCACGGGCCCCCCTGGCCCTGTCCTAGCAATGCCACTGCATCTCCCCCACCACCACCCTCCTCCTAGAACGCCTGGCCACCCGCAGAACCCTTATTGCGGGTGGTTTCTTCTTACTGCATTTTCCATGGTGAGTTGGAGGCATAGGGTGCTACAGTTGAATTCTAAAGATAATAAAAACTCGGTGCCCCTATGAATTTTTTAAACCCTGCCAAGTAGCGAGTCTTATTAACATGGTTTGGCCATTATGGATAAAAGTAAAAGTATAAAAGGTGCCCACCTTTTAAACCCAAAAATGTATAATGAAATATTCCATGATACGTGCGCTTTAATGGCACTTTTATGTGTTCTTGTGGGTACGCGTCTACATTGGAAACATGACAACCTGTTGTGAAATCCTAGTAGCTGAACACTTGAGCAAGCAGACTTTTTTTTATGCTGGCCTCAAAAACACAGAACCGGGGTTGTGTCTACCCCATGGAAAAAGTGGGTGGACGCTGTCCACCCACATGTATAAACTTGTGCCCTGAAAATCAGTACAGGGCCAGAACCAGAGAAAATATCCCCTCCAGTCTCCAGCATGACAACCTCTCTTGCCACATCCTTGGTAAATATTCATGCCTCACTTGCATGCTTCTTACACAATGTGAGAACACTGTTATAATCTACTTAAACGTTTTTTGGCTTTATAAACATGTGGAAATAAGGCAAATAGCTAAACACAGTTTTGTGCAATATGTTTAATTGTGCTGGAGGAAGGCACAGATTTTAGGCAGCTAACTGCTACTTTGCATGTGCCCTCAAAATAAAAATGCCACTTTGCAGTTCTTAACACAACAATGGTCTCTCAAATAGGCCACCAATAGTACATTGCACCCACTTTAAATGCTCTGCTCTAAGAAAGAAAGTGATCACCAGTGCCAATGAGACACCCAGCGCCTATTGACCCACTGGGAGGGGGGTGGGGGGGCATTTGTCTCTCCAGAGTCACAGCATGAGGTTGATAGGTGACAAGTTGCCTCAGCCAAGAAACAAAGCGAGCCAAACCCTCGAGGGAGAACAGCTGCTTTGAAAAAAGATATTCCGGCAAGCTTCCCCGTCATCGCGCATGCTGCAGCGGGTGCCACACTGTGAGCGCAGAGTGCACTGCAGCAAGCTTAGGTACTCCGAGCACACGGCCCATGCTGCAGCCTGCAAGAGGAGGGAGTCAACGGCACCCTCGGCACGGGACCCTAGCAGGTGCGGGGCCAAGTGCAGCCGCACATGCTGCACACCCCTAGCGCCGGCCCTGCTCCCTATTACCATTTATGGTAGTGGCTGCATGAGTGGGGCCAGCCTCTGGCCAGGGAGGGCTCTGGCCCTTCCACTTTGGGGCAGAGGGCCTCTTTCAGATGTGTCACCAACCTGTAGCTCCAGCAAGAGCAAGAGCCTTTGATAGAGCGCGGTTTGCTTATGTTTAAACACTCTTTAACGGGCTGCAACAACATCAATGCCTGCCCCTGCGATATCAACAGACTCACTTTAATGAAGCCAAAGTCTTAACTTCTGGGCTCAGATTTTAGAGGACCCACGCCTCCTATAATTAATATAGCATTATGAAAGTAAATAGACTCTGAATTGGGGTGAAATGTGCGACTAATGGCCATAAGGAAGGTAAAATAGCTTTTCAGCTTCCTAGCTGGGCCTAGGGAATTGGGAGGGAAGTAGGAGCAGGGCCGGCTGAAGATGTTTCAGGGCTGGTGGGGGCCCATTTCTTTTACATTTTTGGGGGCACCACTTGCCTTATAGTTCGGAAAAATAGGCCAAGGCACCCGTGGAGTTATTAAATCAATAATGAAGTCAAAAGAATGCAGCAAGGTGGTTAAAAGCTGCAGATTGTCAGTAAGTTTCTGTGTCATAAGATTGCCAACACAAGGGCAGCTGCTTGGGGGCCCATTTCAATTGTAAAAGTTGAAAGACCCAGACTACATTCCTCGGTGGGTAGACCGACAGCGCAATGGGTTTATTGGCCCGACTCACTATCAGCTTTCAAAACTCATCCGGTCCCACCAAAATTGTGAGGCTGGCTCCGCCCCTGAGTGGCTGGGCTACCACAGAAAAACAAACCGTCCAAATGAAGGTTACTTAAAAGGAATGAGATCTGTGTTAAGTCATTAAAAATGAATGCACATTTATTTTTATGGTGGACGTCATAAATGTAATTACTTCTTGGCGCACATAGACAGCACAGTAGCAACCTATGGCATGTCAAATCAGTAAAAAGTGTCCCACACAGGAGCGACGCAACGCTACATTTAGACATTGTGGGCTGAACGTTATTCAAAGGGATGTGTATTCAGGTGGTTTTACCAGAAGCTATCAAAACAGGGTTGCATAGGGTGGAGCGGGCTGGTGAGGTGGGAGCGAGTGAATCGTGTTCCTTCACACAGGGAGTCCCAAAACGTGTTCTGAGCTTTGTCCAGAGCTCCCGAGTGGTTGGACGGCTGTTAGTTCTAGTGTGGGGCTGCTCCTGGGGTGGGGTCAATCGCCACACACTTTTTGCCCCCATCTACCCCCTGTGGCCGAGGAGCAGGGGGGACCAACAGGAAGCTATCTGTTTTTTTAAGTAGTGGTATTTGCGGGCTGTGCGATGACGCGTCTGTGGAGTAGGGCGTAGGAAGCTGAAGGTCACACCATCATGGGCAGTGCAGGCTTCTCAGTTGAGTTGATATGTATTGACGTGACCCGACCAATGGCGAGTCTCCGTGTGCTGTTGCAGAACCCACCCACTGTAAAAGCTACATTCGTTCCACTGTGAGAGGGAAAGTTGCATGCTTAATTTCTCCATAGAAGCCGTAGACAGACATTATCGGCAATGACAAATGTAACCCATGTTCATTCCAGACTCTGGGGCTCATTATGAGCACGGCGAGAAAGGACATTATAAGGTGGGTTCACATAGGCTACTTACTGCATGGACTGCACCGGAAGTAAGAGGGACGCAATGACCCATCTTCACCCCAAGAAGTACAATCCATAGAACCCATGCAGCAAGCATCCCGTGCCATCCCAACTCACAATTAGATGCTATTTCAAAAGCAAGTGCTATTTAAAATGCCCCATTTTTACTGTTACCACTATCCTCATAATAATGCCCTGAGTGAACTACTTGCATGCATCTCCATCTGCTCTGCCCCTTATATGATTTGGAAGATGCAGATTATATCTAATATTAGTACACACTACATACTGAATTATCCAAACAAAGATCTTCCTCTTAGCCAATGAAATGATCATCATGGTATCGCTCTTGGATGGAAGAAAGGGTGAATGGGCCCTGCAGGTATCCAGACAAGTGGTCCCACGACAGGCACACTTCTACAGCAGGCACCTCATCCCACCAGGCTGTCTTATAGCGTAACAGTATATATATATATATATACGGACCAGCCCCAGGGCCCAAAAGGAGCCACTGTCTTTACAGGACAGCAACCCATCACTACGTAACAGGACACCACAGGGGGCAACAGACTGCACACAATAGCCTTGATAAAGACCCATGGGTCGAAACACGTGTCGGCTGACAACCAGGGGACCTAATTGCCCCAAATGTACTAGATGCATACCAACTGAATGTAGAACAACCCATCACTTGCACAAATAAAAGCGAAAACTTTATCGCAACAACCAGTGTGTTAGAACTATTCGAGTTAACACTAAAGCAAGATAGCCAGGAGAACACTCTCCCTTCCTATATATATATATATATATATATATATATATATATATATATATATATATATATATATATATATATATATATGTGTGTATATATATATATATATATAATGAGGTGTATGAGTTTGCAAGGTTTATTCACAAGCATCCAAAAGAGATGTGGCCATCAGCACTTTGAGTGCGGCAAGTTAGCTGGGGTCAGGAACTCCCTCATAAATTAAATATTTCAGTTTCCGAGTAATGTTTTTGAAACGCCTATACTTGTAAATGATTTTTCATCCTAACATTGCATTGGGGAAATAGCCTCCAGATGACGCATTGCTATTAAAACATACTGGGCACACAGTGCTGATTTGCACTGTATTTATTCTGCAGTAATATTAGTCATGCCATGTTCTGTTCTGTTGGTTATGCTGTGCTGAGCTGCCATTTGCATGGTCTGTTGGTGCCTATGGCCACTGCATCAGAGTTGGGTTCATGGGGGCAGACGGACAGTGCACGATAGCTTTGATGCTGTGTTGATGAGCGGGGTGGAAGTACCCGGGTATTGGGCGACGTTCTGTTTCTAGATGACGTGTGTTGAGATAGTTGTATCCAGAGCGGATTCTTGTGAGCCCACAGCCGCACGGAGGCATTGGTCGAGATTGGCATATAAGAGTCGGTGCAAGGGGTGTAGTGTTCTGCAGTCTGACACATTCAATTGCTCTGTGTGGGAGGCTTAGTTGCTATGCTTAATGGGTCCTGGACAGAGGAATCTGAGCAGGTTAGTCGGTGGAGGAGCGAGCCATTGACAGAGTGAAGGAGGGGGGCGGCCAGTGCCGAGTGGCCGCCCCAGCCTCCCTCTGGAGCCGTATTAGCTGCCCCCGCAGTCCCAAAAGCTGCCTCCGCTCCCGGTGTGAGTGTATACTCCAAAGGGCATATGGAGCACCTAGTTGTGCTTCCTGGTAGTGGTGGACCTCCAGCAGGGCCATTGTCCGCAGAAGTCGTACAGCATCCTTCCTGCACTTATCTGACCTACCCTGTCTGCTGCCTTAAACTCAACACTTGCAACTTGCTGGCTGCACTTCCATTTTTGTTGCTTTTACTATTTATTTATTTATTATTTATTCTGTTCTCCTTTTTCTCTGTACTTTCCACTTCTACCCCCCTTCCTTGCACTTTTCCCCTCCTCTCTCCCATGCACTTGCACGTTCTCAATGTCACTGGGCCTAGTAAGATTGTTGTTTTGTTCCCCCCTTTCCCCTCCCTGAAACACCTGTCTATGAGTGCGATAGAAATAAAATATCAATTCAATTCAATACCATGGGTCGAGATCCCTGGCTGAGAATAGCGTGTAGTATATTCTAAGCAGTGGCTGAAACATCTGGGAGCAACGTACCAGCGGGTGCCGGGCTGCACTGAAGTGAGATAGCAGCATGTGGTATCCAAGGGTAGCCACAGGTGGAGAAATCCCAGTGGAGTCAGTGAGTTACGGCATCAGACATCCAGGACTGGACCACAATGGGATGTTGCATGCAGTGCCCAACTACGTTGAGAACATCTTGGTGCCACTTTGTGGTACCTGGGCTGCATAGAATGGCTACCACCAGGGTCTACCTAAAAATGACATGTCATTAACAGTTTTGCTAAATTAGATATTCACTGTTCTGTGCAGAAAAATGTGACCCGGAACCAGAAGGTCCTGGCACTTTTTTTTTTTATCAACTTTATTTAATAATTATACAAAACATAATACAACTGAGTAACAACAGAATGGGAACAAGCAAAAGATTACTCCATATACATCAGTGCAACAAAATGCAAATTACTACTAAAGTAACAGCTATTCAAAACGAAATCCGAAAACATCCCCACCCTCCTATCTCATGGCAAGACGTGATAACACAAAACACAAAAAAAAAAGGACAAAACATACACCCCTACCAATCCCCAACCTCAATATCCACAAAATAAACCAAAGCCTACACCTCATCCAAATAATCCCTGAATGGCCCCCATCTCTCCTCGTACTCAGTTTCCCGATATTGTCGAACTGCCTGAGTCTTCTCATACCAAGAGAGCATCCGCATATCCGACACCCAGTTCTCGCAGTGTGGCTTCTTCCTGGATTTCCACACCTTCATTATTTGTTTTATGGCCATCAACAATGCTCTATATCAATCCATTCCGAACAATCCCACATCTCCGCACTTCGACTATCAGTTGAAAGGAAAATCACTGACAGAAAAGAACGAGGCAGTGTCATACTAGTTACCATATCAATGCAATCCAAAACTTCTCTCCAAAAGTCCAGCACTCTACTACACTCCCAGAGCATATGTAGATAGGTCCCTCTCGAGCCCCCACACCCCCAGCATAGATCTACATCAGCGAAGCCTCTCTCCTTCATTTTCATTTGATGATCCTGGCACTTTGTCAACTTCGGGGACTTGATAGCCTGTACGATCTCCTTGAAATCAATTCGTTTTTATATATAATTCGCAAAAATGTGCTTACACACACAGATAAAACAACATCAGACCAAAGATATCTGGTCAAAAGCAGCAATACAATATAAATAACCAACCTAGCGAAAAAAAAATTGTGTGTATAAAATAGTTTAAAAATGTTATTTTTTTATGAATCCCCAAAACGTCGGCATACCACTTCTACCAGATGCAAACGTGCTGTTCACCATTAAACCAGGATATTTTCAGGCACCCCCCCCATACTTTATGTAAAAAGCAACCCTTAAAACAACAACATTAATCCAATAATGTAATTTCCTTGATCGCATAAGTAGATCCAAAGCAGCCCTGATTTTCCGCTAAGGGCCACAAATATACAATAGGGGGCAGAGAGAAAACGTATGTAGTTTGTCATGAATGATCTGGGGTACAGGTATAAAGCCAGACATCGCTCAAAGTACCTATCTGGACATCTCCACATTCTATGTTAGAAAGTTGTTCCAGGTACAATGTCAAAAGATTGGTCGTAAATGCAAGGCTAAAAGCTTCATCGGATAGTCTTCACAACCAAACTCTAATTGTATACAGGTATAATATCTTAAACTATAATAATCACCCAATATGGTAAGGCCGCTCATCTCACCAAAAAGCACTCAACTCCTCCCACCCCTCCTCTGGAATTTGCAGAAGGGGACATATTCTTACAGAGACTTTGCTTGGGTGTAGGTGGATCACAATACATGGATTTCAACATCCCCACCATCTTGAAAGTAGAAAAGCACACACATGGTGGCTTGCATGTCTTTGTGTCAGGAAATGGGATCTAACCAGTCTTGAGGGCACCAGCTAAGGCAACCAGTTTGGGGTGCCGAGGATGTCTTGGAACTGTCTTCTCGGCCACAAGTTCTTTACCGCAGTCTTTTTTTAAATGTCTTGATCGCCTCAAGCTTGTCTTCTAAGTGCTTCCTATTGGATTCAGTTGTGGTTCTACGGTTTGTGGTTCTACGGTGCTGAGCTGCATCAACGCTATTCAGTCACCCCTTCAGTCACCCCAGTGTAGATACAAATAGGTTCCTTGGTGGCTCCCAAGTGTTAGGGTACTTTGGTGATGTGTCGGGTCAGACCAGTTCAGCAAGCTTGAAAGGCGGCTCTATCGTACCAGAATGGACGGTCCAGTGTAGTTGTCTCAAAGTGTCAAGTGATTTAAAGATGCTCAAACCCAGTGTGGATGGCTTAACTGGCTTTACTCATGAGTTTTGACAGGCGTAGCAGCAGCTCAAAGCTCTGAAAGCAGTCAATTGCATGAAGGAATCTTGCTACTTGTTTGCTGTTTAGCTTGGCGCGATTGCCTGAAACAGGCTAAAAGTTCTGTCTTGGGTTGCTAACTACCAGCACCAGTGGTGGCTCATCCATAATAGGTGAGGGGGGGCCAACCCACCAGTACCCTTTCCCATTATGGAGAAGTCGAGCCAGCCCAGTGTAAAGACTGAGTGCTCGCTGAGCTGCTTTCAGCAGCTGAGGGAGTGCTCCTGGGTTGCCTTAAACTGTCAAAGGGAAACCACAGTTTAATTCTGCAGTGTGCATGTCCAATGAGCCATGCAAGGATGGGGTATTTTGCTTCCCCAGACTTGCATGGCCCATTGGGGATGTAGGCTGGAGTACTGCATGCCTGAATTTGTGAGGGGTGCTCTTGTTCCGCCCTGCACATCCAAGGGCCAAGGGGCAGCGAGATGGAGGCACTGCGGCTCCACCTCATGTATGCCTGAGCCGAAGGGCCTTCATTGCGGCATGCAGCATGAATCTGAGAGGACCTGGAATCTGGAGTGGAGTTGCAGGTAAGAATCATTTTTTAGAAATGTATTTGTGTGGGGGGGCGCTGTTGAGCAGCCGTCAAGATGGCTGCCTAGCTCTTGAGCTCCGTGCACAGCCGCTCTTCATCCGATGACATCTGCGGGCTAATGCAGTGCTGCGACTAATCGACCGACCCACTGGCATCCCTATAGCTGTAGCTACGTGTCGATGTGATCCTGATTCGGATCGGACCTTGGGAACCGGAGATCCACTCTGCGAGACCCTCGGGCCTACCCCGCCGCATCCCTCCACTGGCCCGCCTGCGGAGACGTACATCGCTGCGCCTGTGATCTGTGCCGGGAGCGCCGCGGACTGGGTCGCACTCTTCGCCGGACTGGCGCCCGCTGTTCGGGCCGTGCCCTCTGCCGACCAGCCTGGATTTTCTTTGGGCTTCGCTTAGCCCACTCTCCCCAACCGTGAGGCCCGGCACTAGAAGGCCCCTGGCTGTCTCTCCTCCGCGCGACTCGACACTTGGACGGTGCGCCTCTCTGGGGGGAGCTGCGCCCACTGCTGGGCTTGGCGGCGGCGCTTGACTGGGGCCCGGTAGTCTGACATTAGCGGCCTTGTCGCGCCCTACGACCTCCGCTCTGCACCATTGCCGAGATCGAATCTACCTCCGGCGACACCCGAAGACCTGAGAAGCTACACCTACTTCCCGACTGGACACTTGCGGGCTACATACCAGGTGAGGGGCTGCTGGGGCTGCGGCGCGCTGAGGCCCCCGTTACCACCACAGACCATCCCCGTCCTGGGCCTCGGTCCCCGCGCCGGGCGGCCCCGGCTGGCTCCCGCGCCACTCTGATCGCTCTCCGGGCCCGTGTCCCTACATCCCGGCGGACTCGGGTCGGTCCGCTCCCGCCACCCTCCGGGCGCGGCGACCCCGGACTAACACTGGGGCCCACACTCTGGCGCGGCCTGCTGGTCTTCACCTTCATCTTCACGGCCCCATGCAACACCCGCATAAGTACTAAGGCCCATACTCCTGCGGTTGGTACTCTCCATGGTGCTCACTCCGGGCCTGTTCTGGACACCAGCATCACCCTCCAGAGCGGTTGGATCGCGCCATCCCTGCTGCTACTCTATACCTTCCTGACGCCACATCTCCTATCACCTATGTCGGGATCTGCTTGAATTGGCGAGCTGGACCATTGTCACCTGCCTTGAACCTCTCCTGCTTCTTCCCACACGAGTCTTCACTTTGGCCGCTCGGGGCCCCGCCACGACATTCACGATGTCCAACAGATCGAGGAATAACAATAAAACCGGGGCCATGGACAAATTCGCTAAAGCCGCCCTGAGACCCGACTTGGCCCACGCACCATGCGACCCTGCTGATGAACCGCCGGGCGCAGAGGCACCCACTACTGACCTCACAACGATAATTGAGTCCATGGCTAGAAACTTTGCGGCCTTTCATGAAAAGCTCGATGACATTAATGCCAATGTAGCCTCACTGAGAGCCAAACTGGATCAGCAGGGGGCCCGAATCACGGAGACCGAAAACAGGATTGGCACCAATGAGGATAATTTATCTACACTCCAGGGCACGGTGTCCACTCTGGTCTCGGATATGAAGGCGGTCAAAGCCAAATGTGATGACCTCGAATCTAGGTCACGCAGGAACAATATACGCATCGTGGGTGTCCCTGAAAATGCGCTGAAGGGTCGACTGGAACTAGCGGTCGAGGAACTCCTGAAGGAACTACTGGGTAATCCGGACATGTCTCCCTTCTTCACCATTGAAAGGGCCCATAGGGCGCTCTCACCTCGGCCTAAACCCGGTGACTTTCCGAGACCCATCATTGCCAAGGTCCTGAGCTTCAAAGACCGCGACCTAATTCTTCGCCTCGCACGGGAGAAAGGCGAGCTACGCTTCGACTCGCAGGTCATCAGGATCTTCCCCGACTTTTCCACCGGAGTTCAGCAGGAACGTCGCCAGTTCCTTGGAGTGAAGAAACTCCTCAGGGAAAGGAACATCCCATATGCCATCCTCTTCCCTGCACGCCTGAAGTTCACGTTCAACGATAAACTATACTTTTTTACAGTGCCTTCTGAGGCGGTTAAATTCATTGAGGCACATGTTCCGCTCCATCCTCCGGCTGATGACAACATGAATAACGAGTGAACTCTATAATTGCCTTGTGATGCCTTGATACTATGCTAATGTGTGGACTGAGTCCCGCCTCTCTCGGTTCGCATACGCGAGCGATCACACCTCTGTATCCACTTGTATGCAATGGTTTCCTATGTGGGCTTAAGTATTGCTCCTTGAGGAGCAACTGTCACCTCGTCCAAGTCACCCTACCACACTTACTCCTGCTGCTTTCTAATATGCACAGCTTCCGTGGTCTGGCCGCAACCGTTCCCCTCTATCCACGACCACTAGAAGGTGGTTCCTCTCATAGCTCCGCTTGGGCTGGGTTGCTGAATCTATGTGATATGTGTGTTGCTCGCTGCGCTCCATGGGGCGGGACTGAGGTATCAAAGTATTGCCCGCTAACAATGTTCGTTTTGTAACGGAACCAATGGTTCCTAGCGTGCTCCCGCACGGCAACAGCGCACCCCACTGCGATTGCACTGGTTTTGTATACGCCCTTATTGTGGGCCAGCCCCTGTTGGGCTTTTGCGCAGTCTGGGCCATGTTGGGGTCGGCCCGGCTCTGCACAGTCGAGGGTGGATATTGTCTAGACTGCTGTAGTTGGGTCAGCGGTGAGGGTGGGGGGCGGTGATGGGGTATTTGAAAAAAACGGCACACTAAGGCTCACGGCACGCACACTGGCAATACATAAGCGCACTCCCGACCTCAACCCCGACAGTGAACACTGCTGCTACACCTGGGATGTTCATTGATACGGGTACACCGGGATTAGAGTTCCGCCATTGACATGTCTACCGTTATAATGTCCTGGAACATTCGCGGATTGAGCAATCACACCAAGGCCCGCAAGATCATGGCCTTTGCTAATAGACATGGCTGCAGGATACTACTGCTGCAGGAGACACACCCCAATGCCCACATTCCGGGCACCATGGCCCCGTCGTGGGGTCCCAATAGATTCTTCACTTCATACTCCTCCCAATCCAGGGGAGTCCTCACAATGATCCACACATCGATCAAATTCATCCTGCACAAAAGTTACGTGTGTCCCGAGGGTCGCTATATCATATTACACTGCACGATGGTGAATAGAGAATACCTACTTGTTAACACATACTGCCCCAACGTTGACTCTCCTGAGTTCTTTGATGCGGTAACTGCCATACTACTGGGCTACGTGGGGGTCCAGATTATATGGGGGGGTGACCTAAACCTTATTCTTGACACTGTCTTGGACAGGACTGGCACGTCCTCCCGAGCCCTTACAAGTGCCGCACGCAGGTTGTGTGGCCATATGCAGACGCTCAATGTCTGCGACGCCTGGAGGACAGTACACCCCGTGTCCCGGGAGTACACTTATTACTCATCGGTCCACGACAGTTCGTCCCATATAGACCTGTTCTTAGTGTCCAAGGAAACCATGGGAGGGGTGGAGGGGTCCTGGAATCTCCCCCGCACTTTATCTGACCACGCTTCAATCGCACTTTCTGTGAGGCTGGGTATACCCACTCCGACTCTGAGCACTTGGCGTTTCAAATCTGAGGCCCTCAGGGAAATCGTCTTTAGGGCTGATATACTTGCAGACATTATATCCTTTTTTGACCACAACTCTCTTCAAGACACCTCAGCCGCGGTTCGGTGGGAGGCTTTTAAGGTATACATTAGGGGGATGTCCATCTCGCGGGAGGCTGGAGTACTGAAAGCTATCCGAGCCAGCCTCGATCGCTCTGAAGCTAAACTGAAACAGCTGGAGCAGCAATGCTCCACTGGCGCCGATCCCGCCTTACTTCTCCAAATCAGCGAGGAACTGCAGGCATATAATACGCTCGCTACCAATGAAGTCCAGTACTTCAGCCGCCCACAGGCTGCCAGGAAATATGGTGAGGGGGACAGACCGGGGAAGAGATTGGCAGGAGTGGTGAGGGGGGAATTTGGCCGAGCTCAGATCACCTCCATCAAAGATGCATCTGGCAATGCACAGTGGGCTGACCAACAGATCTTGGAGATATTTACCGAGTTCTACAGGTCTCTCTACTCCCAGCCTCCCGAACACTCTGAACGACACATGCGCGAGCTGCTTACTCAGATCCCCACCACCGAAATCTCCCCTGCTACCCGCGACCAGCTGGACTCCCCGATAACGCTGGACGAAATAGTAACCTCCATATCTAACCTGCCCAAAGGCAAGGCGCCGGGACCCGACGGCCTCACGGCTGAGTTTTACCAAGAACACGTGTCCGTACTGGCTCCCAAGTTGCTCGAGGTCTGGGTCGAAGCGCTCCGCTCTTCTATTCTTCCCCCGTCCATGCGTGAGGCCGTCATCACGGTACTGCTCAAGCCTGGCAAACCGGACGACGAATGTGGGTCTTACAGGCCCCTTTCCCTCATGAACCTAGACACGAAAATCATTGCTAAGACCATAGCTAACCGCTTTCTCCCCATTATGCCATATCTGGTCCACGAGGACCAAGCGGGCTTCATTCCCGGCAGGTCCACTTCACATAATATAAGAAGACTGTTCAATGTCATGTCTCGTATAAATCAAGAGGCCCAGGCCGTGGCGGTCACTCTGGACGCTCAGAAGGCCTTTGACATGGTCTCCTGGAACTACACATGGCTGGTGCTGGAGACGATGGGAGTTGGCCCAAACATGATCGGGTTCATTAAGCTACTATACGCCTCCCCTGTGGCCCGGGTCAGAGCCAACTCTTTGACATCCGACCCCTTCACACTCTTCAGGGGTACCCGGCAGGGCTGCCCCTTCTCCCCGATCCTTTTCGATCCTTTTCGCCCTCGCAATTGAGCCAATGGCGGATTATGTCCGTGCTCGGCATGCCCGCAAGGGGATACGGCTGAAGGATGACCCCGAAATCATATCCTTATATGCAGATGACGTGCTATTATACATTAGAGAGCCCGCAACCCACATTGACCCCATACTTAGGGACATCACCCGTATTGGTACCTACTCTGGCTTCACGATCAATTACTCAAAGTCGGATATCTTCCCGCTCACGAAATCTACCCAACAACCTACCACTGAGTACCCCCTTCGTTGGTCTCCGGACGGTGTCAGATATCTGGGGGTGCAGATATCCTTGACCAAATCTACTCTGATAACCGACAATTACTCCACCGCAGCGCAAACTGCCGAGGCCAAGATGTTAATATGGCGGTCGCTCCCACTATCCATGGCTGGTCGTCTCTCCCTAATTAAAATGATCCTGCTCCCCAAGCTTCTTTACACTTTTAGCAATGTTCCCGTGTGGCCTGGGAAGGCCTACTTCACTAAATTGCATACACTATGCGCTCAGTTCCTGTGGCACTCCGGTGCAGTGCGTAAGAAGTGGTCTGACATGGCGCTCACCTATAAACAAGGGGGGTTCACAGCTCCGAATCTGTTACTCTACTGGACTGCGGCCCAGGCTCAACATGCCACCCATTGGTACCCGGGCTCCCCAACACGACCACATGTCAAGTTAGAGCGACTAGCAGCCGCCGGTACCAACATGATGTCCCTTATATTACATCGCCATTACACACCTGATTCACCCATTGACCCTGTCGCCACGACCATCCACGCATGGGAACGCTTGCTAAGTCCGACGGACGGGTCCACTCCCTACTACAGATGGCTCCCGGTGTGGCGCCTGCCTGCTCTGGAACCTACACTGGGGAATGCTGGGGTATCAAGCGCTGTCCGATTTCTACCCAGAGGGCAAGTTCATTGACCCCCAAACATGGAAACAGGGCCACACTAGATCCGCCTTGGAGACCCTCCATTACTATAGGCTACGGGCAGCGTTCCGCACTGCATGGCCCTCATTTCCCGATGAGCCCCCGGATAACCCGGCGATCGCATACATTGCCAACTCAGGCGGCGCCCGTAGTGTCGTCTCTTCACTATATAGGATCCTTCAGGAGTCCATCACAACTCCTGCACTTAGGGCGCGTGACGACTGGGCGAATGAGCTGGGCCTGGAGTTGTCTGATGGCGAATGGGGCGCAATGTGTCTACATACTCAAAAAGTCTCCTTCAATTTCCGCTACCGAGCCATACAGTACAAACTTCTCAATAGGCTCTACTATACTCCACACAGGACCTCGGCGTTCGCCCGGGCCACTGCGACCGGGTGTCCTCGCTGTGGATCTGAGGGGGCTGATCACCTGCACATGTTTCTGTTCTGCAGGGAGCTATCTGGGTTCTGGGAATGCATCTTGAAAACGCTTTCTGACATAGCTGAAACTGTGGTTGATCCTGACCCCTTGTCGATTCTGTTCGGGGTCTGGAAAACTGATGGAACCAGGCGCCTAGCTAAGTTCCTAAACATAGGCTGTATGATTGCTAAAAAGTGCATACTCCAGAGCTGGAAAAGCCCCGCTCCCCCGGCCTTTCAGAAATGGTTGCGCTTACTCACCTGGTCGCGCAATTGCGAAGAAGAATACTTGTCCATGCTCCCCGCCCAGTCTCGCCCCAGGAACATTTGGGCTGCATTCAACACCTACCTCAGTATCCGGGACGAGGCCACCCCCGAATCTGGTCTGTCTCCTGCCCCGTCGGGCTCTGATCCCACTGGGTGAGCACCCACCTTGTTCCCTTGTCTTTGGATTGCTATGCTCCCTCTCAGATACCGCCCGGCTGTTCATGTTGTGATTGCTGTATCCTTTTTGATGTGTTGCTCCAAGATGTTAATGCTATGTACCTACTGCCTTGTGTGTGCCTTGTGTACTTCTGCCGTTCAAAAATAAAAGTTTAAAAAAAATAAAAAAAAAAAATTAAAAAAAAGAAATGTATTTGTGTGTGCTTGGATGCAAGAATGTATGGTTGCAAGTGCGTGCGTGATGGAGAGAGTGTATGTTGTTTGGAGTGCGTGTAAAAGAGAGAGTGTATACATTCTGTATGGGTGTGCCGCGCAGGAGAATGTGAGAGTGAATGAAGAATGAATGTTTTGTGAATGAATGCTAATGTCAAGTTGATGCCTAGTAAAAAATGGTATGCAGGGGTGAAGGAAGCATTATGAGTTTAGTGGCACACATTAGTCGGTCCAGTCTAGACATTTCTTTACTGTGATATTGTATTTTTTACTGGACATCAAGGGTGAAGGCAGAATAACAAGTGTTCCTAAGTGGTACTGGCCCACATTGGCGGGTCCATTCTGGACATATTCTACTGTGGTATGGCATTTATTACTGGGCATCAAAGGTGAAGCAGCATAATGAGTATTCCTATGTGGTACTGGCCAACAATGCTGGGCCCAGTGTGGACAAATCTTCCATGTGGCATCAAGGGGCGAAGGCAGCATAAGAAGTGCTCCTATGCGGTACTGACCAACAATGGTGTGTCCAGTGTGGAAAATCTTCCCTGTGGCATCGTGTTTTTTACTGGGCATCAAGGATGAGTGTTCCTATATGGCACTGGCACACATTGGTGCAGCCATTCTCGACAAGCTCTTTAATGTGGCATGGCATTGTGTACTGGTAAAGGCAGCAGGAGTAGGTTCTACATGGTCATACTGGCATATATTGGTGGGGCCAGCATCAATATGTATGGGCACGGCCAGCATGAGAATGTTGCTTATACTGGCATATATTGTGAGCAGAGTCATCTTGAAAAGAGTTGAAAAATGCTCCCATGCAATGTTGGTGACTTGTTCCGTTTAATGGATTTTTACATGTGATGCCATACAAAACACTTTGCAAACTGTGGCCTTTTACACACATTTACAAAAAAAAATCTTGGGCGGGTTAAACCCCACCAAATGCCTTTGGCCGGTTTGGGCTTGCTTGCTACACTTTGTTGCTCCCCATATTCAGGGAAAACATGTTCATCCCTCCAATTAAAAACATCACCATCCTCCACCGTCGCTGGCATTTAAAAGGAAAGCAAACCACACAGAGCTGGCGGTCGCTTCTGCACTTCCCCTATTGGCTGAAGTATGCTGCGCCCCCTCCATGCACACGTTCTCTCTTGGGCACTCGGGTATCCTTCATGGCCACTTGGTCATCATTGCGGGCAAGTGCCAGAGTTCTTCCAACAGTTGCCCCTCATGTGCTTCTGGGACAGTTTGGGGAGGCTCTGGCTCCTTCCTAGATGTATTCAGCCCAATGTGAGGGACGTTGAACTGTCAACAGCTCCAACAAATACACAAAATGGGGGAGGGTTTCCATTCACTTTATACCTGAACGCTATTAGGTTATTGGTTGCCACCCAGCCCCCTCCTACTAAAATCCATTGGGGGCTTATCCCTAGAGGGGGGACCACCCTCATTTGCAGCAATTCCCAATGTGATTGCTCCCCCCAGAGCTGCGAAGGGACAGAGCTAAGCATGTAAGGAGAATACAAAATGCTAGAGTATGTTTCCTGAGCCAGTGCTCCCAGGCTGTCTTAGCTCTGCCCATGCCCCGCCCCATTGACAACAAAAGCTGCAACTGCAATTATGTGTCCCTGCCCAGCTCATCCCCTGCTAAAGAGGCTCCACAGGTGTGTCTTGGGTTCAACCCCATCTTTAGAAGCCTTCGCCCTCTCACTTGCTGGCCAGGTGTACAAATATCACTTGGAGCAGAGAATGGACTTCCACGCAGGACCTGAAACCATGTGGTATCGGTTCTGAAGAGGAAAAGCTTTCCCTGCAAATGCTTCCTTCATCTTGAGAACCCAGGAGTGCCAGGCAAGGCAAGTATTTATGTCTATTAAAATGGTTTCGGTTATAACTTTGGTGTCAATCATACCGCAACATTCTCCTTTGGCAGAACATTCTTTTGCCATTAGGTTTTTGTAGCACCTAATTTGTTGGGGTTTAGAACATTGCCACCAGGTGTGAGTCAACGTTGGGTATGGTAATGAGATGTAACATGAGGCCTTGGGAATGAAATCAAAACACCACTGTTGCCAGGCACTTTTGGGCCCGAGCAGACTCTCCTGGATGCTCAGGTGTGATAGTTTTCTTTCCCTGCATCCTAACGTTTGTTAGAGTAGGCCCAGAAGTGCCGCTGGACGTCTGTGTGATATTAGCCCATCGCCCCATGGCTAATGGACCCTGGGAGGGCGACAGCATTTGAAGTTCCTGTATAGTTTCCTGAATGTGCGTGTTTGTAACTGCATGTAACGTGTCTGTCTAGAATGTAGTCATTTTACCTTGTCGATGTTGCTGTCTCTTTGGGTCGTGAACAGAAGTTCTAGGTTTTCACTATTTGGATGACCATAATTATGTTATGCACTCACTTCGCCAGACCATATGTAGGTAGAGTCTGTTTCACAGAGCACATTTTCCTGCAGAAACACCAACTTCATTTTGTGTGAAAAAAAGAAAAAAACTCAAAAGAGTATACCTGCACAGATGGCATTTTCTCATAATTGGTGTTCAATTACGCGCCATTCAACATCTTTGCCCCACACATAAAATCTATACAGAAGTATAGTTACCATGCTAGCCTTTTAATCTCTCATTAATTGTTCAGTAGAGAGGCACACCTACAGCCCATGGAAACAAGCACTAGCTTGTAAAACCCCAACTATGCTTCTAATAAACCCCAAAAAATGGAGGTTCTAACTTATTTTCAATGAAAACCGTAGCCTCTTGCAGTCTATTGTTGTTTTAAGTCTCTGTTTTTCCAGCTATCAAAAATCAAATGAAGGTCAAACAGCATTTCTTTCGAGGTAGATGATTTGAAGTAAATAATGTGTCTGGTAGCATTTCTTTCCTAGTGTGGTGGCCTTTCCACCATGCACTCGACCACTCCTTCTACTGGGATCCCAGTAGTGCATGCCGGAATTAGTTTTTATGTCTGGGTCTAGAGGCTCATGTTCTGCATGTTTGTTGGACTTATCATCAAAACATGTATATCAAACGAGTGGTGGCTTCTCATCTTTAAGTTTAAAGAAAACAATGAGTTGGCCCCTAAACGCCCTCAGTCTTCAGACCATTTAATTTCACCTGAGGTGTTATGTTTGTCTTCAAATAAGGCGCTTTAGGTTTCCTTTGTGAGCTCGCACATCCTAAATGTCTGCAATGCATTCAGTGACATATCAAGAGTCATCTATTTCTCTGGAGGCTCCCTTTATCTTCAGTGGGACTTTGCTGGTAAAATGGCTCAGAGGGTTAAACGCCTATTGCTGTGATCTGTAGGTCGCAGGTTAAAATCCAGGCAAGGACAACCCAGCCTTTCATCCTTCCGAGGTCGATAAATGAGTACCAATTTCGATTGGTTAATAATAGTGATATATGTAAATAGGTCCTATGTAAAGTGCTTTAGATTAAAGTGCTATCTAATACAACAAATTATTATTTCAAAATAATCGGTAGAGAGTTTGGAAATCTGTTGAATTCATCTTCTTGTATCCTTCCATGGTTGCAGGATTTGCCCTTCTGCACATAAGAAATGTTTTGTGCATCTGTCATATTAGATCAACAAGACTTTCCCTTTTGAAGTTAGGAGCAATAGAATGGAGAGCAGATGAATGGCAAACTCTTGTGGATCCCTCCCCCCTTATATGCCAAACATTTTCAGATTGCCTTGTTGATCGCGAGCCTCGAGATCCTGCGTCTTGGGTCTCAGAAGTGTGACTGTGTCCTGAAGGGACTTCATTTCTTGTCAGTCGATCGACCAATTGTCCTCCACTCGAGGTTCACATTTCTCCACTGAAGTTCAATAACCTCCGATCTGCTGGCTCAGTACGTGTTTGTGAACTCTGCTTTTATTTCCTGTTGTTTTTACTTCATTTTATTTGTTAGTTTGGATAAGATTACAGCAGTAATACATGCATTTCAAGGGTCAGATGAATCCTGTTGCCTATTAAAAGACTGGACGTTAACGGACTTCTCATTTACTGTAGTGCACTATTCAGGCATTGACGCCTCTGCAGATTTTTAATGTAATTAGTCAGTTCAGAGTGCTTGATCCCGCGAGTCTAGTAAAGTAGCGGACCCTCTCAAACTGCATAGAGACCTTGTCTAGTTCTTTTCTCCCGTACTTTATTACTGGCAGGATTGGGTGCCGGATAGACTGCCCAAATCTTGAGTTGCCTGGTTCCGCAGGTGCTAGACTAGTTTGTTTACTTAGCAAGTGACGGGTTGGCGGTGAACAGGAATATTGTCAACGTGGGTATCTCCCAGGGGCGAACCAGGAAGTTCTTGAGTCTTGTGGTATTTAAACTGAGCTTAGCATTTATAGTAACTTCTCCGATTTGTACTCCAGTGAAGTTACATCGGGCCTCATTACAAGTTGGGCGGTGTAGTTAAAATGCAGAGGTGTTGCCGTGTACTGCAACATTACGGCACCACCCAACTATAACTTTGGCGGAAAGTTGAAGGATTCACCTCCAACTATGTGCTGGAGGTGAATCCACCAGCTGTCTGTCAAATTTTGGTGGAATAATTGCCATGGAATGACTGCATCAGTAATTCTGCCAAAAAATCCCCATGGAGTCCTATGGACTCCAATTAATGGGGACTAACACCGCATACCGCCACTTATAATCCGTCAGTAATACCGCTGGGCCAAGTGACGGTAACAGTAACACAGTTTGGTGGTATGTCGGCGGATTTACTTATGCCCTTAATCTGGCCAATCTGGCACCCAGTGTTATTTGACCTGCCACATGTAAGGGAGTTTGATTCTAGGAATCCAGAAACTCAGTATCATCATCACCATTACGCTTTTATTCAGAATACATTCCATCAAGCATTACAATTTGGAAAGTAGATACATAAACAGTTTTTTCAAATAGTATAAATATAATTCTCTTTTTTCTATTTGCAAATTTTATAAACAGAAGTTGCAGATTATCAATGACATGGTAGGATAAAATCCTAATCACAAATTCAGTATGTGTAGATTAAATGGTGGTATTGATTCCATTATAGATAGCATATATTAGATGTAGTTTCATTTGCAAAGTGCAATTGCAATCCCACAGTCACTCTAAAACCATGTTAGCTTAAATCATATAATATACTATATAATAAAATCCAGATGTATGTTTGCCTGAAGCCGTCCTGCGCGCTTCGCCTGTTATAACCGCTAGACGAAGCTGTTGCCTTACGTATACAACGATAAGACTTCAAGTTCATCTTCGAGGCGAACAAAATCTGTATTTCAACAATGATAACATACAATTAGCTGCAGAAAAAGCCCAAGAGAGGGATACCACTTTAACAGCATGCTTCAAGTTGCATACACTAAAAAATACATACATTTAAAAAAACATATAAACAGAAATTCATTTGATTAAGCACTATTTTGTTTTTTAATGTACTTATGTATTATGTAATTATTAATTGTACTATTTCTTGGTATGTATTATTATATCAATAATATTCTTCATGTACATTTTAAACTTTGACTTCAGTTTACTTTATTTTATGATCTCATGTCTACGAATCAATCAACATACACGTGAATTGTATTACTATGGCATCCCTCAACATTATATATTTCAGTACAAAACCCATAAGTGGAATCCAAGAGGAGCAGATACAACAACTGGTCGTATGCACGATGTTGAACTTTCAACAGATTCTGTGAGATTCTGTTTGAGGTTACTACACCACGTAAAAGGAACAAGATCATTTACAATTTCTTTGTCTATTAACATAAATTATTTTCATATACACCACATAATATATTTACACAAATGTCTTCCTTTACGCACATTAGCCAGTGCACACAGCCTTTTCCACTAGTGGTTAATTTTTCTTTCATCGCAATCACTAACATACTATTCACACATAATTAAATACAATTTAAAAAATAATTAGGACAATAATCAAAAGCTACAATAGCTAACTATATTAGATTTAAAAAGAACAAACAGTGTTAAAAAGTATTCTTAAATTACCCCAATGCCCCTTTTAGCAATCGAGACAATCAATAATAAATGTGTTAATTTTAGACTTCCTGTGTTTCAATGCTTGGTTTAAAAACAGATTGGTGTGCCCCCTACCCGCTACCCCCTCACCCTCCACCCCCGGAGTAAATTGAGCTTGCTGATATAAAAACAATAAGGCAGTTTTGCAGTGGCCAAATGCATGCTGTTTTACTGTGGAGGTGGGCAGACCCTACTTTATAGGACTTGAGGACGAGCATACTCTCCCTCAGCACTTAAGCGGTTTAGATGTTCAAAAGGGAGCCCTTTCTAATAGCTTTATACAAGAGGTAAAACAATGACACGTGTATCCAAGTCTCTGCTCCTTTAGACAAAAAGGGCAAATTAAGGTGTTGTCATCCCACCCCAGTTGCCCACAACAGAGTTGAGAGGTAGCCAGTTAAACCTCATTCTTTTGGTTGGTCTCTATTTTTTAAAACCAAGAAATCCAATCAAGATATGGTTGCAACATATTAATTAGCACAATAAAGTAACTGCCATGCTCTAATACATTGTCATCTGTTGTAACTGCCTTCTGTTTTTGTAACAGTCAAATAATGCAGTTTAAATTTGCAAAGCTGTCGTATAAGTCAGATTTTTAGGGTCACTAAAAACTATCCAGAACAAAAACGACCCCAGTTTATGTTTTCCATGTTTAACCCTCTGCCGCTGCGACTGGGGCCTGGTCCCTTCTGAGTCATACCGTTGCCAGACCAACACCCCTACCAGTCCTCCCAGCATCCTTTGCCAGCCCTTGCCAGCACTTTCCCTCGGGCACCCTTCCCTGGACAATCCCAACCTGGTCCACCCTGTCCATCGCACTTATCCTCCCTACCCCCTGGCACTTGACATCTTGGCCCCCAGCACCTGCTTACCCCACCTTTTTGGACACCCCTCCATTCACTTCTCCCTCTCCCCCGCACTTACCACCTTTGTCGTGCACTTGCATGGTAGGATTGTCACAAGAGCCAATATAACCGTTTTTGTTGTTTTTTTTTCCTATGTACCCCCCAAGCCCCCCCAAATTTGTCTTGTGGTGCCTGGAAACACTTGTGTATAGGCGCCATACAAATGTCCAATAAATACATAAATAACCCATGAAATGTCTACCATCTCAATATACCAAGTATCGACCACAATTAATCTAGACACAGAGGCAATGGAGCTGGTCATTACATTTAGAATAGTAGGATTATTTTTTTTTTCAATTGATGATCAATAAATTACATTCCCAATTCCACATGAACTTCATACTTCCTTTTTTTATAAACATAGGATCTGTAAAATAAATAGCATAACAATAAGTGCACAAAGCTTCATGGGGGCTATCAGCTGAGCTTAAAATTCCTTCCTGAGCAGTGTTACAGCAAGGCTTCTTGTAGACTAATTATATTTTATACCTCCCACCGGTAACTGTGTACACCAAGTGTCATGCTGTTAGACACAGTCAGTCTCGTTATGTGGGGCGGAACTAAGGGGAGGCGAGTTGTGGGGAAGTGATGTTGGAAGGCAGGAAGTCTTTCCGGAGTTAGTTAATCAAAGAGTGGAGTTGAAGCCAGACAAGCTCTCCGTGGCCCTCCCTCATTTCATTGCACACTGCACCATACGCATTTATGCCCGACACTAGGGCCTTGCTCCTGGCAAACGAACTGACACCAAGCGTCATTACACACACACATGATATTCCTAATTATTTAGTCATACAGTTTCTCATCTTGCTATATTTTCTAAAGGCAATGTCAAACATATCATGGCATCGAGGTTTGCCGTTCAGACAAAGGGTGTGATGAAATGTAAACACTTTGTAACGCCATTGGGTGGGGCCGCCTACTAGGGCTGCATGTGACCCAAATACAGCAGGGTTGGCATGGTGGTTTAATCAGAGGAAGCGTTTGGGGTAGCGCTCTTTTGAACGGACACCGCAAACCCAGACGGACCGTTGTGGTTCACAGCGCGTCACAAAGGAATTAGAATGTCAGAGTGACTGCAGACAAAAATCGAGCAGGAATGTGGATTCAAGTTCGTAGCCCACCTAATTGAAGGATTGGGCCACAGAGCAGTGTCAGGACACACACTGCAACCCAAGTCCTAGTTTACGAACAAGCACTCAAACCACACTGCTATTTTATGGATCATAACCAGCTGATTTCAGTTATACACTTACTACTTCTGCAGGTAAACCTACTGGTATATAAAATGGACCAGACCCCAAGGAAAGGTGTGGAAGCTGGGAATTGACAGTGTGGTCATGAAAATAGAGGTGGAAAGGAAGAGGAGGCTTTGAGGAGCAGTAAGGAAGAGATTGGGAATGACATCAAATACAGGGAGCAGTGGTGATTAATGAGGTTAAGAGCCAAGAAAGAATTTCTGGGGCATTTTAACCCCAAAAGACTGAGTGACTTTCTATCAACCAACTCATCAGAACCTTAGGGAGAGAGTGAAGTAATTTCTCCCCCTTGAACTCGCTTTCAGAACAAATGTAAACGTTAATGTGAATGGAATCACCCCTAGAGAAAATACAGTAATCGCTGTCTTCCATCAGAATAACTACATCCGCCCCTTGTATTCTCTATTATTTCAAATATGGTATTTGCAGTTTTGTGGAACCTAAGATTTTGTTCTTACAGCCAAGTTTATTTCGGAAGACATGTTCCATGCACAGCAGTACAATGTACATACATCAGAAAATACGACAATATTATTTCTTATAAAAATTGATTGATTCATTAAAATCAAGTTAAAAGTGACGAATAACTATGATTCCACTCTCGAAATTAAGACTGTTAGTTCCACGAGCTCTATCTAATTTTAACCAATGACCATGCAATTAGTGGAGTGTCCAACATCTTGCTTTGTGTGTGGCCCCAGTATTGTTAATAGACAAGAAAAAGTGAAAACCAAAATGCATGGACGAACACAGTAACGTAAGCCAGACACATGAGCCACCATACAGTAGACCAACTGGTAAACTTAGTTTTATGCTATAAGGTTTGAGTTTTGCAAATCCACTAAAAAACTATAAAAAAAAAAACAAATGGGAGAACTGGCAACTTTTGGCCTCGCAGGGTGTGAGGTGGCAAGTAGAATTTTCTGACCCATGATGCAGTGGCCCGGGCCCACAATGCAGCGGTCTCAACTTCCAGAGCAACTAAACTCAATATCAATATCAGTAACAAGATCTTGTTTCTTAATGTTGAGGAGAATAAACTCCTCCCGTATCTGTCCTTTTCACACCAGGTGCTGTTTACAAATTCACTGGTGAGCTTTCATTTTTATTTTAGCAATGCTATCTATTTAGGCTTACCTGGCTCCATGATACACAGAATGCAGAGGGCACAGAAAAGGGATAGCGAGATTCCTGCTGAATTATAGGTATTACCAAAATTGATCGGGGAGAATTGACCGTTTGGAGAATTGACCGAATTTCAATGGTCCTAATTGACCTTTTGCACAATTGTACTTTTATATAAATATATATATATATTGGGTTGGTTTTTGTTAATTAAATTATTTAAAGTGAATGGGTGGAGGTTTGCAGGGGGTTCCCCCTGCATATATGTCCAAATTGACCTTTGAAATTCAGTCAATTCTCCCGCGAGCAAATCTGATTCGGTCAATTCGTATACAACCAAATAATAAGTGATTTTACTGCAGTGGTTGCCAGCGAGGAACTGTGTTATTTTTAAGAGCATGTGTGTTGTTTTTAAATGTGTTAAATAACCGTCACTGACCCCATTATCCTGACCATCAATTCCTGTCTATCAACATGTTCCTCCATATTAAGAGCTGACAGAAGACTAATCTTACCTGTATACAGGAAGGATAGATAGGGGGGCGTACGTTCCTAGTCCAAGCAATCAGACAATGGAACACCTTCCTGCGGAGCGACGTACAGAGGCCAACCTTCTCACTTGCTGGAAAAAACAGAAGACTTACTTCTTCTATTATTATTAACTCCCCAATTGAGCACAGCAACTTTAGGGCCTGGTTTTGATTCAATGTTTAAAATAGCGCTCAGATATTGTAAGGTGATTGTTCGCTCAATAAAACCACCATAGATAACATAACAGTACCAGTCTCTTAACCACCCACTCTCGAGTATACATAGTAGATATTATTGACGTAGGTTTCCTTTAATGCAAAATATATTTCAGTAATGTTTGTGGTTTCTTAGAGACCCAGGCCCCACAGAACCTCCTTCACTTATAGACAACAAAGTGGTCGACATTTCTACTGGCCGACCACAACTGCTCACCCCTTATTATTACCTATGAGCATTTGCATATTGTTTGACCCCAGGTGGTTGAATGATGCAACTGCTCGACCCTCTTCAGTTAAAGCAATCCCTACACCTCCCCTTATTCACCTTTCCCTCTCCCTAATATGCTCCTTGCTCTCCCCACATTACCAGCATACCTTCTACCATGCATTACCCTATCCAGCCACCTGACAATTACCCCAAAACCCTCCCCCTCCTACACCATACCACCACCATGCATTCCCCCACCCCATACTACTCCAGTCCCCTCCTCACCTTCAAGTTGGCATGCCAGCTCATCATTAAGTGGTTGATCAGTTGGCTAGATTGACCTGGTTAGGGTCTGCCAGTCCAAACTGGCGACCACTTACTGACAAGCAGTTACAGCAACAAGCTTTGAGGGAAAAGCAATATATTTGGTACCAGAGGCGTTGCTAGGGGTAGGCTCAGGGGGCTATAGCCCCAGATCTTTTGGTTGTAGCCCCGGATTAAATCTCAGGGTCTACAACCAAAAGGCTAGCTAGCCCCGAGTCCCGACAATCCCGACATTAGTGTAGCCCCAGATCTTTTCCAGACCTAGCAACACCCTTGTTTGGTACTGTAAAATAATTTCACCGGGATACTTTAGTTTGATGAAAAATGAAAGCCGGGATTTGATCTCAGGTTTCCTCATGTCCTAGTTTGCAATTTGACAGAAGGCTACATCTCCTAACATCTCATCCTTAGTTTTAGACCAATGTAAAAAGGTGAGGAAACAAGAGAATTCTTTGGTAGAGCAGAGTTAGGGGGTCTGACTTTACTGCAAGAGCAAAAGATAGACCTGGCTGTCTGCCTCTCCATCCCAGAACACAAAACCCATAACTAGCAACTTTTCTACCCACCCCCACAAAATAAGACCCTCACTTGGAATCCTGCCTCCCCACCAGTATGCATAATATAAATGGTTAATATTATGATTATTCATGGATTGACATTACAGATTATAAACCTTTGTGAGTCAGACTTTCCCAACAGATAGTTAAGAAAAATAAGGCACAGTGATGAGTTGCTCAGGGTCTCATAATGTGTAAATTGCTGAAGGCATGGATTTGAGCCCTGTCTTCCTGGTTACAGGGGTTCCAATGTAGACCACAGAGGAGACTTTGTCTGCTCCTATTTCATCTTTATTATTAGAACCAACTAAATGCTTTCAGCAAAGTTATTATTCAAGAGCTAAATTATAAGACTGTTCTATAAATCTGACTTTCAAAGTACCAAGTCACATGATAAAGCAACCTGACAAAATACAAGAGAAGTCTTAATTGAAACATATGTTCATGAAGCAAATATGCATCACCTTGTTAGAAAAATGGAAGGGGTTCAGCCAGTCCCACAGTCTGGTGCTCTGGCATGCAGGCAAGGCAGATATGAGTAGGTCTGTTGATCTGTGAACCTACCTTTGCATATTTCTACCTCTGTCTCATATACACTATTGCCCTTATCCATCACCGGCCAGTGTCCTTCCCATGAGAAACATCTTCATAACCCTTCACTCGCTTCCTTATAACTTTCGGACATCCGTTCCTCTTTTTGTTCCGTCCCTTAACACTTAAGTCCATCCCCTTCCGTTAACTTGCACAACATTGCTCAGTCACAGATTCCTTTTCATTCAGCCCCTTCCATTGTGCTAGCTTGCTGTAGATGGTAAACCACCTCTGCCAGACATCACATGGAGCTGTGTAATGTGAAGAGCTGGATGGTGTGGTGCGCTCTGTTTGAGTGTCAAAGAAAGATAGTGTGCCTGATTTAAAATGTAGAATTTTGCCTTTTTAAACAGTCTGCTTTTAATTTGCATGCACGTAGGTAGGTAGCTCTCTGAAAATGTCTGCTATTCCAGGATGTTGAGTTTTGTGTTATTTTGTCTAATAGCCCATCAGACCTCCCGGTGCAGTCAGCGTTTTAAGTTAATACTAGATAAATATCGTAACATGCCTTTGCTTCCTGACCCATGTCCTGCTAATCACTTCAGTCCCGTTACTCCAGATTTGGGCGGGCTTATGATTAAGACATGGACTAGGGATAATAATGCAGTTGAGGCTGTCAATAACGACGGCTCATTTTCGGGGGGGGGGGAGACAGACAACATGCAGTTGGAAACCCCCAACACAATTGCTCATTTTCATATTGCGGTTGTTCTCTTCCAACCCACCTTTGAGACTGTTGATAATGACCAGTGCCCGAGACCAAGTCAGCCCAAATCAACCTGACCACCTGCTCTCTATCTAATACCTTGAATCAAGAAAGAATTGAAGAGTCGCAAGACATAGATTTATCTTTTAATGCTGTTTACAAGGTTTAAATTGTTTAAATTTGAACACTTGTTCTCTGGCCAAACATGCCTTAAATCTATCCAATATCATTATTGATGATAAACGTGAGATAGTTTTTCTCACGGAAACTTGGCTGACTGATACCTCTGGCCCGATCGATCTCTGGCAGTCAGTTCCGGATGGCTATTATATTCTATGTAAAAATAGGCCAATTGGCCCGGGGGGGGGGCACGGGTGGAGGGCTTGCGGGGGAGGAGGGGCGGGGTCGGTACTATTTTTTGCTATTCTCTGAGTATTCAAATAGTTGATTTAGAGGAGATTGGTGGTGTTGAGGCCCTGATGGTTAAATTGCTTATTAATCATGACACCACATATCATTTTATTCTGATGTATAGACCTCCGCGTAATATGCCACTTTTTGGAGTACAGCTATCCTCTTTGCTCCTCTCATTATTGAAACCCCCCATTCGAGTTATTTATTTTAATGTGTGGTATAGTGAGCAGCAGGATCATTTAGCCACTTCCATTGACCAGCTGCTTACTAACTCTGGATTTCTTCAGTTATTGACCGATCCCACTCAAAAAGGTGGCCATACTCTGCGCTGGCTGTGCACCACTAATATTACAGTGGAGCAACCTAAGACTACAGCTTTTTTATATTTTAAATTGCCAACTCCTAAATTCACACCCCACGTTTATCCAGACAGAGCTGCAATAGTTAAATGCAGTATACATAAATGAACCCCAATCACAGTGGCCCCCTACATTGAACCACTAAATGCCCTATCCATGTTTTGTGCACCAGATGCATTCATTGGCTGTTACCCTGACTGTCTTACTGCAGCAATTGACAGTATTGCCCCTTCCAAGACCTGTAAAGTCACGAGTGGATCCTCAAGACAGCAGGCTTGGTTTATATAAAACTTGAAAGACCTTCGGACCAAAATGAATACATTGTACAGAGACTGGCAGAAATCTCATCTTGTCATTGATAAAGATAGATATAGCGCGGCTTCCACCCTATATAAGAAAGCTGTAATGTCAGCTAAAAAGGATCACCTTGATGGTAATATTTGTAAAGCGTCTTCAAATTCTAAGGAACTTTTCTTTTCAAGACTATGAAAGAATCGGAAAAGCCAGACATTTCTCCAGCTTGTCTTGTGGCTAAGGATAAAGACTGGTGTTCTAAGAAACAGCAGGCTGTGTTTGAAATAAGTTGCTAAATTGAATCCTGCAGCCCAAAAAATGTCATCTATGTTACCTATTATTGTTACCTGTTCTCTTCCTATTACTGCCTTACGTCCTTTTGAGTTTGAAGGGGTGACAGAAGGTGAAATTATTGGAATTCTCCAAAGTCTCAAACCTACGAGTTGTCCTGGGGACCCGTGTCCCTCCAGAGTAATAAAGAAGTGTGCCCCATGCCTAGCACTGGCTATTTCAGCCTTTGTTAACTCTTGATCGGGTAGCTTATATGCAAATTCAAGCTAATTTAGAAGCTCATAACATGTTGGGATCTCAGCAGTCTGGCTTTCGGGCCTTTCATAGTACAGAGTCTGTTCTTCTGGACCTGAACGCCAATCCTCTGTCAAATATGGATCAGGGACATATTTCCCTGTTTCTCCTGGTAGATTTGTCAGCTGCGTTCGATCTTGTGGATTTTAATGTACTTTTTAATAGAATTGGTTCTGATGCTTTTTTTATCTTGAGTCTGTAGCCTCTTGGATCTTATCTTTTTTAGCCAAAGAGATGCAAGTGTTTTAATGAAGATGCGTCAGCTGATCCCATTCCTCTGCAGTGCGGCATCCCTCAGGGGTCGTGCCTCTCCCCCACACTTTTAACAGTTATTTGAGGCTATTATTTGATTTACTGGATAAAGAAGGTGCCGAGTGTACCAATTACACTGATGGCCCACAAGTGCTATTTAGATTGTCCTGCAATTATGATGATGTGGTCAAGATTAGTACTGTCTTTGATTTAATCCAGAGATGGATGGCCTATGATGGCCTTGCTCTTAATGAATGAAAGTTAAATCTCTAGGGGTTTACTTTGATTCTACTTTTTCTATGAGGGATCATGTTAACTTTGTGGTTTCCTCCTCGACATACTATTTAAGATTACTTGGCAAGATCTGGCCACTTATTTCAGAAGAGAATAGTGCCATTCTAGCACAATAGGAGCTAGAATTGATTATTGTGGGAGCCTTTTGGTCGGCATTTCTGATTGCAACCTTTCCAGGCTCCAAGTAACTCAGAATCACGCAGTCAGGGTGGTAGCATACCTTACGCATAGGGATCAGGTGACAGAAGCCGGGCAGTCTTTGCATTCACTCCCTGTTAGGGAACGCCATACATTTAGTCTGCTAACAATTACACACAAGTGTCTTTTTGGAAAGAACCCTGTGTACTTCAAACAAAGATTGTGCATCAAACGGAATAGACAGGTTCTTCGCTCAAGGAATAGCAATCTGTTAGCTGTGCCACATGTAAAGCTTGGTCGGGCAGGTAAATGTTCGTATGACTCTCTCGTCCCAAGCTCTGGAATGGGTTATCTGACACTCTACAATCTGAGATCTCTATTGAAGGACTCAAGCAAAAGCAGAAAACATTTTTATTTACATAAATTGTCTGTCCTTATTGGACCTGGACACATGTTCTTATTGTCAGTCTTAATCTGTTTTTACATGTTAATTCGTTCTTATTGCATTTTTTTGTGGTTTATTGTTTTTATCTCATTTGGTTTTCTACTTTGCTGTTTCTACTGCATTTAGTACCTGTTGGTCGTGTTTGTTTTTAATCATGTTTCTAGTTTTGTACATGCTTATAGCGCCCGTTTACCTCTGGGTCTAAGGCGCTCTAAGACTGCATGAATAAATAAAGCTACGTTTGGGGTCTTGGTGGTAATTGTGGCTATGAGACGACGAGGGCACTTGGCTTTTATTTTGCTGTCAAGGTGCACTTTCTTGGAAAGTAAGAGCAACCTATCATGTTTATTTGTGTTTTCAAGGAAGGCAGAATGTGTCTCTGTGTTTGTGGGTGCATTTATGTTTCAGTTTGTGTGACTATAGAGATGTGCTTGGGTGCATTTGAGACTGTGTGAAGAATATGTGGAAGGATGCATCTGTGTTCATGTGACTGTGTATCCATATTTGGAAATATGTTGGTGATTTGTATTTGTCTTTTGTTGGTCACATGAGTGTTCTGGACAAAACAATGACAAATTATCACAGACTCAGGATCATTCAGAGTTGGGTGGAAACAGTCAAATCTCCAACATTTGTCAAATACTGCAGAATGTACAGTCCGCCCGATTCAGGGTTTGATCAAATAACACTGGCGATATTCCATTGGAATATGGCAGCAGTATTTTAAGCGGGTAGAGGTAAAAAATCCAAACTGGCCCCAATGTTGTATAACTGTCTTTCACTGTACAGAAGGTTTGGGTGCTTTCCTTCAATAAAGTGAAAACATTTTTACGAAGGGCCTGGTAAGGGGTTGAAAAGGTCGGCATCTCTGATGTCCACCCCTCACACCATACCCATGAAGTGCATCGAACTGTCAGAATGTACCCGTTTGTTCGTAAACAAAAAGGAAAAGTTGTGGCCCATCCCACTACTAATCCATTTCCACCTTCGCAGTGAAGGTGTAATGGTTGAAAAAATGCCTAAAACGTACCCTTTTAAGTTACCACCCGCGGAGCTGATATTTCTGAAATACCTTTAGAGGTATTCCAGAAATGCCACCTTTTCCTTGGGTAAATTCAGAATTTGTCAGATGTTTAGAAGTATGTAAAGCTCTGGGTTCAGCCAAGATGACTCTGACATCATTGGATGTACCAGTGACTTCTTTATTAGGTTCTAGTACATTACATCCAGTTCTTTGCGTCATATCCATAAGACGGCAACTTCCAGGGTATATTGACAAGCACCGGCATCCTCTCTCTCAGGGCTCACATCTCAACTGACTCCCTCAGAACACCAGGCATACCACAACATTCTACCTGGTCACATTCCGTGTCAGTCAACCCGGCATTCCAGTCATTCAGCCAGATCACTACAAAGTACCACCAGCAGAAAGGGCACATTTCTCTGGTGGTATTCCATAGAGAAAATCCACCCTATTCTGAATGACCCCATTAGTTTGTAGACTACTAATATTTAAAAGCTGCATGTTACATCTTTCACTTCGTGTTTTTAAAATGTGCCCAAAAGTAAGTACCACAAACAGTCCAACATACATCTCAATAGCCACCAAATAGGAACATCCCTGGGTGCTACTGAGGCTGCAATTAAACTCGTTTTGTAATTAACTCACCAATAATCAAGAAATACACCAAAGCATTGGGGAAGCATAGGGGACGCATTGCTACACTGAGGACACACGCTAATAACTAGATATGGGGCCCTTACTTCCTTACCAATGTCCTTGGCAAGGTGGAGTCGTGATAAGCTGCTTGGGATTGTAACAGAGCAATAGTGCATGGACAGATGCAGTGCCAAGATGACCATCCAGGGACACAGAATCTGTCACTTCAATACCTACAATATGCCGGGCTTGAAGAACATGATCTGTGGTTCCGGCTGTTCTCCCTCATTTATTAGGGGCCACCCAGGCACGTGCATAACATTGCTGACACCAACACGAGAGCGCACCCCAACCACACAGAAGCCTGGCAGGCCTTGCAGCACTCGGCTCCTTCGAAGCAGGCTGGAATCTAAACGATTTTGCCGTTTTCCATTTTATTTTTTTACACTCTTGAGCTGTGGCCCAGGGAGCAACAGCCCAGCCAGCCTGGGCGACAATTGCCACCTTATCCTCCGTTGCCAGCACGGCCCTGCAAACAAGATATGCAATTCTTCCTTCCTTGGTGGTATCTGGTCTTACAAAGCCCTCTCTGTCTCTCCACAACATGGCTTAGCCTTTGTTCTAAGCTCAAGACTATAAATACCAGAATCCGACATGCTGATTGTTATGGGTGTATTACGGTAGGCAAGGGTCTGTTAAGCACCAATTTGGAAAGCTAAGAAAACAAGAATGCACACAGCTGCGGTTTCCAGGTTTAACGTGCATCTGCCAACACAATATTGTGCACACAAACAAGTGCCTCATTTATATCCCTTTCAAATCGATGCTTCAAACACTAATTCCTCAACCAGCTGTTTCAGTGCGTTAAGCTTCTTGGGCCACACCAAGCGGCACCCACGAGGCAATCCAATCAGGAAAGAGACATTCTGGAGACTTCTTCCCAGGGACGTCATTTGGGGGTCTCAACTGCGACCCCTGAGGTCTCCCTTGCTACCCCTAAAGACTGCTTTATTTATTTATTTATTTATTTATTTATTAATGTAAGCTTCTGGGCTTGTGCCAGTGCCATGTGACTCTTTGTTTCTGGAGTGGTTGGCTTTCTTTTTCAGACCCATAAAAAAAACGGGTTTGCACACACTAGTGTAACACTTTGAGCAGTGACCCTAAATGAGAAAGAATATGAATAACAAATAATTTGTCTTTCTGGAATTCTATACAATAATGGCTAGGCTCATTAAAGGTTTATTTCAGGCACACTTCACAGGGTGAGTCCCTGATTTAGTCTGTTCTTCAACACCTCAACTCAGCCTTTCATCCTTCTGAGATCGATAAATGAGTACCAACACAGGTTGCGTGATATTGTATGTATATTTGTTCTATATAAAGCACTTAAGCGTAAGTGCTATATAATAACACATCATTATCATTTATGGACATGTTCTACACAAACTCAACATGTGTGAAATGTACATTACCTACTGGTTTTCTGAGTCGAAAGCGGCTGCGCCTGTGTATGTGATTCCCGGCGGCAGTGCGGCTTGACTCTGTGACCCCTGGGTCCCTTTCTCTAAACTTTCAGTACTGCTGGGCTCGAGACGCGGAACGCTGCCGAACGCCGCTGAACGCCGGCTGGAAGCTGTCCTCCGATAGCTGGTAATCGGGCGGGCCGCTCGGATTTGTGGCCTTTGCTACCGTGGGGGACCCTGGAGGCAATCTTCCTTTTGACCGGTGTGTCGGCCCTGAATGTTGGGATCTGCGATGGCTTCCTAACCTTGGCTGCACAGCGGTACGGTGCTTTGGTCTTGCTGCAGCGGTCCTGTAGCGGCGGTGCTACCACGGCTTAAAGGGCTGTAAGTAATCCTATTGTGCATTACTGTGGGGACGATAAGCCTCTTTTATTACTTACTGCTTGCCCTTTTTGCAGTATACAGCCAACTGACCGTAGCACATGGTAAGTGCAAGAGCTGCACAACGACCTCTTATTAGGGGAAGCGAGCAGTACGTGAGGGACATCATTGTCTCAATTTGCAAGGTCTACTCAGGCGGTAGCGCACCTAGTGAAACGGTGTGGGGGAGAGACACGTCTGGCTTACAGCCCCCCCTTTCTGCGCCCCTCCTATCACTTAAGTGTGAGCGGCCCTCAATATCTATTACATATAATAGTGCTGGGACGCGCTTTTACAATGCCTGGCAAAGCATCTAGCCGCAACAAAACAGCAGGATCACGGGGTAAAAAAACCTTATGGCTTGCGTTCCAATAATAAATTACCCACACCAAATGACAACATTGGGGCAAAACAACCTGCTATAAGATCTGATGTACCCCATAAAGGACCGCTCGACGCCTCCTTCTCTACAAAAGCTGGTGAACTTGAAATTCCTGCTGTGACCCAGGATAGTAGCATACCCCACTTAGAGGGCGAAGGCAGCTACATACCACTGGACTTGGATAATGACTCCCTATTACAACTATGCTATGCCTTACAGGAACGTGCAAATACGCAGGGGGTGGCATACAAAGTGGTAACTGCCATCCACATGCCAGAGACGGAATGCTCTCCTTTAAAAACAGGAGAAGTAGAGAGCATGCATAGTCGGGGAGCCGAGCAAAGTGCAGAGCCTAATGATTAGCAAGAAACTCCCCTTCCTGCTCCTTCCGATTCACACAACGGCTCACAGCAGGTATTGCCCTCTGAAAGCCCAAACTTAATATTTGACTCTGCAAATCCTATGCATGAGCCTATCCATGCAGAGTTTAGCACACATGACACCTCGCATACAAGCCAGGCGGTGCTCAGTTTCGCAGTGAAGATCCTCCTGAAATTATGGGGATCTATCCATGAAGATCTAAGAAAACAGGGAAGAGTAATTGCTGCTCTCTGCTCACAGCTGAGAAAGGAAAACAGGAATTTATGCCCGCCTAATATTGACCCACAGGGTGTTATACATCCTTCTGACTCTACTACCAGGCCCAGAGGTGAGAAATCTTTGCCAGCTTCGGTCACAGCAGGCAGACTTAGCCAGAGTGTGGGGAACATCGCCCTGCGGGCAAAAGGAGTAAAACTTGTTGCGCCCCTTGCTTCTAGAAGGCAGATTAGACTGTCTAATAAACGTTCAACAAATGACCGCAATACAGCTAATGTGTCTTCATTAAGCTTGGAGGCGAGTGTGCAGGAGGTGGCTCCACCGCCACAGCAAAATTCCACCCCTCGCCCTATGCGCAATAACATATCCAAAAAACAACGAAAGCAGGCTGCTAGAAGAAACAGAAGATCAGCGCAAACGGGGGGCACTTTGACAAGTTAGCAGCCGAATCAAGCAGGATCATCACCTTTGGCTCAGCCGCAGGGGGACAGGAACCTTAATTGCATATCCCCTGCTGCTCCCACCTTGTCACCCCCTGCGCAACTTGCATCAACGCAATCCCCTATTCTAGAGGTCCGGTTAGGCTCGATTTCTTGCTTAGTGGCAGTGGGGGGAGATGCAGCAAGGTTGATATAAGGAAGGTGGCAATCTCGCCGGCTGATAGTCATAAACCCGGGATTCAGCTTAACCGGCCTACCTTGTTAGCCTTGTTTGCCAAAATTCCATCCCTCCGAATTCTCAATTCAAATGACATCGACTTTGTGGAACCTTTACGGATACCAGGATTGAAATGTACCCTAATTCATTGCTGCCTGCCTGAAACTGCAGCAATGATTAGGGCGAATCAGGCGTCTTTGGGTTTTCTAGGATACACCCTGGACTCCCCCCTCCCTAAAACTTCGACCAGAGAAAATTGCAGGAAATGTACATGTATATTCCATCTACACTAACCACGGAAAGAGGAAGAGCCGCACCCAAACTTACTGATGAACAAGGGTGGTAGTGGTTGCAGGAAATGTTTGCACAAAGGAAGGGAGGATGAATTCCCTCAGTGACCAGCTGGAACACTGGGGGTTTCAGCCATTGGACAAATGCGGGGGGTTCTTGTGCCTGGCTGATGTCTTCCGATTTGTTCTTATTGCAGGAAACGTGGGTCACATTTGACATTGAATTCGATGGTTATGTTAATTTCCAGTCTTTAGCAGCTAAGGGTGTTTGGGGTGGGCTCCTTACCTGTGCCAAAACCACTTATAATCCCATGCTGATATATGGGGGCAACATCAAGGAAAACCTATTGGTGATACAGATATCCCCTCCGGGGGGTTGGGGAGGATTTGAGGATATCTTGGTAGTCAATGTTTATGATCCCCCTGGTACCTTGATCACAGAAGCTCTGGGCGATACTTTGGATACCATACTGACCTCATGGTCTATGGGAAAAGGTTCGGCACCCGTATAACTCTGTGGTGACTTAAATGCCCATTGCCTTGACCCTGATGGGTTCGGGAACTATCTCCATGTTCATGATCAATGCTCCTTGCCGGTGGCCAACATGATAGTGCTTAATGGACGCACGGCTGGCGACTACCCTGGCAATTATACCTGGGCTGCTGGGGCAAAACGTACTGTCTTAGATTATATGGCAGTATCGGAATGTTTACTTGGACATGTCTTTCAGTGATCATGCCTTATTAAGGCTTAACATGGAGGGTAACAGGGAGCTCACATTGCTAGCAGCTTTCCACAGGGTACTTCCAATCATGCTGGAACTAGGATACGGTGTACCCTGCGTAATATTGAAAAAATAAACTCCACCTTATTCCCGCTCCAAACTGACATTAAAGAGCTGCTTTGGGGCAATACCTTGAGGAAATTGAACAGTGGATAACCCAGACTAATCAGACACTATTTAAGACAGCACCTTCCCAGGGATTGGGATGGAAGGTGGGAGGGAACGCTGTTTTTGATGTCAACATACGGGACAAGAAACAGGAGATGCGCCGCTCCCTCCGTGCAATTAGAAGGCTAAAGGATGCTTGTGGATAATCCTGGCCCGTTAAAAGATCATACTAAGGCGATTAGCTGCAAATATCGTGCTTGGCTTCGAGCTTATCGCCTTAATAAACAGAGAGAGCAATGGCAATAATTCACGGAAACTCTTTGTAGTAAAAACACTCGCAACATATGGCAGCTCCTGGCTAAAGCAAGGGGTGACCAGAAGCTAAAGGTACTCAATCCCATTTCTGGGGAAACCTGGGCAAACTTTATAGCCAATACATTCTATAAAGTTGGAGCTATAAACACTAGGCTGATTGTGAGTGATTCTCGGTGGCCTCTTGTCCTTAGTCATAACATAATAAAACACTGAATTCTGAAATTAAAGACATCAAATGCCCCGGGTCCTAATGGCTTAGCTAATGCAGTCCTGAAAAATGATCCAAATAAGTGGGCCCAGGTCCTGCTTACTTTATACTCTTGTGTGTGCAGGTCCCGGGTGGTTCCATCTTCGTGGAAAAAATCCCTTCTTATCCCTCTGCACAAGAAAGGAGACAGGAGCTCGCCTGCTAATTATAAACAACTATCCATGTTAGACGTTACAAGTAAAATCTTTGCGTCACTGGTCCTTAAAGAGGTTGAAGCCTGGGTTACAAAAAATAGCATTCTCCATTATGCACAGACCGGATTTAGACCTCGGTCTAGCACTGCTCACAATATCCGGGTGCTTGACCAGCTGATAAATAACACCTCTAGTAGACGGGACTGCACTCAGTACATTGCGTTTATAGATTTCAGCAGTGCATTTGACCTGGTGGTTTGTGACACTCTTTGTTCTAAACTCAGAAACTTAAATTGTCCATCTTGGTTTCTAGAAATCCTGATTGCCCTTCATAGTGGCACCTCCACTAAAGTGCAGCTAAATGATAATGGCGACCTATCCCCCTCAATTCTCACCAACATGGGGGTAAAGCAGGGTTGTGTGATGGCACCTATGTTATACAACCTATACATCTCTGATCTTCTAGTGCGCGTGGCCGTAAAATCAAATTGCCCCCCTACTCCCATCTACGATATGTTCTATGCCGATGATCTAGTCCTGTTCGATCGGACATTATCTGGTATAAAGAATATGTTAGATGAGTTGGCAGAATATGCCACCCAGCTGGGGCTGACCATTAACTTGGCTAAAACCAAAGTAATGGTCATAGCTCGCAAAGGTACCAATCGCACTGGTATTGATACCCAATTGGGGTCTATTGCGGTGGTCGACTCCTATCCCTACTTGGGGCTGGACTTTAGAGCACTGGCCACCTACGCAGAAATTATCACATCCAAAAAACGCAGAGCTAAACTACTCACTCTCCAGGTCCGTAAATTTGGTAGGGGCATGGCAGGCTTTAGTATGGCAGGCACATTAAAATTATACCAACAGTGCTTTGTCCCTGCCATTATCTATGGCCTGGAGGCTCTGGCCATGCAAGATCTAGGGTGGTTGAATATACTTGAGGGCCACTATTGGCGCTCAGTCCAGGGGTTGGGCCCCTCTTGTTCAATTCAATATCTTCGTTTAGATCTGGGCCTTGTATCCCTAAGGGGTATGGCCCTACATGCCAGAGGAGCTTTTTATCTTAAAGTCTGTTCCAAGCCCTCCTGCAGGCTCTTGAGGTTGGCTGGGAACAGCTATGGATCTGAGAGCCACCTCTGGGGCCGTAACTTTAAAGAGCTTAACGAGGATCTCTTTAAGGAGATCGATTGGTCATATAAGAGCAAGAAACTCTTGCCTTATATCCACCTAAAACGATCCTTCGAAGAAAAACGAAATAGGTGGGATTAGAGCAGGAACTCACTTCATCTGGCTCAGCTAAGAGGATACGAGGCAACAGCACATGTAATACACAAATACCGCAAACCTCAGCCCTACTTGCTCCTGTGGCGCTGGGCGAGACACTTTTTGCGGAGCCTCAGGACTAACCAGTTACCGTTATTAGCCATCATGGGGGGCCGGTTGAAGATTCCGCTTGGACTTAGAATCTGTCGTATTTGCCAGGCCCCGGGAGTAACGGAAACTGCTAGACACGTCCTAACCTCGTGCTCTAAACTTGGCTCCTTTTACAAGTGTATATTTTCAAAATGGGTCCACAATCCTGAGACTATCAAGGAAAAAGATTTTTGGTTTTTCTGCTTGAACTCGGGGGCTCTGGTTAAGACCTTTTTACCTGCAGAATTAATAGAATTGTAACCTGATTCAAATTAATTACGACCTTATTGTCGATCTTTCTTGATGTACTCAACGACATTACATAGTGCTGTTTACGCATATTTAGTGGCTCATCAACTGAATTGGTTGAATTAGCACAGTATACTTACACTTCTTTAGAAGTTGTGTACATATTTAATTACTTATTTTATTTATTTTATCTTTAGTATGGAAATGTATTATGAATGCTGATATTTGTTACGATTTCGTACCTCTTAGTTGTTGATGTGTGTATGTCTTTTAAGTTGTGTAAAATCCTAATAAAGTGGATTATATCACAATAAAGTATTTATTATTATCATTTAGCCTTGGATGTCTGCTTGCATTCACAGTAATTTGGTAATATTGGCATATACACACTGATATTAACGATACGTATGGTGATCCATTCTTATATGAAATGTATATCACATTATAGTGATATCATAACCATATTTTTCGCTGTGTACTTAGGAACAATGCTATGTGATGCCCCTTGCTGTTTTGTCAAGGGGAGAAAGGTCCTGTTCCTTCGCGACCTGTGATTTCACTTCAGGGTTGGGTCAAATGGCAGCACTTCCTGTGATGTCATCAGAGGTCAAGGGTCGTGTGATGTCACTTCCGCTTCCCCTAGCATTTTGGTGAAATGATGCCTCAGGTTGATATTTCTCACGGCTCTGCCTCTCCGCCCGTAAGCTTCGGATGAGCTGTCACCTGACAGCTTCTACAACACCCCCACCCCTCTCACCGTCGGCAAGCTGGCCTATTTGCAGGATCTCTAGATGGTGCGATAGCTGGGCCCAAAGGCAAAAGCCTGGTACAGCACTGTTTCCAGAAGGAGAGAGCCTGGTCTCCTGCACTCTACACTCTTATATAAGGACAAAACCTGCATACCAAAACACTTTTCCTTTTATGCTTACATAGGCGTGGTCAAGGGGTTCTGTCTGCAATATTACAGTTCCAGGGGAGCTTTGTTCAAGAAGATTCTGTCCAGTTTGCAAGAATGTCCCAAGTCCCGCAGAAATCAGCAGTCCTTGGTAAGCCATTCGCTCACATTACTCAGTTGGCGTACCTATAGCTCTTTTTCCCTTTCATGAATATTCATTTGTGTCGGGTACATGTCTCACAACGACTGAGAACATGAACCCAGAGGATAACACAGTGCAGCACGTTATCAAAGGCATTGTTCAAATTCCATGACAATGATCCTTTTCGTCATATAATCAACTCCTGCACAGTCATTTAGATAACTCGTTAGGATATTCACATATCTGTTCTTGATAAGGGTAGGTCTCTGTCATTGTTTGGTCGCTCACGAGAAAGAAAGTACTTTCCACATACTGCTCTCCGGTGGCCACCCGTCCATGCCACATAATGCGAGTCCCCGAAGGTCCTTCGAGGAAGACCTCTTTGGTTGCTGCTCTCCGGTGGCCACCCGTCCATGCCACATAATGCGAGTCCCCGAAGGTCCTTCGAGGAAGACCTCTTTGGTTGCTGCTCTCCGGAGGCCACCCGTCCATGCCACATAATGCGATTCCCCGAAGGTCCTTCAAGGAAGACCTCTTTGGTTGCTGCTCTCCGGTGGCCACCCGTCCATGCCACATAATGCGATTCCCGAAGGTCCTTCAAGGAAGACCTCTTTGGTTGCTGCTCTCCGGAGGCCACCCGTCCATGCCACATAATGCGATTCCCCGAAGGTCCTTCAAGGAAGACCTCTTTGGTTGCTGCTCTCCGGTGGCCACCCGTCCATGCCACATAATGCGAGTCCCCGAAGGTCCTTCAAGGAAGACCTCTTTGGTTGCTGCTCTCCGGAGGCTTCTTGACTGGATCTTTGCTGGGTGTCCCCGGTCGGCTGATTATTCAATTGTCGGTTGGCTTGCCTTTGCCATTGTTTTTTGCTGTGCTCCGTACCGGTTTTATAACTTCTATGGGGTTGTGAATGCAGAGTGTATTTTTGCATCAATTCTGCCTCTTTGCCTGTTCTTTGATGAACCACAGATGTTAGTCAACCCTGGCTTTAAGGTACTTACAGAAACGCTGGGCCCTTTGCGATCTCTCGGGAGGTTTGTCAACTGGCGTGGACCCATCGCCCAGCAGGAAGCACTTATAAGTACCTGCTGTTGGACCAGCAGCCAACGCCAATTGGCAGATTCCTATTTTCACCAAATAAAGAAGAGGACTCTCTCTTTTTAAATGATGTCAAAATAAAATGTGTTTGCCCACACAGAAGGGATGCCATTTGAACACTATGGGCCTCATTAAGTATGGTATTAATGGTAAAAACATGTAGTATTCTATATACTCTCTATTTTTAAAATACCTATTAAATAGGATTTAGGGCTGCAGGGGCTATTGTTTGAAGCATTCTGGCAAAGGATTTCCCAGGGGATTTCCAGAAGAACTTACTGGGGGAGCATGCGTTGCTTCAGTGTCCTGCATGTTCTTAACAGCCAAGGAGCGGTTCAAAGGGCGCCCTCGAGCCCCACAGTCCCCGTGAAGGATGCTGGTTGCTAGAATACTCACGTGAGTTTCACTGCACATTTCAAATCAAAGTCTAAATCTCGCAGTCAGCAAATGAAGAAATGAAGCCTCGCTCATTCTCTAAACAAAGAGTGGAGGGTAGATGGCTCTCCTCCACAGGAGCCTCCATCTGGAATAGTCTCCCTGCCCCCTCTCAGGCTTGAGCAGGGATCCTCTTAAGTTCCGGAAGCTGCTCAATACCCTCCTTTTCTCCTCCTCCTCCACTCTGCCCTGCTAACACCTTCTTCTGCCTCAGTGATGGGCTGCCTGGTTCCCTCTCAGTAATACAGGGCTCCAGGCCCCCATGCCCAGTCCACCTCCCGTATCCTGCGCTTCCCTGCTTTCCCTGGCACTTGCCCGCTGGCCTCCCCTTAGCACTTGCACCCTTTTCCCTTCCCACCTTAGCACTTAGTTTTTACGCTGACCAGCACTTCCACCCTACCACCCGCTCCCTTGCACTTCTTGTTCTGCACTTGCACGATCCGAATGTCACAAGTCCCAGTAGGACCGTTATTGTATCTGTCTCCCTTGTCCCCCCTACTTTTTTGTCATGTAGCGCCTTGAAACACCATCTGTTGTACAGGTGCCTTAGAAATATCCAATAAATAAATAAAGTGCAAATCCCGCAGTCAGCAAATAAAGAAATTACGTTTTAAGTACGTTCTGAATCGGCTGCACACCATTTTGTAAGCAATTATATATTATCTCACAAAATGACAGTCCATATTTCTCAGGGTCCTTATTTCTTGCTTGTGGAGTTTGGTGAATAGCATTGCATTTCAATGTAGTAAACCAGCAATACACCACACTTGAATACAACAGGGCAGCATTCCACTGATTGCTCTCCAATTCAGCTGGTCCCTGTTTGTGTTTATTTTACCCATAAAACTTGTTTGCTGGCAGAACAACCCGCTTTTGACTAACTGACTGCATTTTTTAAAAGTACTGGATATAAAATTCTTTTCACTTTTACAGGTATTGGACTTCCTGCTTAAGCATGGTAATACAATGGGCCTCATTACGAACCAGGCGGTAGCCGTGCCCTTATTAAGGGCACGGCTGCCGCCGGTAATGTATTTTTTCCGGGTCCAAGAAAAGGGCAGTAACCGGGTCATGCCGACCTTGGTGGACCTGGTAATTGCCCTTTTCTTGGACCCAGTAAAAATGAATCCCCATTCCCATTTGAGCCCCATAGGGCTCAATGGGAATGGGGATGATGCTAACAACGGGCCCGTTAATAACCGGCCCGTTGTTAGCATCCTGGTCTCCTTGTGGGACCCGCAAAGGATGTCTGGTTTTACCAGGCGTCCTTACCGGGTCACCTCGTAATAGGGCGGTACGGGGTTAACGGCTCTGGCACCTTTACCGGCGCCCTTAACCCCTTACCGCCTACCTCGTAATGAGGCCCAATATCTTTTGCAGAGCAGTGTAAAGCTTACTTTAGGAGAGAACCTTGTAGTAGAGCAGCCATCTCTCGCTTTTACAAAAACGTCAATGGGCCTCATTATCAGTGTGGGGGTCTGTTAAGACGGATTTCTGAACTCTGTCCTGGTGGCGCAGAAGTTCAGAAGGCCAACCTAATTACTTGGAACAGGGTAACCTCTGGACGAGCCAGACCAATCAAGGTAGCGATCGCGGCGGTCAAGACTAGGTCTCAAGAGGGGTGAGGGTGACTGAAAGCCCGCAATGAGCACACAAAGCAAGATCACTTACAAACTACTCCAAACAGTTGTTATATTAAAAATATATACACATTTATTTCAAGGCCTTTAAAACAATGACCGTAGCGAGAAAATCACAATATCACAATATTAAACCAACACATACCATATCAACACAATGGGCCTCATTCCGAGTATGGCGGTAAGGGATAGCGGCCACCGCTAACGAGAGCGGTGGCGGTAATCCCTTACCGCCATACTCCGAGTTCCCTTTGCGCCATGGAGGTTTTAACACCTGCTTTTAGCAGGTGTTAAAAACCATGGCGCTAAGGGACCTTGATGTTAATTACGCCACCGTAATTTACGGTGGCGTAATTAACGCCTTCCCCACTCCCATTATGCCCTATGGGGCAAGAATGGGAATGGGGAAGGGTAAATGGGGATTGGGGAATTACCGCCCCGCCAACCTTGGAATGGGGCGGTAATTCCGCCATCCACCAAGGCGCTGCCGGTCCGGGTACGGCGTCAACCAAGGCGTTAATAGCGCCATTGGTTAGCGCCGTACTCGGAATGAGGCCCAATATATATACAAATACGACAGTCGCAAGCGTTATATGCACGAAATGTGTAGTCCACCTAAAAGGGAGGGAAAACAGGCAGTGCGAAATAATGCTTAGACCCAGTTCACCTTCAGAGGCACCTAACTAGATGGAAGTCTGAGCCCTGCGAAGAGTGGAGCCTTGTGCTCAAAAGTACCTGCACGCGCTGGTGCCAACGGGCAAAAGGAGAAGCTCTACGAGGGGAATCAGGCAGTTCAGTTTAGTGCACAAAAGAAGAAGAACAAGTTCCGCGACTCAAGCGCAGCCTCCACAGTGGGCAGAAGCAGAGCGCGAGTACGGACAAGGGTGCTGTTTTACACAGCGGGGAAAAGCAATGGGCTCCTGCAGGAGGGCGACCAGATCCTAGCCATGCTACTCACCGGTCCCCGATGCAAGCAGACCCAGGCTTCTCCGCGTCAGTTTCAGCAGCTTGCAGGTTCAGAAGAGCAGGGAACGCCTCGTCGTCGTGTTGAGTAAAAAGACGTCCCAATCGAAGAAACCCGCACAGTTTGTTACCACAGCAGGGCAACGGAGCGGCCGTGTGTATCTGAGCCAAATGTACACTACTCACTTCAGACTTGGGAATGCCAAGTGTACGAAGCGTGTGAGAGTGACAAGGACTCGAAATACTACACAACCTGGCGGCGGTTACAGAGCAAGACTCCCGTGTAAGCTGGTCAGTCAGCTGGATGGCCCAGAGACGCTTCCGAAGGCTTACTGGCAGGAGATGGTGAAGATGCCGAGAATAGCTGTTCCCGCTATTCCAAGGGACAAAGCACCAGTACAGGCCTTCTGGTTCGATCAAAGGTGAAAAGGGTTTCACAAGGCGACAGCAGTGCAGAGGAGAAGTCCTTCAGCGGGTCACCAGCGATTCCTCGGTCCAGCCTCTTGTTTGCAGGATACTTGGCTCCTGTATTCCTTCGTTCGTGAGAACTCAGGAGATCGACATGGTAGTGGTGTTTCCAGCCCCCTCTTATCCACGGTTCCCTTCGCGCCAAAACGGAGGGGACCCAATGGGAGATCCGCTCATCAACACTCACACCATTCGTGGACCAATCACGGACCACGGTGGTCCCAGGCATTCACACCACCCTAGACTCTCTGGCACCCAGGATGTGTATTGGGACCAGACATCCCAGCCCACATCCTGGAGGCACACAAAAGACATGTAGAAGCCCGCGAAAGCATCCGTGTTTCGCGGGAAAGTACATGCCCAAATAAGGAAGGCCCCGGGTCGGCTCGACCTGGGGAAGGTGAAGGGAGCAAGACGGTCAGCGGACAGGACAAAGGAGCCTCGTGGTCTGGCCATTTTGGGAGCCAGGCCCCCATTTTGGGTTAAGCGCGGAAAACGCGCTTAGAACGCCAAAAGGAGCTCAAAACACAAGAAAACGATCGCTGCCACCATTCCCGTCCCTGAATCACTTGCACCGATCAGATACAATCCTAAACGAGTATCTAGGGCCTGTAGAAGGCTAGAGACCCAAGAGAGCTGTAACTTAGCTTACAGTGCCCTCTTGTGTCATGTTGCACGAAAGCTGCAACATGATAAAAGAAACTACGGGAAACAGCGTTCCCCGGTACTGACTGTCTTAAGGGCATGTCAGTTTCCCCGTAAGAAAAGGAGCGAAAGCCCAGAGGAGTGCAGCAGAAGGCTGCACTTCTCTGGCAAAGTCAAGAACAAGTTGAAAAACAACAGCAAAAAGTTTAGGGGTTGCCACATGGAAGGAAAATTACCTACAATTACGAAATCTTTCCTAACAGGGTCCGGAAAAAAGGGTGCCGGTAAGCTTACCGGCACCCTTGTTTCCAGACCGCCAGACTCAGAGTCTGCCTGCTGGAGCACTGTGCCCGACAGGTCTGACCCTGCCGTGTGCAGCGGCTACGGTAGGCAGAACCGTCACAGAGGCACCGTTAGCAAAGGTGCCGGTGCTTCTCTGAACCCATTCCCGTGGAGTCCTATGGGACTCCACGGGAATGTGGACCAACATTTTCCGGCACCTAGCTTCCCAGTCCGCCGGAACTTGCAATGTCCCAGTGGTCCCCGGGAAGCTAGGTGCCAGTAAAATGTTACAAGTCCGGCGGCGACCCGGCGGAAGCACCGCCAGGGTTACCGCCGGGCTCGTAATGAGGCCCAATGCATCCACCTTGGAGTCATTACCCTATAATCAGGAAATGACAGCCTTATGTTTCAGACCAGGCTACAGCACGGTTCCTAAGGCACTACTTGCAGGTGACACATAAATCGTTTATGGCAGAAAATCATAGAATGCATCAATTTAAAGATATTTTTCAAGGTTTCACTCTCTGATTAGGATGAATAAATGGAAGAGTTATAATGCATATGTTTGCCCTAGGTAAAACATGTATAATGCAGATTCAATATTCGGTAATCCCACGAAGCTGGCAGGGAGCAATTGCCATTCCTATTTATATCAAGCATTGGCAAAGCCAACAGTTTGGGGTTTTATGTAGGTATGAAATAGGCATTAGCGAGGCACCGACATAATGGCACTACCTGGCCATAATATCGCAACAGCTGTACAATGCACTGATTACCTAGGTGTATGACAGCAGTGCCTGGCAAATATCACTCTAATACCTCAAGCCAAAACTGTTGCCTTTGTTGTTGCTTGTTTCTAACAGGACATCAGTGCATGAAAGAGATCCAAATGAAGTGGCTAAAGGCATTCTTGGTTAAGACATTTTTACACCACCAGTAGTGGTTTGCAGCTGCAATTAAGACTCCTTAGACAAACACTGTCAGGCCAAAGTTTGATGTCATAGCTTAATAGAGCGAGCTCAAATAGATCGGAGGAGGGTGTGTTTTGGCAGGGAGGGGCAGATAGGGGGTGGATTGACCATATGGATTAGCATTGCCGTGGGCAGTTAATGGGTGGGTAAATAACCAAACAGCACCCATAAACTGTGTGTCCCTCCTCACATGTCATCCCCCCCGTAGCTGCACTCCGGTGCAATAGCTTTGGCTTATCAGGGGCACTTAAGTACCACACCTAAGAGCCCAGACTAAAAAGGGAGACGGTAATGAACATGCCACATATAGTTCAATTTCACTTCTGGATTTTCAAAACTACATGCCAGAATTATAACTTTGAAACTTGAAAAATTGTGCGAAGAGAAAAGTCTTTTATCCCCTGCTCAAGTGGGGTTGAGGAAGTCAATTGGGGTCATTCCAATGTGGGTTTTAAGGGATACCGGGCACCGGCAAGGAGACCGGTGCCAGTAATCCCTTACCGCCCTATGACAAGGTCCCTTAGCGGGTCCCACCAGGAACGGCTGGTCTGAACAGCCGTTCTGGACGGGACCCGTTAAGGGACCAGGGCGCTAATAACGGGCTCGCAAGTCGCGAACCCGTTATTAGCGCCCTCCCCATTCCCATTGAGCCCTACGGGGGCTCGAATGGGGAATGGTTGGTGCAATGGGGACTTATCGGTCCCGCCAGGGTCTGACTAGACCGGTAAATCCCCATTGCACCACACCGAACTCGGTCCCGTTATTGGAGGCCGTCATGGCGCTAATAGCGCCATGACTACCTCCAATCTCGTAATGACCCCCTATATCTACAATTAACCAGTCCTTCAGGTTAATACTGTTAATACGCAAATATGTTACCCTCAGGAGACTTCCCCTTTACGTTGCCTATGTAGATCTCCAGACAGCTTTTGATTCAGTACCAAGGAATTAAACCCTGGGCTTTATAAGCTGATTTGACTGTGCCCTTGTGGTTAAAATAAGCGACTCATCAATTGCATTCTGATAATTTCGGTGTGGTTCGTTGGAGAACTGACGGTGCTTGTACCGGGCCCTTTAACATCACCAGAGCTGTCATGCAAGGCTGTGTAGTCACACCTTTGCCATGTTCATTCTTTATGAATGATATTGCTGTCCTCATAAATGGCACAGAAGCAGATGTCGCCACATTGAGAGGGAACAATAGGGAGTTCTCTTCTCCGCTGGTGAGGCAGGTTTGGTTATTAAAACCCCAAAAGGACTCCACTGACATTAAACACCTTTGCTTCCAGGTGCCAGGAAACGAATCAAGGCTCAATATGCCAAAAACGACACCTATTCTCTTTACTCCTAATAAAATGCCCAAATACCGATTCACCATGGGTGAGACTGACTTAGAGGAAGTGGTGGGATATGACTACTTCTATATACATTCTGTCATAGAATACCTTATGAGATAACTCCATACAGGGGAGCTGGTTTGCTCTGGAAAGAGCGGCAGCGGGAACGGGGCTGCTGTAGAAGGGGCTACTGGGGGGGGGGGATCTCTGTACCTACATACTTTAGGATGACCATTAACCAACATCAAGTCCAACCACTGCCTTACCTGCGTCATGTCTTCTCTCCATATTATAGAATTAAATAGCAGAATCATTTGGATAAATCTGCATCCACATTGGCCAGGAGAGATATGGCAGTTATTCATTGTTCTGATTGTTATGGTGGCAGGAACATTTCACATGCAAAAGGGGTGTACAAAATGCAGGCTTTTCAGGCTGCCACTTTTGGTGAGTACTTGTGGGGCCATCCTGCTATTACCAGCTTAGTGAAGGTAGAAAGTAGAATTCTCAAAAGGTTGTTGGGTTTACCAAGTGGTGCCCCAAATTGCCCTAATGACATATGAGTTGAGATGGTTTGGCATCCAACATTTATTGAAACTGAAACCTCTACTCTACTGGTTGAAACTGTGGAATGTTCTAGAACTCCATGCATATCTTGAGGGCCTACATGACGTCTTAAAACAGCCGTTGGTGTGGAAACTCCCATGGTTTTTACTAATTAAAGATATGTGCACAAAATGGAGCATACTGTTGTTCTGGGGTACTCCTAATGACCTTGGCCCTAATTATAAATCCAAGCTGAGGCATTTGACCAATGGTTTATTAGACATATTTGGAACTCTAATGCACACAAGAAATGAGTACTGCATTATCTTGATACAAAGTGCAATATTGGGCATTAGAAATATTTGGATATACCTTGGACTAAGGTGTGTTTAGAGTTTTTTTAAACTAATTATGTGTTTAATATGTTTCAATGTTCTTATTGCTTCTGATACCAACAACTTTTAATAACGATTAATGAACTAAGGAAACGCTTGTTATATTTATAAAATGTTTTATTGCTGTTGTTTTAACTTGTATATGCATTCTTTGATGACTTAGCCGAAATAAAGTATTTCAATGATCAATGAATATGCATATTTTGGCAACTTGTATGAACACATTAGAATTCTGGGACACATTTTTTTCTGATTGTCAATTATGGTAGGAAGGCCTGGGCACCAATAATTGGAGAATGTTATGTTGGGAATGGGTCAGGTTTGGAAGGGAGAAAGATATGGGGCCTTACTACGGGTCTGGCAGTATTTCCTCTAAGAATACTGCCAATCAGTAATACCATTACCACACGCGGTAAAAATGCATGAAGAGTCTGCATGATGCAGAGCCACTTATTCCCCATTGTGTAGTTCCATGGGACTCCATGGGAATTCAATAATAATGCTGAGGTAAATACTGCATGCAGTAACGCTTTTGTATGACAGTGACTACCTCCATGCAGATAAGCTGGCATAAGAGATGTGTTGCACTTCTGTAACCCCCAATTTTGGGGAGTAGTAAAACATCCAGTGTTCTAAAATACTGGATGTTTTACCACTACCACCAAACTTGCTATCATGCCCATTTCATGAAGAACATCGTTGCTCTGGCATGAAATGCTGGCTAAGCTGCAGGGTTGTTCAAATCCGAGGGCCGGAATCGGTATGGGTTTTCAGAATAGCTCGCATTAATAATCATGAGGAAAAATGTGCATACATTATAATCATTGTATGCAAACGTATCTCATGAATATTAATGAGGAGTGTCCTGACAACCTGCCATGGATCCGGCACTCAAGGCCTGGAGTTGGAAAATCCTGGGCTAGGGCTTGGCAGCAGGAAATGCCCCCTTCATCTGCAATGATATAACGAGTTCATGGAGCAGTTATGTCTAGAGAAAGAGGTGTCTCGATTCTTTGTTTAAGCAGACCTGGAACCCCTAGACCTCGACTTAGATTCAATGTATAGCAATGTATGTAGCTTTCCCCATCAGAATTCCACATTTCTTTGATATTGGATGGCACATAAAAAAATAATAAAGAAGAAACAAATGACTTTCTTTAGGTTACTGCTAAAATGTACTTTCTTTCCTCCTTTCTTTTGAAGTGCTCGAATGCTAACTTATCTATATCTGGCAAGCCTCCACATCAGTTTGTGGTTTCATTTCAACATGTGTTCCGATTTCTTGTGATCCCACAGGCTCAGGGCAGGTCTTTGAAGGCATCTACGCAGAACAGAGGTGTCGATGCCTACGACAAACCGCAGCATTCATTTCTCCGACTAGGTACGCCGGCCTGCAAATCATTCCGAGTGGAACCAACTGCCAGAGAGTGGAGGTCATGTAAGTAGCCGATTACCAGCAAGGGGGTGTGTAGAAGCCCATCCTGCTTCTTTCCAAGTATTTACTCACAAAGAGGTTAAAGGTGGCCCTGTGCCTAACCCAGCCCATCTAATGTAGCATAATGCAACAGCTCAACCGGAAACATTTGAACACAAGCATTAACAATGCCATCATCTGTGATGTTGCCTTCCTTCGTGTTCTCCATGTCTTATGATCATGCACGTTTTTCAGCCCTGGCATTCCTAAACAGAGCTGGTCTGGTCTGCCCCCTCCCCCCCAGGGTGGACACAGGATGACACCATCCAGACCAACGTCAACGCTGTAAAACCACCATGAGTGCACTATGCATGTTTATTAACATTGCATTAAATTAAATACAACGCCACTTTTTACATTTCATTAGGCACCCTGTAAACACTGAAAAGTGTGTATTATTGCCTTCAACGCAAACAGGGGGTGGGGCGCTTGCTCTGCAGACTTCCTGTTATAGGAAATATTTCCTTCCATGACTTTCTGACTTCCTGTCATGTGACGCCGAGTGGTTCGTGAGAGGATAGCCCTCCATGTTCTTATCTCAAAGATACAATGCTGTGCATAGCAAGGTCTACAAAATGGTATTGCGTGTTTCTTGTTTCTATTCAGCAGTCATTCCATTTATCAGCAATGCCATGCTGAACTCAAACAGTCACCGATATCCATCCCCATTGTGTTTCCATTACTAGACCTATGAAGCGAAGTTATTATTCACAATAGCAGACAACAGCACCAATGACTCAAACACTTCACACACCCATCTTTTCCTCAGTAAAAACGTGATGGAGACAAAAAAGCTCAATCTGAATATTACTAAAGTGGACTTTAATACTACATTTCCTTAGAATTGTCTTTTCCCACATCAGGCTTCTGAGAACTTGTAAACGTCCTTAACAGAAAAGGATTTGATATCTATTATGCAATTATAGTGCCTAGAGGTGTGATCTACACAGGTGTAGCCAATACAATCATAACATCCTTCTGCACTTGCCTCAGGGCCCTGCACCCCACCCACTCCCTGCACTTGCAATAAATCCTGAGAGCTTCTCTCTCCACACTTCCCCAGTCTCTACCGATTGGGTGCACGTGGTCCCCTGCCCCTCCCGTGTCCTGCCTGCACTTGCATTACAGATCTGCCGTAGATCGTTCTGTCCTTCCTTGTCTCACCCTTTAATGTGCACTTGAAAAAACCACAGAATTGCCATCAGGCCTATATATCTTAAACTATTAAATGTACCATATTCACTTAAACTGCCTGTGCAGACCGTTATCGCTTCAGAAATTCAAGGGCTCGGAGCGACTGTTGTTTTTTCCCCGTGTTCCCACCCTCCTTGAGTGCTTTGAAACACTTGCTTTTATATAGGCGCTTTATAAATAAACAATACCAATACCAACAGCACTGCAAAGCACCCACAACAAGGCAGCTAAAGGGTTGACAAGATGACCTAAATACAAACCCCTAGCAAACACATTCTTTCTACGCCCAAAAATCCCCGCTAGTATCAAGGAGTTTAAGTGAAAGCTGCGACCATCATTCAGAAAACTCATACATGTTTTCAATGGATTAATTTACCCATCAAGGAAGAAAAGAGACTGCACACCCCAGCCGACAACTATACGTAGCTTCACGAACAAAAGTAGAAGCTTCTATTTCAGGCATGCAACACCGGGGATGTGGTGTTATCTGAGGCAACTGTGCTAAGCTTCTGGAATGTCCTACCACGCGCTTCCCAAACTGAGTCCAACCTGATGACTTACTGAAACTTTCCAAAACATTTGACAATTAGTGCCCCCAATGCCTGCGTTGTGGATGGTGATTGGACAATCTGCTAGCCATAAGAATCGCTTTAGCTCAAGAGATTGTCCCAAGCACCGTACACCTTGTGCAACCTTAGCCGCCATTTCGCATTGTGCATCACGCCTCTCTCCACCCACGCACGCGCTACACTCCGCACCCATAATACCATCAAGGCGATAAGCAAAGCAACTCACCTCGGTTCATGCTGCTAACCTGATTTTTCGTCCCACTCAACCGCTACGAAGCTGGAGCTGATGCTCCTCCGTTCTCCTACAACGTCTTACTATGCAGCAAGCCGCCATAACGCAGATCACCTTCAATCTGCTGGGAAGATGCAAGATTGGAGTTGTTAGCTAAATACAGCGATTGACTGTCAGGATAGCATTGTACCAGATCCCCCTGCTGTCCATATGCACCAAAAACAAATAATAGTATCACAGAAAAAACGCAGCCTATTTTTGCCTCACTAATCCAATTCTTTGTTATTTTAAAACATAAGAGGGGGATAAATAATAGTTTTATAGACCTCAGACTTGGGCCGTAACAGGCATTATGGGCTCAAACCTCATTAAGGGCTGTAGCTGTGCTCGACATTGAACTCAGTTTCCAGGGCCCATAACGCCCGGTGCAGCTCTCAGCGACGTCCATAAAGTTACCTTTTTACATTACTTTATTTCGGGTATACACCCATTGATGTGCTTTTTATTACCCCTACAGCCAGCACCTTTCCTCCACCCCAAATGGAGTATGCTAGACCCCCCTAGTAGGGGTTGTGGTAGGAATAGAGGTAGGGAAAAGTATATGCCTGTCACTGCGCATCAAAGATAGAGTAGGCAATAAACCCCTGCAGAGGGCCAGCCACCCTCAATCAGCCACAGAGGACTGATTTACTAACAGCATTTCATTTATAGAGGGACTACTGTTAAGCCTCCTACTAACCCATTCCTTATGAAAACATGCACATATAATGTATGACAACATACTGTAATTCAAATAGATGTGCCGCACTGATTTCACATGCACATATGTTCATGAATTCATTCTCAATAAAGAACACTCAATGAATGCTCACACTCTCCTGCAAAGTGCATTTCTATTTATTAAGAGAAATAAGTAATAGAAAATCATTGCAACTATTAATGTGACTACACATAAAACACTAAATATGAGAAAGGTTATCAATGAAAACACGTCTATTATTTTGTTTGCTATTCCCTTATGTAAAATGAGTCAGTTAACCGAATGAACTGCCTTGTCAATACTTCTCCTCTTTATCAATGTGATATCAAAAACAAGTAAACGCTTGAAGCTGAAGGAAGGCTGGCTGAGATGTACAGTACAAACATCATGTACAAATTCACAAAATATCAAATACAAATTCAATGCCAAAAAAACTATTAAAAAACATCATGGTCTCTAATGGCTGAAACAAGGCCTTAAAAGAGATCTAGGACCTCATTACGACCCAGGCGGCCACGGAATGAACGGTGCGGGTAAGGGACCGTCACCGTTCATTCCGGGCCACCCTATTACGAGGTCTGCAGTGGGACCTGCTAAGGAATGCCTGGTCAGACTAGGCGTCCTTAGCGGGACCCGCTAGCAGACCAGGATGCTAACAACGGGCCCGTAATTAACGGGCACGTTGTTAGCATCTTCCCCATTCCCATTGAGCCCTATAGGGGCTCGAATGGGAATGGGGATGTACTGGGTCCCGCAAAAGGGATTTACCAGGCCCTCCAAGGTAGGAATGGCCCGGTAAGTCCCCTTTTGCGGGACCCGGACCTGGTACCCGGTATGGGGTAGCCATGCCGCTAAAAGTGGCATGGCTACCCCCATACTCGTAATGAGGCCCCTCGTGTCAATTGGACTTGGCTATGATGCAAACAGAAGCTAAATCTAAATTAGTATTGAGCTGCTGAGGTTAAGCACTTGGTACTTCCCTATATGCTCAATTAAAATGGAATCGCTCTCTCCAAAAGCAGAAAAGGGAAGCTTTTAGAGCCTCTGCAATAAAAATATCCAGTTTTACCGCTGCACAATCTGAGGTCCGAAAAAGGTGAAGGGTGCGCCCCTCCTTCCTCCAGAAGCCAGAATGGGGAAGGTTTTCCAGCTTGCTTAGAACCCCAGCTCTGTCTCCAATCTGACAGCATGTCACATAATCTAGAACAGCTCTTCTCTACCCCTCTCAGAAGCATCCTTTACATAGCTCCTAAATTGTTTATGCATATGCCCAGAGAGCGTTTATCAACATTCTCTAAGAATATCCAAAAATATTCTTCTGGATTGTTTATGCATACGCTCCGAGAATGTTTATCAATACGCTCCAGGTGTATTAATAAACAATATTCCGCAAACCCATCCAGCCATTTCGGGAAGACACATCAAGCTATGTCCGGTAGTCCATCAGAACGTTCTTTACAATTTACTGGAACGTCAAGTACTATTTACATAAACAAAACAGCCACCGCAGCCCAGAACCTATGTTTACAGTGTTCTCTTTCTATACCAAAACAACTGACAATCTGTCTCGTAGCCTGGACTTGCACAGAACATGGCAAAGGGGACTAAGCAGTGTTACTGTGTGAATATAATTCAAATGCAACATTTTACTACATGCTGTCTGTGCGTCTACATTTCTACACCAAGCATTAAAAAAACTACACGGATTGTAAAAATGCTCACATCACCTGAATGCATTTCCCCCTGTTCAGCTAAAATACGTTTGATGACACCATCAAAGCACAAAAACAAAGCACATATAAATCAAATGATCATATAGATACAATCTAAGACAATCTACATAGAAGCAATTACTTACATCACCATAAATTCTTGACCGTTTCTCAATAAAATGGCATTTTACATTGTGTGTATGCCCTTTTACAATGATAGTTAGCATCTTATTCACCTTTTGCCAGCATGATCAATCATTAGGCCTAACAAATGTACAACAATCAAAAACATATAATGCTAAGCAATAATAATCAACTGTGCAAAATGCTGTTCATTGAAAAACAATAACAATACATACATACTATATATCTTAGGATGATCTCAGCACTGTATACAACCAATGCATGAACGCAGCATCTTTGTTCATGGATTTGGAATGAAGCTGAATTAGAGCCCTTGGAATGTTCAAAGAGCATTCTCATTGGACAATCTGCAGGCTGTATGAACCTGTCTAGCTTGCAGATTGGTTCGTATAGCCCGTAGATTGTTCAGAATATGTAGAGCGTACCCAATGCCAAGTCTGCTCTTCTCCATTGGCAGATTATGTAGTAACACTTTATATGTACGTACATACTCTTTACAATATGAAAAGAGACACTGCTTAGAATCGCTTAATATACCCGACCTTGGGGACTTACAGGACGTTATCCGCTATAAATCTTGCTAACACCCTCCATGAGCATGGGCCTTTAATTCAGCCTTCAGGGCCCATACCACCCAGAAATGCCTACAGATTGAGTCTTTAAAGCTAAATTAGCATATGAAGTTCATTAAAGGTGTCTTGTCAGCCAATCCGAATGCTCGGAATTCAGTCTACATTCTCTGTTATAGAACTCCTTCAAAACATTCTGGCTTGAGCAGCAACCTGACATTATTTGCTTTTCTTCTTAGTTGCACAACCCATGTGCTATAATAGCCGAATAGACCTTGGGAGGGCTCATGACCGATTGGTAAAATGTCTCTTACCCAACTTCAATAACATGGGGTCATTATCTTGCTAAAAGTCTTAATTAAAGCAAAGCCCTATTCCAAAAGACAAAGATTAAAATTGCAAATGTAACAAGTACTAAAAATACATCTTAAATGGGAAACCTACACTATCATAGCAGCAAAGGTATGCCTTGAGATGGCGGAGTCCTTTAAGCATGCTAAGTTATCGATCAATCAAATACAATATAAGTGCTTCTGTCATTTTGCACCCGATTAGTTATAACTCGTAGCCTTTTAAAAGTGCTGCACAGAATGCAAAAGATTTTCTGACCTCTACTGTGGCACCATTTTTTTGGTTATGTTGCATTCATACTTTGAACATTTTTGAATGCTCCAGGCACAGTTTGTTGTATTAATAGAAAATAGATCTATAACATGAAGTATTATTCTGACATGTAATAATATCAGAAAGAGAAGGTTAAGGCTTGAACATTTAACTAGCTTCCTTTCAGGAATGTAATGGGCATCTGAGAAAAATACAGAAACATACTTAAAATGTCTGAACAATTAAAGGGTATATATGGATTAATTTTGCACAGCAATTAGTGGCATTTGCTTAAATCTATCTGTCAATTTTTTCTGCAGCTTTAACTTGGTAGGGAAGGCTTGCAGCTTCTTCTTCGGTTCTGGGATTTTTTTTCCCTGAAATATCCCAGTGCGCAAAACCCCTGACCTGCACCCACAAAGCTGTCAAAATCTGGACTTTTTTTTGTCGGATGTGTGACCAGTCAACAAGGCGGGGAAAACAATGAGCGATTTGCCCATGCCAAGTTAGAGGGCGCTATTTTTGTTTTAAAAAATTCTCAGAGTGTAAAGTATTGGCTTTGAAACATTTCATATTTACACCGCTTAAGTATCTCACCCATGCCTCCGTTTCCCTGCTCTCTTCAAATAGTAATATGAAAAAAACATGTTAAATTAATTGCCCTGATAGGAATTAAAAGCCTAGTGCATTCTCGATCCTTAAACCCAGTATTGGAAATGTACAAAATGTGCTCTGGGAGGTCACTCGCCGCTTTGTAGGGGGAGGGGCCTGAGTTATGTATGTGGGGCCTAGGGGTGGAGCCTCAGCCAAAGTGGAGAAGCACCAGCTCTTCAATGAACCGAATCAACTGCAGCTAGTGTGCACTGGCAGGAAGGACTGAGTGCTAACAATTTACATGAAAGCAAAGAGCATTTTGGGAAGACAAGAATAGACCACAGAATTGTATAATTGATATAAGTGTGTGGTAGTGATATAAGCATAAAACTCTTCTCAGAACGGAATCCACACTGGGCTTTCTGCTCTTCTCATCTGTCACAAAACTCACCCTATCAGTTAAATGTGAGGCTGAAGCTTGAAACTGAATCATTTAGTCTCATGCTTAAAAACCAGCTGATAAGAGTAACAGATTGGAGCTTCTGCGGAACAACACTTTGGGACCCCCCTGCCATGTGAGATGAAATTAACATTTTATGAAATAGAAGCAGAAGAAAACTGGTGATTAATGTAGGCTAAGATGTTATGATACTAGGGTGGCACCAACGCTGTATCAATTCTCTGGATATGCGTCATTGGGGTAGGTTTGTGCACTAGGTGTACGCTTGATTAATAACACAACTGACTCCCGAGTGTTGTTTAGAGAATCCAAGTACGATTCACAAACCTTTGGGCAAAGGTTCCCCACTAGGATCCTGTGAGGAGTTGCAATCTGGCAAGGGTGTAGAAGCCCTGGCTTTTTTTGCTTTTATTACTGAAATGGTGTGAGAAGAGAAATTCCATCTCAGAAAAGGTGGCCTGATAATCAGACCCCCTCGGTTCCTTACCAAAAGCACAAAATACACTTGTGCACTGCTGCATCAGTCTCCTGCACTGCAGCTCCTGCTTTCTAGTGGCACAGAGCAGGATCATGTGTCACAGGTGCCCTATTTTAACAGTTAATGTGACAGCCAAGTCACTGCAGCCCAGAGGCTGCATTTAAATCTGCACCTCTGTCTGAAAACCATATAATTATGAGGGTTACTAACCTGGTGGCTGTTGTAAAATTTAAAAATATGCCATAGCTGAGTTTAGGGTCTGGTGGCTAGTATTCCTCATAATTATTAAAGCCACATCTGATTGGTATCATACATGTGTCAACACTGTGAGCCCAGGCCAGCTGTGGAAAGCTCTGTGTATTAGCCACAGACGGGTCATGTCTGCCGCACTCAGCATGGCTGGAGCCCTGGGGGTGCTTCTCTTTGATCCTTTGTGAGGATCGTGTAACACCTCTCTCCAGCAAGACAGCTCCTCAGCAGGAGTAGTCCTGGGCAGCATGAATCAAAGTGCACACCCTTCCAAAAAGGGCTAGCCTCACACCAGGGAGTTGCATACAAAAGGGCCTTTGATGCTGTGCGCAAAGCAATGGTAGGAGTTAGTTTCGACAGACGGAGAACAGCATAGTTGGAAGAGGGTTCCACTGTCTTGTTTCTCTCTATACACCTCTTTCCTTTGAGTCCCCTACATTTCCTTTAGCACAAAGCACTGTGGGGATGATGTGAGAAGGCAAAGACTACTTGTTTCAAATACAGGGATTGGACCCCCTAAAGCTGGCTTGCTTTTGTCCAATCAACTGTGGATATATAAAAGAGAGGATCTCCCACTCTTTCTGCGATTCCTCTCTGGACTTCAACCCTTTAAGAAGAATGTGTTGTACCCTGCTGGGAGAGAAGTCCTTTCCAAAGTCCTCCATTTGTGAGGTGAAGACAGGTGGTCCAAGGCAGAGGAAAGCTGTGCTCCCTAAACATCCCTAGGGCACATTGGGGGTGGCCTGCTACTGGAGCAAGACCTGCCTCTCTGCCAGCTACACCAGCATCCAGGACCTCACTGGAGGCAAAGGACAACTTCATGTGTTTGCCAGCCTCCCCGTATTTGGGAGAATGAGAATATGAACTTATCTTGTCCCCTGGATTGGTTCTCGCAACATCCTGATAGCCAGATCCGCTGGGATTCCTGTTTCTTTGCTACAGAACTGCTTGGAGCGGTGCGTCAAATCTGTTCGACACATTCGGACCACTAGGACCCACCGGTGCTGCTTCTGACCCTCCGTTGATCTTAGAATTCCTTGCATAGCACCAAGGACTCTGGTTCGGCGCTGTTGAATCACCAAGAACATAGAGAAGGTATTATTACTTCTAACAGCCTGCCCCCAACATACCCCCGCTCGGTCCAACTTTGGGCCCTAGAGACTGATTAGGTCACTTTTGATCCCGTTTGCTTGCAAAGGGCATATCCTTGTGGTTTTTGACTGCCTTTCGCTCCTGTTTCCTCACCCAGAGTGCTGCTTCTTTCTATCTCTTGCATATTCTGTGTTCATTTGTATTGTCTTCTACTTCATTATTTTTGCATATTTTCGCATACAGTGTTTGATTAAAGTATGTATATTTTTATAGAAACTTGATTGGACATTCCTTTATTTTGGACTGTTGTACTTTGCTGTTTGGTTGCTGCTGTTTCATATTCATACCCTCTCGAGAGTACAGCATTCCCTCTGCCCACGTTACCACCTATGGAGAAGGAGGTATAGCTCTTAACTGTGCCTGCTTCACCTTTATGATTGGGATCACTCTTGTTTTGCAGAAGTGTGAGGGCTGTGTAGGCAGTTTAGCCACTATTCATCCGTGTACTCCAGTGAGACAACAGTAATTTTGTTACACACCCTAAGTGGGATATCATAGGCAACCTTACCATGACCCCCAAATCATTCAAGAGCCTTAGTGGCAAAAACCATCAGTTCAAGGCTTTCTCCTCTGGAGCTACTTGGGAAGCCACCGCAAGGCACAGTGAATGATTCTTCAAGAGAGCCACATATATTTACGTTTCCAATAACCTTGCAGACTAGCCCCCTCCTTCATCCCTCCCCCTTATGATGGGGCCAAGTCTCCACAACAGTATGTAGTACCGTTTAAACACCCTTATCTGATATCTGACCCCTCTGAGCTCACAGTGGCTGACCTTGTGTCACCTCTACTCATTTGCATCCAGGCAACACACTGGTCCGGATAGCAGCAAATACAGGGCTCAGCGAAGCGGCAGTAAGCATCGGCACATCAATCCTTTTCAAAACTCTGCAAGCTCCCACACCAGCGGGATACAGGTGTGATTCTCCACTGGCGTCATGTCACACACCATTTTCTCCTCATACCCAGTTCACTTCAGTGCAACTAGTTTGTGTGTAGTTTTTTTGTAACAGAACAGAACAGAACCGTATCAACCATTAGTTCATGATCCATTTCTAACTAAGACAAATCTAATCATACTCTTTGTAAATTAAACAAAACCTTAACAGCCAACAACCTACACGTGTTTCACACCCCCTTCATTTGTTATAAAGATTTTAGATGCCAGCTTTGTCAGGACTTCTTATCTTTTAATAACATAATACTGAGCGGGTTTTTATATATTATTTTTATTTGTTCCTATAATGGTCTTAGATGTTAAATACATGAGACATTTCATACACTCGTCGCATTGCAATAAATTCCTATTACATACAGTACATTGCACATTTATGTTTTTATATTGTACATCTTCTGCATGGTATATTCATCAGTAAATATTAATAATCCAACAATAATGATACTTGATTTTCTAAAATAAAAAAATAAAGTCTCAATTAAATTAGTCCTCATTCTTTTTTAAATGTTAACAATTATCACTGCAATCATCTTTAAATGATCATAAGATTTCACATTATGCATTTTCATTTCAATTTAGAAGTACATATTGTTCTAAAAAATCCCTTAATTCTCAATTTCTTTAGTTTATGGAATATTAGAATAGTTTTCTTAAGTGTGATTGCTTTACCAACTTTCGAATATTGCAAGCTATCTATGCATTCTTATTTTTATTTCAGATTTTTAATGAAATTAACAAGTATTTACCAAAATGTCTCATTTTGAAATACATATAAGAAAAAGCATGTCAACTCTTCATGCAGTGTTGTAGTCGCTGTTGTCTTTTATGTTGCCCATTGGGATCCTTTCTATCTGCAGTAGTTTGTTTAATGTTGGTTCAATGTCTCACGTTCACAAATCTGCTTTTGCCATTTTTAGTAAAGAATTATTGGTCCAAAAATAGTCTCTATCCGTGTCCCTCCCCAGTGTCAATCACAGTCTTTAGTTAGTTTTTTTTACTTGATTTTTAAAAAATGTATACCGCGCTATGCCTGGCAGACTTAATTGCATTGGGCACATATGGAATGGATTCCTATTACTCTCTTACACCATAAACAACAACTAGAGGATAGGAGGACGGCCCTTAAATAAACAAAAAGGTTTTTAACCTTTTACGAAATTGAAAGAATTCAGTGAGGCTACAAAGTTCCCATCGAAGCGAATTCCAAAGATGAGGGGCATAAACTGCAAAACGCTGGTGCCCTCTTGAAACACAACGGGAGGGAGCAATCCTCAGCAGACACTTATCTGCAGACCTAAGCATTCGAGTTGGGTGATAGCAATTAAGCTTCACGTCTAAATATGAGGCGGCAAGCCCATGGATGCATCTGAAAAGCAAGCAAAGAATTTTAAACTTAATTCCTTCCTTGACTGGAAGCCAGTGAAGGGACCTGCAAAGAGGAGAGGTGTGGGTAGATTTAGGAACTTTAGAAATTAACCCCACAGCCGCATTTTGGGCTTTTTGGAGCCTCATCATTTGTCTCTCGGTGCAGACAGACAAAAAGGCACTCCGTAGTCCAGGTGAGAGTTTACCAAAGCTCCCACCACGGAGGCATGGTGCATTTGAGATATATATGGCAAGGGCTAGCCGTAGTAATTGCAGAGAGTAAAACACTGACTTCACTAAAGCACCAACCTAAATTTCACTGCCCAAGTTAGCTTGCCAGATGCACCCTAGATTGTTTTACTTGGGGGCACAGTTAAACTTGGACCACAGGAATTCTGGAAGAGGGGAGCAGTTCAACGTGTCGGTGGACAAATGTTTGGGTCTAAACAAAGCCACCTCAGTTTTATTAGTATTAAGCTGCAAACGACTTTGGGACATCCATCGAGCAAATTCATCAAGACACAGGCTTACTCTCTGAATGGAGTCCTTGCGGTTGCCGATCTTTAAGAAATTCTGCGTATCATCTGCAGAGGAGTGGAAGTGTACCTCAAAGAACTTAAAGATGTACATTTATGGATTCATCTAAATGTTAAAAAGAAGTGATGAGCGAGCAGATCCCTGAGAGACACTGCAACTGACTGACAAAAACCTTTCCATAGGTTACCTGTTGTTGGTGATTTGACAAAAAGGAGTTGAACCACAGAAGGGCTGTGTCTGAGACGCTGCTTACTTCCTTTTGAGGGTCTAACAGGATGTTGTGATCTACTGTGTTGAACGCTGCCGACAGGTCCAACATCACCAAGATAGTGAGCTCACCATTATCGGCCAGCTCAGAATATCATCCCAGACCGAGGTCAATGCTGTCTCTATCCCATGTGAAGCATGTGTAGGGCAGAAACTATATTGATAAGAGTCGAGGAAGGCATTTTTCTCAACATGTTCCTGGAGCTGAAAAGTCACAATTTTCTGGGAAATGTTCACAGGCCATGGTAGTCTGGCGACAGGGCGATAACATTGCAAAACATTTGGGTCTAGGTTGGATTTTTTCACAAGTGGGGAACAGTAGAGCGTTTCAGCTCAGGAGGAACTATTCCTTGAAGTAATGAAAGAATAACAAACGTAGACATAAAAGGTATACGTTCAGCTGTCTGGGCCGGTAGGGCACAGGCCAGGAACAGGAACAGTAAGTCATTCGTAGGTTTTAATCCCTTTATTAAATCTAGTACCATGCAATAAGGCACAGGACTGAAATCAAATTTAGGAGGTGATGAAGGTGGCAATAGAGCCATGGGTGGGTAGGTCTCTCCTGATGACTGAAGTACGTTCAAGGGGTTGTGTCACCAAGTCGCAGGCTGGATAGTGTCTACGAGGTATCCCAGACAGTGGTGATGTAATCTGATGCTTTCTTTGAGCTGGAATTCCAGCTTCTCCCAGAGATAAAGTAGGTCAGGAAGGTTTCTTGGTGCTGAGTCAGGTGTAGGCTCACCTCCCTTTCTTGAGGGCCTGAACCTACTGCCCCAACTCATGTTTTCTTCCCTCCTCGCCAAGCTGATATTCATTGAAGACTCTCCCTATACTTTGCGCTGGCGCTCTTACTGACTCTCAGCTAATTACCATGAAGTTCCACCACATGCTTGTTCATCCTCCACTTTTCTCAGACACCTGTTAGGCATTTATTATCCTCCTCTTTGGCTGCCACTTTCGCTACATCTTTAAGAGATTTCCTTCCAGCTGTCCTCCCTTAAGTTATACTACTATTGTCTTGCCCCCCTCTCCTTTCTCCTTCCAACTTCCCTAACAACACCTTCAACGCTACTAGTGGTTTCCTTTACTCTCCTTTTCACTTCTCTGCTTCCTTCTGATGTATAACCTCTTCCAACCCCTTTTGCTTCTTACGCTCATCCTTGAAATTCACCCCCCCAACCTCTTCTGCTTCTTTCTCTCCTCGTTGATACACACCTTCTCCTGCTGCTTTCTCCCCGTTTAGATGCTCACCTTCTCCAACCACTTATGCTTCTCCTCTCCTCTCCTCCTTGGTATTCACCTCCTCCAAACTAACCTTTTCTGCGTCTCCCCTCTGTATTCACCTCTCCTAACCACTTCTGCTTCTCCCCCCCTCCTTGATGTTTATCGCCCATGTCTGTACCTCTACCTCCTTCTACACCTTCACCACAATCAGTCCCTTTATGTTATATGAGACTACTGCGATTGCAGTTATAGTCACAGTCCTATGTGCATGTATTATGGCCTTGCATAGGTTGTCACAAAGCAGCCACCAGCTGAGCCTGAACCTCAGGTGAGTTATATCCCACTTCCCCACAGGCCTCGAACATTTACACACGCACAAAGACACATGACACAATAGGGGAGACATATTAGGGAGGTTGGCTGAATGTCACCGAAAGTCACATTCCGTAAACAGCCCACAGGAGGTCATAAGTTATATGCATTCTCTTATTGTAGTCAGCAATAGTACCTCAAAATGCAATCACAGAGAACATCTCCTCTCTCCACAAACCACCAATGTCCCACTTATTTGCAGTGATATCCTCCCATCTCCCTTCCTTTCAACTTCATCACCATTTCCCAGTGCCGGGAGCACCTTGATCCGGTAACATATCAGCTCACCATATCACCAGGTTGTTTGGCATTTGGGCAAAACACGCCCATCTAGTCCTCAGTCAGTTCTGCTCGAGCTCACCAATCGAGCAGTTACTTATTTCTCCAAAGTAGGTGTCAGTATTTATCGTATTAGAGCTATCCCCACAATAGACCTAAAGAGCTACCTAATTAGGCAAAATAAGAACCTGATACATGCACATAGAACACTCTACAAGTCCATTGGATCGCCACAACTATACCATCCTCAGAGCAGATAGACCCAACGCACGAGGAGGAGGTGTAGCTATCATTTTCAAGTCCTCGCTTAATATTAGACTAGCCTCGTCTCCTCCACTTAAATCATGTGAACATCTCACATTCAAATTACAAACGTCCCCTAAGAGCACTATTACGATGCATTTAATTTACAGACCCCCGGGCCCACCAGGCTCATTTGAGGAAGACATCACCTCACTAGTTGCCGAAAGCTCCAAACTTTCAGCACAAATGATTATACTTGGAGACTTCAATCTTGGGTTTAATGACCCCCTCGACACCCCAGCCACTGCCCTGGCCACAGCATTAGAGGAGCATGGCCTCCAACAATTCTGCTCCAAACCTACCCACTCGAAGGGTAGAATCCTCGATTGGGTAACCGCCCTTAACTGCAACATTACCATGAAGGATCCCATACAGCTCGTATGGACTGATCATCATTTCCTCCCATTTGACATTAACACTAGTAACCTAGTGCATAACAAGCCTGTTACTGCTCCAGCCTGCCTAACTAGGAATAAGAGTAACATCACAGCGGAAGCCTTAATACCCTTGGTGACCCCTATTCCGAATGCACTACCAGCCACAACTGATCTGAACCAACTGGTCAACGTCTATAACGATTCCATGGCCAAAGCAGTTGACACTATTGCCCCACTAAAAATGCGCAAAGGGAAACCAAAAGCGCACCTGAATACATGGTACACCCCAGAACTTAAACTCCTCCGGCAACAAAAAAGTAAACTGGAAGCACTATGGAAATCAGTGCCCTCAGCAATTAACAGAACTAATCTCACTAATATATCCACTCTCTACAAAAATGAGATTATACGCGCAAAGAAAGAATCGCTCAACTCCAGGATCTCGCAGGCAAGTTCCAGCTCAAAGGAGCTCTTTAACATTCTAAAGGAATTAGAAAACCCCATTCCTCCCACGGATACTTGCACTAAAGATAAACCTTGGTGCACAGGGATCCAGAATGCCCTTGTTAACAAAATTTCAGGGCTCCAGTTTAAAATTGACAATAAACAACAACTCACTCATGATCCGACTTCCAGTCCCACCCCTCCCCCTCTTACAGCCACCAGCCCAGGGTTTACCTTCAAAAAGGTATCCATACCTGAAGTACAAAAAATTATAGCGTCATTGAAACCCTCGAACTGCAAGGGGGACAGCTGTCCCGCACAGATTATAAAAGATGCTGCCAGGGATCTCTCCCCTTTCATTACAAAATTAATAAACTTGTCATTCTCTGTTAACTCGGTCCCTAGCAATCTGAAACAATCCTGGGTCCTACCACTACTAAAAAAAAACACCCTCGACCCAAATATACCCACGAATTACAGACCCATCACCACTGTCCCATTCTTACTAAAAATTCTTGATAGAGTGGCCTGTCTACAAATCCAGGATTACCTCGAGACAAACCATTTACTAGGAATTCGCCAATCCGGCTTTCGTCCACAACACGGGACAGAAACGGCCCTTGTTGATCTCAAGTGCCAAATAGACGACCTCAAAGATAAAGGTAAAGCTGGCATCCTTCTTCTTCTTGGCCTATCCGCTGCCTTTGACTTGGTTGATCACAAAATCCTGTGCAACCATCTGTCATCGGCAGGACACTTCCCCCATTCCGCAATTTCATGGATCCAATCCTTCCTGGACAAAAGGACCATGCAGGTTTTCTCACCCCTAGCAGCGGCCGACCCTATCCCTATCACTTGTGGTGTCCCACAAGGATCTTGTGTCTCACCGACTTTGTATAATATTTTTACAAAGCCCCTATTCGACAAGCTGGACCATCTGGGTGTCACCTACACCAACTACGCAGATGACACCCAGATACTCCTCACCTTATCCGGCAACTATAATTCGGACGCCAATTGGATCAATGAAGTCTTCTCCATAATTCAGGCATGGATGGCCACACATGGCCTCTGCCTGAATGATGACAAGACTGAACTGCTCCTTGTCGGCTCACCCAACACCATTCGGAAACTTAGTCCCATCTACACTAGCTTTACCATTGACGGTAACACCATCCCTATCGCCAAGAGTGTAAAAACCCTTGGTTTCTACCTCGACACGAATACCAATCTAGCCAAACAAATTAATATGACTGCCTCAGCCACGGCCTACACGGGCAGACTAATTAGGGCCTGTAGACCGCTGATCTCCCCTAACAACTGCCTCACCTTAGCCAGAGCACTTATACAATCTAAACTAGATTACTGCAATAGTCTCTATGTAGGTGCCAACAAAACGGTAATTAATAAACTGCAAGTTCTACAAAATAATGCACTCCGTGCCGCCCTGAATATTCCCAGAAGAGAACATATTTCGGCTACCAGAATTGCATGCAAATGGCTCTCCATCCAACAAAAAATAGATCTAAAAACCATCTGCCTCACCTATAAAGCACTCAACTGCCTTGCCCCGCCCTATCTCACCAACAAATTTACATTAAGACAGAACACTAGAACCACTAGATCCTCTAATACACTACAACTGACTGTGCCCAAATACTCCCTCAAAAGAGCTGGTGGTTCCAGCTTCCCAGTTCTGGCTTCACAACTCTGGAATACCATTCCACTGGATATCAAATCCACACCTACTTTCCAGCCTTTCAGAACTAAGGTCATCACCTGGTTACTCAACAATTAACCTACCATGTTTGAATGCATACCTACTGCAAGAATGTATTTTGCACTATGTCAGCATATTATTGTCTATGCACTAATTGCTATCCTGTCAAGTATACCTTTGCTTCATCACTGTACAATTGTGACCTACTTTGCCTGTAACTCGAAGCTTAAGCGCCCATATACCCTTGGGTCAGGTGCGCTATACAAATTAATAAACAAACAAACAAAACAAACAATAAACCTAGGTTACAAAAGGCACATACCCCAAGGTGTTCCACTGTACCACTTTGTAATCCTTGATAAAGAATTAGTGACAAGGCACGCACTCTGTTGCCAGTCTAGTTTTCCTGCAGTGACTTCTCCTCCAAACGAACGTTTTCATGACTCCATCAATCTTCAAGGAGGCTATATTTCTTTACCTTTTCAGGCTTGTCTTCATTTCCTTTTGAGGTGTTGCAGGTTAATTGACAAAATGTCTCTAAGGATTCTCGTAATTGGATATTTCGCACTTTGTTTCTCTTGCAGGTCACTGGAAACAACTCCCTCCATAGTACAAATCTTACCCTGGATAGGGGGAGGGGGAAAGCCATGTTTATGGCTCTCCATTTTAAGGCATGATAGCCCTGGTGCTAATTGTAAGCCTGTACACTGCAGGACCACATCAATGGCATATACATGCAGGCCACCCTTTACTGCTATGGGCTAAACAATGAGTGTACATGGACACATTGCATACTGCACATATATTCCCTACATTAGGTTTCTCAGTGTAATGTGAGACACAGCCTCAATCCCCATGAACACGCATTTCCTGAGCTGTGACACGGAGGCAGTGTACAAATTCAATAACAAGAGTAGATCACAGGTCTTCCATGGATCCACCCATACCATATATAACATCACAGAATACATTTCATAAATATCATCACCACGGGTCAGGGGATCTCCCAGCCAATCAGGAAGATCTAAACAGGGAATTTACCTCATGGTAAAGCCTGCGTTCCAAATCTCCTCAGAAGTGAAAGGCTGCCATTCCAGCCGGACAGCAGATAAGTGCTTCGCTCGGGCCATAACCTGGCCCCAGGGCATCACCTGGCTCAGTGATGCCATGCCTGTCGGGGTTTATTGTTTAAGTAATAAGTGTTGCAGCTGGAGAGGCAATACCAATAGTGGTTGCAATTCTTCTGAAAACACCCAACCCATGATCCTCACACTGTCAACAGGAGAGTTATCTAAAGCCAATCAATTACTCTACTTCCTCAGGGTGCGTGGTCCAGGTTGGCTGTGTGGCTCCCCCACACCATACACAAGCCAACAATCAATTATAATACCTGTGCATACAGCAGCATCTGATGTTAGACTCAGCTGCTCATTGATACACTGGCCAAAGCCTGGTCCTGTGTTTCACTGCCGGCTGGCGGGGTAGCAGGGTCCATGTCACCATGGACAATGCCTGCACCACCAACCTGCAGCAGCCCACTCGTTGCTTGTTCCACTGCTCCTCTTCCAGGAGTCCTACAGTCAGGCTGGACCAGAAGCGTAGGAACTGGCTTCCGGTGGAGCATTATGTAGCACTGCAAGGACTTGCTCAACTCCAACCAACATGCCTCCCAGTCCCTTCTCCGCTTTCGCACACTCCCAAACACCTAGGTATTGTTGACGGTGACTGGAGGAATCCATTTGAACAATCTGGCGACCATTGTAAGGAAAACCCAACCCTGCTTTACATCAAATCCACAAAGCAAGAATAGAAATGAAACAAATCTTAGCTTGCCAAACACGTCAATAACGTCAGCAAAGTAGCACAGAAGTCATTAAAGTTAGTCCAACATTCCTAATAGTCAAATCATTTTGACTCCTTTGGCACTATCCTTGATGCGTCTATATGTAACAGATAACGGATCAAGGCGAGCCTGAATATAAAGTGGCCCACTTTTTATTTCAATTACCATATTAGAAACAGTAAACATGAAGTTTCAACAAACGAATGTGGTACAGTACATTCAAAGTTTAGCACAGGAAAATATATAACATTACATTACATTACACGTGTACACACAATAAACAGTACATATTCAAGCAATCTACAGGAGATGACTTGTGTCAATGCAGGACAACCCCTTTACATTCTCTGGGGGCCGTATAGTAATGTGTGCTTTATCCATCAGCTAGTTATACAGTGTTAAAAATAGACATTGTGTTGGTATTGAGTTGTAGGCACAACTGGGTTTCGGCCTTGGGTAGCAGTTGAGAGTTGATGTTAATACATCGCCTTCATCAGGACGAGCAATTAGAATGGATCTCATTCAATGGGATTTCCTGTGGTCATTGTCTTAAAAGAACAGATAATAAATAATCTGTGAGTGGAAGCGGTCTATATCCGGGACGAACAATTTAGAAACAAAAGCTTTACTGCTTATAGATTTTTTGCAAGTAACCCCCAAAGGTGGCAAAAACACACAGGGCATGCTTACTTTGTGCACGTCAGAAATTAATTCAAATGCTGTGTATCAGATATCTTCAATAAACAGGAGTGTCTTTGACAATCAGCCAAACCTGAGAACTAGATTAGGGGCAACAGAAGTAAAAATTACCTGGGAGACAGTGACGCTTGGGTCATGGGCTTTGCTTCATATATGAGGGATTCTGGATGTCCTGTAGGGCAATAGCGTTAGTTTATATTAAAACTAATACCCACTGAGCATCGAACATGTATAGAGGTAATGTGCACTGCTGAGTTGTCAGCACTTACCAAATTCGAGACAGGCCTAGAAATGAGCCGCTGGTAGAAAATGCCGGCTCCCTGTAAATCACAAGACCCTGTCATTGTATATGGCTGAAATTCAGCTTTGAAAATAATTACATATCGCTGAAAATCAGGCTGAGAAAATTATTATAGTAGCGGAACATTGATGTGAAAACCCACACGGAGCTGAGTTGAACCATGCATCAGGGTGCCTGGGCACCAAGTGCACCAGTGGCACCATGGAATGGAAATCCCATGCTAAATATAGTGGCCTCGAAGTGCCCAAAGTGCGGTCCTGCTGATGAGCGGACGAGTAGTCATGCCAACGGGCACAGCGTGTATGATTTGTGAATCTAGCAAGCCAATGTGCAATATTATGGCGGTGCTCCATGTGAGTGCTGGGGCTCAAGGAGCCGAGTGAAGGCCCTGAAAGATCAGATGTATATAACGCCTGGTCAGTCTTAACTGTGGAATTTATCAGGTAACTCCTCCGGCGTGGCACAGAACTGGAAGTTGCAGTGAGGTGCGACACGCAGAGGTTGAAGTTTATGTTGTCGCCATGGAAACCAACCGGGATTAACTTTTCCATGGCGGCCATCTTCCACTGTCTCGAGGACAGCTAGTGTAATGTGTGCCTCGCCAAATTCTATGGGAAAATACTCTGAGAATACGGACATCATGGATAATGCATTGTAGGAGAGTGGATTTTCTCCCCACCCCCTTTCCCGGGGTTACTTTTGATCACTTCACTTTTTCTAGTTCATTCACTTTATCGCTGCCTAACACAAATATTTCACCTTTCACAGAGACTTTCGAGTGGGCTACTTCCTTTCCCAAGACCACTCGGTTACTCAGTATCGCCAGTTTCACAGCTATTAGTAATTCAAAGTTCATCACAGGTCTGCCTTCCTTTGCATCTCATCCACACGCATGAGGCCTTCAATTATGCGATATATGTTGCACTTTCAATCTTTTCTCAACACACACTGGTCTTTCATGTCGCTTGCCAATTCACCGGCTGTATTTCTTTTTTGTCTTTGCGGTTATTAAATCACTAGTCAAGGTTAATACCACAGGCTTGGCCTTGCCTCCCCAACTCTGCTGTTCACCCGGGAGGGTCGCTGGCGCCATTGAAACACAATGCAGTCTTCTTGTCTGGGATTTGGCCCTCTCCACGTGTCTTTCACAGCCTTTTGGAGGCAATGACCTCCTGCATGAAATACCTGGGGTTCTCTGACCTTTGCTTTTATCCATCCCTCTGCTCCAATAGGCTTGCCTTTGCCCCGGAAGTTCTGCTCTTGCTTGTGTTCCACCTTGCTCAGAGTGTGTCTCTATGTTCCGTCTTTTATCCGCGTGATGAGAGCTAATTGGTATCAGATGTATGCACTTAAAGTGAAGTGCCTGACTTTGCCTGACCTGATTAGTGGGACATGTCCAATGAGAAATGTAAGGGTGAGCCTTGTTACTCTCAATCGCCCCCTGCCTCTGTCCAGTGTTTGTGTAGAAAGGTGGGTTGGGACATAGGTGAATCCTATAAAATAGGATGGGTCATGTGTACGGGAAAGGGGGGAATACTGCGTCTCACCATCAGCCCTCTCACCCCCTGAAGACCTCTCACCCAAGTGATCCTCCAACACTGGTCCAGCCGCAGGGTCTGCATTCAAAGGCGATGACCATGCCCTGGTCACCTGAGAGAGATCCCCGGGGGCAAATAGATCAGACACCCTTTGGTTTCTCACAGTCTGTAGCAAGGTGTATAGCCCGGGCCACATCTATTGTGACAATTCAAGGTATCTTGCCAAATTTCAACAATGATATCAATTTCATGACATAGTATAGGCAAAGGACGTATCTGGTATGACATTTCAGGGTGTCCTGCCAGTTTATGAAGATTGTATCAATTATATGTTGGTGAAAACATACATTAGTGTGAGCTGGTGACAACCAATCAGCGTGCAGTTAAACTGTATTCACAGTAGTTACCTATACAATGATGTAAAGTAGGTACAAAGCCAACAAATTGTGGTGTCTACATTCAATGTAGAGGTGAAAAATACATGTGAACCCCGTTATGTTAGGTGATTACGTTGTTCCACTCAACCAATACCTTGAGACCTCTGTTAGCAGTGCCTAGGCGATATATCCACCTCTGCTCTAACTTCCCAAGTTGTTTGCCTCCATCACCTCCTCTCCTGTTGGGGGTGGGCACCTGTAAGACGAACCATTTAAGGTCTTGATCAGTGTGCTTTTTTTGGATAAAATGTTCTACAAGTGGTTTATCTGGGACTTTGTTGCGTATGCAGGAACGATGTTCTGAAATGCGTTGCTTCACCGGTCGTATGGTCTTAACTACGTAATGTACTCTTCATGGACAGACTATGATATAAATTACCATCTTGCTGTTGCAATTGGTGTGTGTCTTGAGGGCCCAATGGATGTTGCCATAGTCGAAGGAATGTCTTGTGTCCGTGAATTGACATGCCACGCACTGTCCGCTATTATAGTGTCCCTGGATCAGTGGAAGCCCCAAGTCCTCTCAAGCGACTGTTCTATCACTGGTTCTTGGTATATGTAGAAAAGACGTTCTGAAGATTTTGATTCTTCTTGAAAGCGAAAAAAGGTTTTTTGGACATAAACCCAATGTTCTGTATTAGTTGGCCCATTTTTATTGATGGTGCTTTTTTCAATGTTGCTAATGGGGCTCTAAGAAGTTACTCAGACCAGTCTCTTCAAGGGTTATTTCACCTTTGGGGTGAGGCAGATATCTCTCAGAGTATTTGCTGCTCTTTTTATGGTGTGTCTGACAGTTTTCTTAGGGTATGCCTGTGGTATGAGTCTTTCTTGGAGGCCCTCAGAGTGTTGCAGAAATGTGTCTTTGTCAGTGCAGTTTCTCCAGATTCGCAGAAACTGTCCGTATGGCATGTTGTTCTTCAAGCCTGCTGGATGATAGCTTGTGAAATGTAAAAGACTGTTACAGTCCGTCTTTTTGCGGAAACATTCTGTTTTCATTTCAGAGCCTGATTTGTAAATGTGAAGGTCCAGGAAATCAATAAGAGTGATGGTCCTATCTGCTGGTGAATTTGATATGGATGTCACATGTGTTGAACCAGGTAAAAAAATTCTTTAGTTGATCTATGGAGCCATTCAAAATCAATAGTATGTTGTCAATATAACGACGCCAGACCATAATGAATGGTTTAAAGGGTTTCGGCATAGGTGTAGTCTGCCTCGTATTGGGTCATGTATAAATTGGCGACATCTGGAGAAAAAGTCGACCCCATACTGACATCTTTTGTCTGCTTGTACAATTGTCATTGCCAGCCTGATACATTCCAGGATGACAGGATGACAGGATGACGTTAGTAGGTACCGTGGGGGTGGTTGATCTCTTGTATAAAAGCCCACGTAATACGTCTAGACACTTGGTCTAAGGGATGGACGTGTACAAGGCCTCCATGTTGAGAGTGGCTAAAATAAAAGGCCCAGCTATGTTGATGGCTTGTAGCATGGCAAGGCATCAGTGGTGTCCTTGATGTAGGAAGTCATACGTGTGACAAACGGTTTCAGAAAATAATTTGTGTATAAAGACAAAGGTTCCAGTAAAGAGTGCAAGCCGAGACGATGGGTCGTCCGGGTGGGTTTGTTCGATTTTTGTGCACTTTTGGGAGGATGTAAAAAGCTGGTATCTTCGGATGTATCTTGTTAGGAAAGTGCATCTCATCTCTACAAATCCAGCCTTCTTGCTCCATGTGATGTGTTAAGCTGCCAATCAATTTCCTCTTGTAATCTCTCTGTGTGGTTCGAAATGAGTTTCTTCTAAGCCTCAGTAGCGGACAAAAGGGACAGGCATTCTGTTTCATAGTCACTGGTATTCTGGATGTCTATATGTAGGTCGGTACTGGCAAATCGCTCTATGCCACTATTGTATTGGTAGTGTACAATGATTTCAACAATCACAGTTATGTCTAGTTAAGTTTCCCTCTGTAAGTAGTTAATTTCCAAGAATCAGCTGACATGCGTTTCGACCTAAGTCGTCCTCAAGGCCTGTATCTCGAATGCTAGTATTTGGCACGCTAGTTTTTCCGTTCAAAATCAGTAAACTACTCTCTATGGATTCTTTGTAGTGTGAGAATCATTCCCAAATTTAATCCTCTGTCGCATCAAATTACAAAAAGTACAGCCAACAAAGCACGCCCTTGGCGATCACTTTTGTAGTTCTCTTGAATTTGACTGATATTTAGTTAGATGTAGTTGTCAGCATGAGTATTTTCCAGTAACTGTGTGACTGTTACACAGATTGAATGTAGAAAAACTTAAGGCTGGCAGAAAATCACTTGACCCGGTACTCCCTGCAAACTTATCATGGTTCAGCAGGCTATTTGAAGGAAAAGAAAGAAACTAGAAGAATATAGTTCCATCTCCTGATGAACCATTGACACCATCAATGGGGAAACACGTATTGAGCTAGGAACCGTTGGGATACTCATGAGATATATGATTTTCAAGATTCATTGGTACTAATAGTGTGAAGGTAACAGTAATGGCAAAAAACATTTATATTGAAGTTAAGAAAATGTATTAAGTGTGAAGTTAACACTGACATTACGAGATTGGACTACAAGTTTGAACAAATCTAGGCACTGTTGGAATACCCATGCAATTCATGATTTTTTCATTGGCATTGCAAGATTTAACAAAAGTTTGAACAATAAAAAGGATTTAAAGTCTTGATTGACTCACCTGGCAACAATTTATTTCTAACTTGTCGCATTTGAGTTAAAAACATTTTCTTCCAGCCTTAAGTTTTTCTTTATTGCATCAGTATTACCTTAGAGGTTCTCCTTACTGCATCTATGCGCCAAATACTGGACTGACAAAACAAGCATTCGAGATACATTCTGTGAAACGTTTACCTGAACTATTGGGCAAAAGGCCGCAGACAATTTAGGGCTGGACAATTTTAATTAGGGATCATCTCTGTGAACCTTGAGTGCATAATACCAATCTAACCTTTCCTTTGCACGAATTTCTGATATGTATTATGCCCTATAATAAGTGACTGTATATATGTATCTGTTGTTTATTAGTGTTGTGTGATCACTCTACTTGCTAGTAGTCATTTTGCAATAGTGTGTTTTGGTCAATAAATAATAACTGTATTTGTATACATCCTGTCTAAGTGTAATTTGTGATACCCATTGTGTGAGCTCATTGTGGACCCTTTACAAGCTCAACACCTCTGAAGATCTTAGCCTAGACCGCCTGGCACTGCTACCCAAACAGGTTTGGCTACAGCTCCCAGAGTTGTCCCTGTCACAATATATTTTGGCCTTCTATACATCTGTCCACCAGACCAGAGTAAAGAAAATCAGTCCTAACACTAGGAAGCATAGACATTTGACATGAAATTGCCTGGGCCACTGCCACCATCCGTTTAAGGGTCCATACACCTCTGACCCCTCACACTCTAAAGATTTTTCTTGGAGAAATTGCAATAGTTCAGGTAGGGTCTTCTGCTGAAAGTCGGTATGGTCACACCTCTCAAACCCAGAAATGTGAAGGCTGTTCATAGGGTTTCCTGGTGAAACCCTCAAGCGAGGTAGTCAGAGAGTAGATAGGCTACTGAAGGGTGGTGCAAAGATCTTCTGCTTAAGTCACCATTTCCTCAAAGGGATCTGTGCACCTACATATTCTAATCTCTATCCTTCATCTATCCCATATCTCTTTTATGGTATGAGTACCTTCCTCATTGCATCCAATCAGTCTCCTGTACACATACTTGAAAACTTGGACATTCCATGAGACTGCTAATTAGAGTTTGATATCTATGCAAGGGTATGTGTCCCTTTATCATATGGCTACGTATCTGTGTACTGCAACTATGCCACTGACCGTATACCTTCCTCCCGGCTGTTATTAAAATGCCTCTTGTACATACGCTAGAACACATTTACCCTCAATATGTACTGCTAATTATCCACTTGAAATTCTACTTGTTTATTAGTCAGTTCTATGTAATAATGTCCCTACAAAAATGTCCTCCGACAAAAAAGTCGCCCTTTTTTGCAGAGACATTTTTACATTGAACATATGGAGGACAACCCTGCAACGCGTGTTTTTTTGGTTTTTTAAAATGGAAGCAGAGGACATCCCCGCAACCCGTCTCCATACATAATGTCACCATATATAATGTCACCAATGGCTTTTCCCGGCGACATTATGTATGGGGACATTATGTATGGGGACATTATGTATGGGGACATTATGTATGGGGACATTATGCATGGGGACATTATGTATGGGGACATTATGTATGGGGACATTATGTATGGCGACATTATGTATGGGGACATTATGTATGGGGACATTATGTATGGGGACATTATGCATGGGGACATTATGTATGGGGACATTATGTATGGGGACATTATTACCTGATACCTATTAATCTGATTAATCATGGATGAAGTGGCCCGGGCAGTGGTCGAAGTGGGCAGGAGCGGTCGGGAGCGGTGCTCCTCTACTTTTTAAAAATTAAGTTTTACTGTTCCTATACTTTCATTTTTAAAAGAAACTGTTCCAGAATGGTTTCTTTTTAAGATAAAAGTATAGGAAGAATTTGAAACTTGCACTGTCAGTGCACTGCACTGAATGTTCCCTTAAATAGCAGGTGCATGTGCTTGGGGGTTTGTATTGTGTGTGGGAGGGGGCGTAGTAATGGGCTTTGTGCGGAGTGGGTGCAGGCCAGCAGGGAACATAGTTCCACTACTTCTTTTCGTACAGTTCGACCACTGGGCCCCGGGAACTTTAAGTGAGTTCCTATGCGTGTCCTAATTGCTTTCAGGAAGCCTATATGGCAACGTGTTTTGATTGGGGGAAGTGGGGCTGCGGGGAAGTGGGGCAGGGCAAACAGATTCTGCGAGCCATTCATTTCTTTTGCTGGGGGATGGACCACATTCTCTGAGGCCCAGGCCCCAAAAACCTTTCAGATGGCTCTGCCAGCGCAAGTGAAAACGTTTTTTGCTGTTGCATATACAGCATTTCAAATACTCAAAATGCAATTAAATGAAACCTGTTTAAAGAGGATTACTTTGTTCCAAAAACATAACTTAACATGGCTTTGCTTAAAAAAAGCAACAAAAAAAAAAGCAAGCAAAATAGCCTTTTAGCAGCATACCGTGTTTTTTCAGAAAGGATTTCGTGAGCATTTGTATTCGGCCTCGTTTTAATATCCAGTCTATTTAAGGAACTGTGAAGGCAGGAGTCTGCAGCCTTTGGCTAACAAGATGTGTTGGTCTGTGATGCCCAAGACCCCCTACCATATGCTATGCTGGACAGGGCTGATTGAGTTGTAGTCCAAAACATCTCAAGAGCGAAAGAATGCAGACGGCTATGATAGGTTATTTATAACGCGCTTAATACCCAAAAGTTTCTAAGCGGGACCCAGGGATCGAACCTGTGGTGCTTCTTGTCAGTCTTGCTTCCAAGGCGAGCAAGGTGCCCTAAGCTATCCTCTCGAGAGTATCTTGAAGTTAATTGCAACCTACAACCGGTGATATGTCAAAGTAATGTTGCACATTTAGTTATCAGACTCCTAAAAAGAATGAGTTACAATATTTTATGCTTTGTTTTGTAGATTTACATTAACGTCGGGTCAGATGGTGTGCGTGGCACCAGAGGCTAAGTGGCTGAGTAAACTACTGAAAAAACTACAAAGGTAAGTTCGCTGCCATAAGAAACGTTAGTTTTGCCTCCTGAGTACAACCTAGCGAGAAAACCTATTGGTATAGTGTGTGTGTATAGAGAGATGACATGGAGGCAGAACATGTCAACAGGCTTCCTTTGGTTGCTCACGCACGCAGCACCATTAGTTGTGGGTCATAGATGGTCCTTTAGCACCACTTGGTGAGGCTACCTAAGTTTGGCTCATAAAGGGCACTTTAGCCCCACCATTCGTTTTGGCACATAAGTGGTCAACTAGTACCCCCCTTAGTTTTGCCGCGTAGATTGCACTTTAGCATGATCTCGCTCCGCTGGTCCCTAGTGGCCGGAATAACTCTATTGCGATTGCTGATGGCCTGAGTAATTGCATTTTGATTGGCAGTGGCCTGAGTGACGGCTTGAGTGAATTTATTATAGCCTCTAATAACACCTCATAAGAACATCCTAGCATCGCTAGTAGCCTGGGCATATGTATTTTGCTTGCTAGTGGCCGGAATAACTGTATTGCTTTAGATAATGGGCTAATATTATTATATTTTGATTGACAGTAGCCTGAGTAATTGTATTGTGGTGTCTCATAACACGGGTAACTGCATTTTGGTCCCTAGTGACATGAGTGTGTATTTTGGTCGTTAGGGACCTGAGCAACAGGAGATTAATCACCAGTACCTTAACCTGTACCCTTATCATGTGGTTGCCTATACTCCACCTGTTATTGTGTACATACTCTTCGTCAGATGACTCCAAGCACCCATGTGTATGACACCCCACTCCATTCCAATGTACTGAGCTCCTGAAGCCATTAACCTCCCTTTTTATGACTTAGACCAACTTGAATCTCTGCCCTCTGCTGAAGTTCAAGCTTTACTCATGAGTGATTTAAACCTCCCAAACATGACCAATGCCACTGTCTTTGGCTTGACTCAAGCATCTATGACCACTCTCTGGTCACCCTCCTAAACCTACCCAGCCTACATTCCTGGCACGTCACTAGACCTCATCTTTGTAAGCTCCTCACCTCCCTCTAATCCTATACTGACCTTTCTCCCCTGATATGATATGATAGGTTATTTATAATGTGCTTAATACCCAGAGGTTTCTAAGTGTGGACTGGGGGATCGAACCTGTGTTGCTCTGTGTCATCTTGCTTCCAAGGAAAGCACGTTGCCGCTGAGATATCCTTCATGTAACTGTCCTGCCTCTACTCTGCACCTCCCTTCCTTAATCGTCTAATGTATGTTAAATGGTAGGGTAATGTTTATTCATAAAGCGCCTATTCACAGGCAAGTGTTTCAAAGCGCTCAAGGAGGGTGGGTACAAGGGGAAAAACAACAATCAATCAGAGCCCTTGAAATTCTGAGACGCACAAGCAGAGTAAGTGCATGTAGTACATTTAATATTTGAGACACAGCAAATAGACCTGAGCAGCAATTCTGCAGTTTTACCAAGTGCATTGTGGGGTGAAGACAAGGGGACAGACGGACGCAGTGTATTCAGATCATGCAAGTGCACAGGCGTTCATGGGCAGGGGGAAGTCCAAGTGCACCCAGTCGGTGGAGACTGGGGTAGGTGCAGAGAGAGCCACTCTTAAGGGTAATTTCTAAGTGCCGTAAGGGTGGGTGGGGTGTGGACACTGAGGCAAGTGCAAGAGAGGACTGACAGGGTTGCCCAAGTACTGTCGGACTCTGAGGTACACCAGGCGGCCAGTCCTCCAGCTGTAGGGAAGAGGAGAGAGAGTGGGAAAGAGCAGAGAGCTACGTTAGCAGGGTAGAGGGAGAGAAGAGGAAGGTCTTGAGGCGCTTCCGGAACTTAAGAAGATCAGGCTCAAGACGGAGGGCGGCAGGGAGGCTATTCCAGAGGAGGGTACCTGCTGAGGATTAGGATCTCCCTCCAAATCTCTACTAGGAGAACCGGTTCACTCGCAGAAGAGAGGTAGATGAGCAGAGGGTTTGTGAGGGACAGTATTTAGGGAGGCAGCATTGCACGTAGGTCGGTCCCAGGCCCCAGAAAGCCTTGTGGACAATGCAGATGGTATTGAACTTGATCCTTGCAACCACAGGGAACCAGTGAAGGGATTGCAGCGCCGGAGAGATGCGTGCCACAGTTTATTACACGGCACACGCACGCCACGGAACTCCTTCCCCTGCAATGAATGTGGCGCACAATAACACACTTTTTTAAAAAAATGCTACAGATTCTTTTGAGTGGGCCCCCAACCCGTCTTGCATACAACCTCCACAAACACCCCATGTCACAATGGACTGGGAACCAGGCCGGTGTGTATCAATAAGATATTTATTATCATATGTCAAAGAAAATCAACCAATTACAACAGCCACCAATGTTGTGGCAACACAGCTACAAACACACCTAGCAATCAACCAGGTTAAGATATACTGTCATACTACTTCCTTTGTTAATGACAAAGCAAGACAAAAACAATTCAACTCAAGATGATCGCATGAAGGTTAAGCACTCCCCCTGCGACACTCAACCCCCAAACATCAATTGGTCTTGATTCCTTTGAATGCAAGGTAGTGGCAGGGAGTAGGAATATAGGTGACAATTCAGTTTTGGTGTGGTGCCCACAGAAACAATATGGGCAGCCAGCAACGCAGGGGCAATTTCGTTTTAGAACGCAATGAAAAAAATGGGTTCTTAATGATTTAACATATCTGCTACGGACAGAATAGATGACAATTCGTACTGCTTACACTTAGGGCACAGGCAGAGTTTTAGATAATACTAATCAGCACACCAGGAAAAATAGAAATAGAGTAGGAAAGTCGTTTTTTAGGAGATTCAACACGTGGGCAATGGAAAAGAAACATGCAAATGGACATTTTTTTCACCAATGCTTACAATGACTGGCAACTCAGTGAAATGGGGAAGCTTACAATAGGAAAATCGTTTTTTGGGGAGATAGCAAATGCAAAGGGAAAATACAATGGCAAATGGAAATTCGTTTAGCAGTGCACAATTTAAACACGGGGACAAATTTGTTTCCCAGATCACAATGGGATTAATTCTTTTGGGCAACACTTTATAACTATAACAATTAACAAAAACACTGGGAAAAAGATTACTGGTTTCGAACTCCACCAATCCCGTGAAATTAAATGGGGGAATTACTTGATTTACTTACAAAAATACACTAGGGATTTACACAGACAAATGAGGGGTTTTTCAATGGGGATTTGCTAACATACACAGGCAAACACGAGATTCTTTCATTGTGAGATGACTGAACTACACTGGCAAACAAAGGATTCTTTAATGGGGAGATGACTAAAATGCACTGTCAATTGGGGTTTTCAATGGGGAAATATTGGATGAAATGCTACAAGAATGAAGGGCTTATGCAATTTAGGGCTTGGGTTATAGCTACTTACATAGCAAGCCTTTGTTTAAGGTTCAGGAAAGCCAGCTGTATTTCAGGACACTCGGGAAAGATAGGGTAGGGGTCGGGTCACTCCACTCTCAAAGATGGTAAGTTTCAGCAGCCTTCTCTCCGTCTTCCTGTCCTGCTTTTTCTGTCTCCCCGGTTTTTGTGTGTCCCTGTCTTAGTACAGTCCACCTTATATAGCAGAAATGACATCACCAATTTTACAATCTAGGCGAGGTACCATGCAATAATCCCTGCCACTAGGAATGGACAGTTGCCCTCTCTCCCTCGGCCCTCAATCAGGATTGGTTTAGTGGGTTGGAGCAACATCTGTCCCATTTGTCATCATCCTTTGTTCTCTTTTCAACTTTTTGGCAAAAACTAGTTATGTATCACAACTACATAATTGTACTAGCAACTGCCATATTAAACATATTTTCTGTGTTAGCTGATCATGGGGAATTAGATAAGCAGACCGCCAAATCCGTATGATGTAGCATGGCCATGTGTCACATGTTTGTCATTTCCATAAAATGCACAACAGTTATGAAGATGTAAGTTATTACGCATATCCCTAATTTCATTTTCCACCTTTTCACCAACTCTCACATTTGTAACATGTTCAGATCAGCCAGAACCCTTCCCAGAGTCACAGGTAGATGCATTTTATAACCCCAAAACTGGCTGGAAATTACATAAAAAATGGTATAAAAATGAAATCGATCCACAGTATGGATACTGCGCAAAATGCCTAAAATGAATATCGTCTTTTAAATTAAATGTGAGTGTTCCTGTTCAGCAAATGGGATGGCTGCTTCATCCCCCACAGTCATCTGCCCCCGTGGGCCAGCCTGTGACCAGAGGTTTTTATGAGTCTCTTTGAAGTTAGTGCGTGTGCTCTTTGAAATGGGTGCAATAAGGATTCACACCTTTTAGTCATGCTCCAGCCAAGGATGGCTTTCTCTTGAAGTTCTTGCTTCCCTAGTCAGTAGGTCTATAGTATAGAGAATGTGTATGCCTTTAGCAGGACCACATTTTATTGCGGGTTATTAGATGTTATTCACCCAGGCTAAAGAGGGGCTTTCCTTTGTGAAGTTTGCCCTCAACCCAGAACAGGTTTTTCCTGAAGACTACGTGTTTTCTTCAAGTGTCACTGGAGTTTTGTGGGTGAAACATAACATGCATTGGGTTGGTCAGCTCACACATCATGTTTTGCTTTCCTGACATTTTTCTGTGAGCAGTGATATTTTTCCCATTTTGGCTTTTTAAAGCCATTTTCATTTGCAAACACATGTGCAGGGCGTTTTTGTGTTCAATGTTGAAAAATCCTGTTTTCCAGGTTACAGGATTCTTTGATTCCTCCTTCTTTTGTAAATCAAACTGCTGCTTGTCCATTGATAATGATAGGTAGGCCCCTCTCTACATGCCTCTTTAACTTTACATGAAACAAAAGCAAAAGCCAGGCCGTTTCTGTTGCAGTGTTTAAATGCCTGCCATTCATGTGAAATTAAAAGCAGAGGCTTCTGTTTGGGGCCTTTAAATGCACCCCACATGTGTTCCCTGGGCTTGAGGCCAAGGATAGGTCTTGCAGTTCTGTTCTGGATGAGTTGCAGAGGGCGCAGGATAGAAGCAGGGAGGTTGAGGAAGAGGCTGTTGCAGTAGTCCAGCTTAGAGAGGACCAGGGCTCTAGAGACAGTGAGCCGCTGGGGGAAAGTGAGGAAACGTGGAGTACCTCTGAGGAGGTGTAGCTGATAGTTAGACTTTTTAGAGATGTCCGAAATGTGATAAGAGAAGGAGAGAGTGGAGTCGAAGATGACCCCAAGGTTTTTAGCCTCGCATGTTGGTGTGGGCTAAGGGCCAAGGGAGGCCGGCCAGAGTGAGAGTGGAAAAGCGCGAGCAGGGGTCCCAAAGTGAACGATCTCAGTCTTACTGGCGTTGAGGTAGAGGTCATTTGCAGAACACCATGACTGAATAGCGGACCGACAATCAGATATGAGCATGGAGGAGGAGACCGCTGAGGGTAGCCTGAAAGATAGTTGTGTGTCATCCGCTTAGCATTGGAAGTTAGAGGTGAAAGTGGCAATCACACGTGCCAAGGCAGCCATATAGACGTTGAAGAATAAGGGGGATAGGTTAGATCCCTGGGGGACACCACAGCTTGAGAAAGCGATAGTCGAGAGAAAGGCTTCGAGTTCCACCTGGGATGGGCGGTTGGAGAGAAAGGAGGTTAACCATGCCAGAGCCTGGCCTGTGATTCCCAGGATGCCATGGGGACGTACGATCAGGATGTTGTGGTTAACTGTGTAAAAGGCAGAGGAGAGGTCAAGGAGAATGAGGACAGAGGGAGTGTCAAGGTTTGAGAGCAGGTTTTCACGGGTGTTCAGAAGAGCAGTTTCCGTGCCTCTAGATGCTCTAAAGCCAGACTGATGGTCGTGGAGGCCACCAATAGATTCAGTGTGCAGGGTCAGCTGAGAGATAGCCAACTTCTCCAGGCAGGATTTTGCCCAGAAAAGGAGTGCTAGAGATAGGGTGGTAGTTTTCTGGAAAGGAAGGGTCAGCAGAGGGTTTCCTGAGCAAGAGAGTGTTTAAGAGGTGTGGGTAAATTCCAGTGGAAAAGGATAGATTGCAGAGATCCGCCAGGGCTGGGGCGAGGGAGTGACTATTGTGCTTAATGGTTTTGGAGGGGCAGGGGATCCACCTGTTTGGATGAAGTCTTCACAGACCGGACTTGTCTAGAGACCTCATTGGGTGTGACAGGTGAGCGAGACGAGAGGGGGCCATTAGGGGGGGCTGAAGCGAGGCTCCAGTGTTGGTGTATGCTGTGGTGTGAGAGAGAGAGAGGGAGAACAGGATGTCTTGCTTGGGTTTCTCTAATGAAATGTGCAACCAGGGCCGAGCAAAGGTCCTGGGTGGGTGTGATAGAAGAATAGGCTGCTGTAGGAGTGGCCAGTTCCTTACAGACTAATGAAATGTTCCGCTGTGTTGCTTGATGCTGCGGAGATGTGGGCTTGAATATAGACTCTCTTATTTTGGAGCGATTGCAGAGTCGGTATTGCCTTTGAAGGAGGCAGCAGGTCAGTTTGTCAGATGATTCGCTTGATGAATTCCATTTCCGCTCAGCTGCCCTACATTTGCGTTTAAGGGCAGCCAGATCAGAGTCGTACCAAGAGTTGCACTTTTTGGAAGGCTTCAATCGGACCCTTAGACTGTAAATTCCGACTCCATGGTTCCCTATATGAATCAAGATTCATCCTCCCCCAAGGGGCTCTCTGCACCCCTTGCAGGAAAGTCCTTCCCTGACTTCAACCTGGCACTCCCTGCTCCCTTTGAGCACCACTATCGCACTTGCTCTTTCACTCTCTCCCAGCCATTTCCCCAGTCTTGGAAAACACCAGTCATGCAACTGTCGAGGACAGCCATGTGCCATCACCTGCCCCCCTAGTGAAAAACATGCCCCCACCCCATGGTCCTGCTTCCTAAAGAAATCTCTCCACTCTCTCCTATTCTCACTTACCTTTGCTAAGTCATGCTATTTCATTAACCTCCTCCTCTCTATGTTCTTATGTAAGGTAAGCTTTACAGGACCCTCCAATCAATTCCCACCCCTCAACCATTGCCCATTCCATCCTCTTCCTCTGTCAATAACTTAGCTTCCTATTGTTCTACTAAAATATCTCAAATCTGCATCACCCTGATTGTCCTCCTCTTGCTCGTTCTCCCTTTCCTCCCTTCATTCACACAGCCCATGCCTTCCCTCTTTCATTCTTTCGGACTTTCTGCCTAACACTCCAACTGAACATGTCCCCATTTGCTCTGCCAGCCTATCCTGAACTCGTACAGATATCTAAACACCCCATACCCCCAACAAACTGTCACTTCAAACCTGCACCTACCACTCACTTCATTTTAACCTCGAACTGTCCTTTGGAAACTTCCCATTGTGCCTCAAAGCGGCCACTGTCATATCAGTTGCAAAGATACCTAGAGCTAACGACTACAACCCCAACTATCACGCAGTCTCCCTTTGTCCGAATATTCCATAATCATGAGCCTGTGGTGTTCAAACACATCATACCTCCCTGGACACATATGGACTCTATAGCTGGCCTTCATAAAAATGCTATTAAGCTGTGTCCCTAACTTTCTCAAAATGCTCCTCACTTGCACCTGTCTGTTATCCTCTTGCTACTTGACCCTTCTGCTGCCCTCAACATAACCAACCACTCATCTCGCCTCATGACTATCGCTAACCCCAGCTTCCTGGGTGCTGTCTTGCCTGGTTCTGCCTGTTATCTGGCTGGCAGTCTTTTTCTATCTCTTGGATCCTATGCCAATGCCTTCAAGTCTCTGTCCTGTGCCATCTCTTGCTCACACTCTATACCACGTCTCCTGACAGCTCATCACCACCTTTTGCTTCTCATATCACCTCATTGTTGTTGACACACACGTCCTGTTCGCCTTGCCCCCGCATCCTTGTCCTGCTAATGGCTGCATCTGTAGCCCTGCATCTCTTCAGCTGAGAACTCCAGCTGGAGGTAAATCCCTCAGCGTTGGAAGCCTCCTAGACGCATAGATTAGAAATAGCATGGTTGGTGGCACCTAACTCGAATACAGACAAAGAGATACATACAACATCTATTTACAGCCTTGTTAATACCAGAGTGATCCCATTGAAAATATAATATAGGCGCTTGTTTACCCCCATAGGCCACCACACTGCTTGGGTGGACCTGCCAAGCCAGAACCATGTGAGAACTTGGAAGGCAGAGGCAACAAAGCCTTCACCACCGTATTCGCTATGGAGTGGGGAACAAACCCAGCCTCGCTGTCCAGCATGTGAAAGGTGTGGCTGCAGAAGGGGGAGGCTGAGTTGGACGGGCAGGGCTCAGGAGAGGACAACAAGGAATAGTTAGCAGGACGAGCCCCGGAAGAGGTGAAGGGGAGAGGGAATGCATCTCACCTGGCACGAGAGAAGCACCGAATGTAGGATTTGGGCAAAGGTGGAGGGGGCCACAAGAAACGTTGTAAGGCAGGGTGCGCTGGGGAAGTGCAGGATACATCGACTATTATTCCCATTGCCACAGAAGTGCTTCTAATCTGCTCCTTAATGGCCCGCTAATTACTGTAATAGTAGCGGCCATTGATAAAGATAACACACTCTCGCTTACAACCTGTGGCACCTGCTCCTCTAAAACGATTCTCCAATTAGATGTGTCTACTTTTGTAGTCTCCTTGTCTTACTATTTATTCTGCATTTGGGTGTCCTCTTCGTACTTTCTTTCTTTTCTTTGCCAATCGGTTTACTGGTTCTGACCTCTCCCCCGCACCCACCCTAGCTGTATTCTCCTGTGGGCTTTTAATCCCTCCCCCTCTCCTTTATCTCCGCCTCTGATATATTCACCCCATTTTTTAAATCTCAAATGCCTTTCTTATTTCAAAGTCCATTCCAAGAGAAGGCGCGTCTCTTATCAGAGAGAAAGTGAGGCTGCTGATGACATGGGGAAGGCCTTATTGGCCATCTTTCACCTTGGATGGGGCCATCGAGCCCCTATCTCTATGGGGTGCCTGTTCCTCTGCATGACGGATGAGGCAGCTTTCATTGCAGCGCTTCCCTCCTCTGGAGGCAAAAGGATGAGCCGAAGCCTCCTCGGAACCAAGGATACTCGTCCCATCGCCACGGTTACCAAGGAGGACGACCTGGATCATAGATCTCCAAATGGCTTCAACTACAGCTTCCATCAGTCTGAGCCGTCACGGTGCATGCTGAGTGGTCTAGGCAGTTGTCACCCAAAACACCTGAAGAAGCACAGGTTGCAAATTCCTGTACATAGGGGCATCCTAGAAAGGAGGATTTTATGACCGGGTTATGCTCACTAAAAGCTGTACCTAACTGACCAATCCAATTAAGGCCCAATGCGCAGGGGACAACAAAGGAAGGCTGACAGAGAGCGATTAGGACACATTCAAAATGAGTTCCTCTGCCACGAACACCACATGCAACAGGTGAGGTAAAGCATTCAAACAGTAAAAGTTTAAGTGGAAACATTTGACATATGAGTAGAGACACGTACAGAATATGGAATAGCATCATACGCACATGCATATACCATTCAACATGGGAACACAGAGGATTTCTCATCCGAAGGACATGAGTCCTATGTACAGCCCATTCCAATGCTTGGTAAACAATCGAAGTGAAATTTGAAAACAGAGCAAATAATTGCTCTGAAGTAAATTAGAATTTAATTTTAAATGTAGTGTTTTATTGGTTAGATATAACCTTTAACACATTACAGAAATTCATAATTACAGTACAGACATCAGAAATATGTATTTGCTTGTCATCTGAGATGGTTGCCTTCGACTCAAGTGCGTGCGTTTCAGCTAATGGGTGTCTAGAATTAGGTGTGCCATCCTTCATCAGCACAAAAGGAATATTTAGCCATATGTCGTGTTGCGACAGATCCTCTGTGTTTCTCTCTGTAAGAAAAGAGACTGATTGTGGTCACTGAATGTAAAAGTATTGTAAAGCACTTGATATATATTTAAGGGCTAGAATAATTGAAAAAAAACATTACCTTTACTTAATAGAAGCTCCAAAGTGGATACAATAGATTTGTTCACACATCTCCATTGTGTCTTCATAGAGGCCATTCTGAAAAGTATCAACTAAATAGGGTCTGTATGTCAAAAAGTCCCCAAAAGAAGGATTCGTATTTAACGTGAGCAAGAACTCTTGTAAAAAAAACTCTAGTTACTAAACAAAAAAAACTTTTTTAAATTTCAGTTTGTTGATTGACATGTACAATTTGTTAATAGTAACATTGGTATATTCGGGTCTCTGGACCATTAGGATCAGTTGAAAATGCAATAGAGAATATATGTTTACATAGAGATTCAACATTTGATGTTTATGCAACTCCTATGGTACCTTTTTATTCAATGCGTTCAAGTGTATCCACCAATAATGTAATTTACTACATTCGTGATATCCCTAGGTGCACACGTGTTTCATAATCAGTGGAGCATATACAGCCCAGGGCCTACGAGGAAAAGTATTGCGCTCAATAATGTCGCTGGTTCATATGTGTAAGATAATTGAACACATTCAATTCAGAAATGATCATATATTCATGAAATTGCAAACCATAATCTGTTGTACCCTTATACTAGTGCCCTTAATAGTCCGTTTTTGAGGTTTACAAAGTAGCTGGAAAACACGATGTATACTGCACCATTCAATAATGTCAATAATAATAGTTTGCTCCAAGAGGGGTCATGTGACTGACTCTCTGGAGGAGCGTTTTCATTTCCAAGGACCCTGTGCACCATCTGTGTGTGATGGTCCCCACTGCAAAACGAAGCACCCTGGGCCTACAACATCCTGGATCCTGCCTGCACGCGCGGAATCCATCTGGAGCACTGCGATTGGCTCCCAGAGGGCAATGGTTGACACAATGCACCCCTCATTCACTCTCCCCTGGGCTCCCAGCCCGGGTGTCTCAGCTAAGGCCCGAAAGCAACACAGGGCAACTAGCTGTTTGGGCCTGTTTGGGCTGAGGAAGGCTAAACCCTGCCTCCTGCTTAAGCCAGGGCTTTGCCGAGCTCGCCCATTAAAATAGTCAAACACATTTCATATACATGCAGTACAGAATGAAAATGGAAGATACTAAAACAATAAGACATGTGTTATGCATATTCGACAGAAAAGAAAGAAAACAATAATTTACAGAACACAGCATTCGATTAAAATACAAGATTTCATTTGCCAGCAATACAGCCCTGCTTTCACACAATACCTTATAATAAAATATCCAATACCCGATTTGGTACAAAAGGTGTCATCATAGTCACACTACGCCCTTGTCTCCCTGCAAGCCATCCACGTGGAAATGCACATCTAGAATACGTGGCGGTAACCTAGGAGACAGTCAGTTGATAATACTGCACACAATCCCCCTGGGACAGCCTAAGAAACTGTGGCCATTGGCCACCAGGCTGATCTCTAGCACCACGCCCTGTAAATAAAGCCTGACACTGACTTAGTAATATCACTCTCAAAGTCCCCCAGAAACAGGGCCATAGCTGCATTCCCATTCTCTGAGTGACCTTCCTTCACTAGGCGGGGTTTAATACATCTTGACCTTAAGGAGTCATACACTCAGCATGTAAGGAGGAAGTGTCGTACATTTTCCTCCTCTTCCTCGCACATTTTGCACTTTGCACTGGGAGAACTATGCAATTTCTTGAAGTTGTTCACCAACGGAAGAGTATCTGTTGTGGCCAGTGCAAAGAGGCGTCTGATTTGGGGGTTGGACAAGGTTGATAGATACGGCTGATGACATCCATCTAGTTCAAAGACAGCGGCCCAACCTAAGTGAGTCAGACGCTCCAGCCCCTCTTCTTTGCTCGTTCTTGTTCTTACCGATCGAACATTTATTTTAACCTATTTATCATCGACCTATCAGTAGGGTAATAAGATGGATCCAGGTTATATCCTACGCCCAATGAAGGAAGATCTTGTTCAAGCTGGTTCTTGTATGTGGACACAAAGTCTTTGGCTACATTTTCTCACCATGCCCAGTCCACTAGTTCGTTCTTGTGAGATGTGACACTTTTTACTGCATACCTGGCAGGTGAATCCATCACCCTCCTTTGTTGGCTGCTGAAGCCCACGTCAGCAAGCAGGGTGGCATTTGGAAAGCCTCTGAGGAGATGACGTAGCTGTTTCCAGAACTGTCGCTCACATATGCCAACTCTGGTAACGTTCTTGTCAATTCCCCAAATCCCAGCTCCTAGGCTACTGAGCCCCCAAACTTAGCTTGGTGGACTTTTTTAACTTCCACCTGAACTTGTCAGTGGCAATACTAATACAGAGGCACGAGCACCTATCTATAATATGGACAATCTAAGAACGAGTCTGTTGACCTACTAGTGAGGTGGCACACCCACAGATAAGCAATCCATAGTTATATGAACATTGTATCTAGTGCTCACATCCATTAAGATACTTAGAGATCTGTGATTTAAAAACAAAAAGAATGCAGAATGGGGGTTGCAACAAGAACATTAATGGTAAATTGCCCTGTTCCACTCTTGTTTGCACTTTAGTAACTTTTTTAAAATAATCTTTTGTATTGGCTTTATTGTACAGTTTTACAGAATTTGGAGTGAAATGTAGTATGAGTGTGTAATAAGAATGAGTCAGAATAAATTGTTGGATTGATTTATTGTTTTTTAACACAAGCTTATTGTAATAAATCTTTTTTTTAACTCTTTGATAGTACTGCAGTCTTTCCCGAGTTAATTAACATCACAGATTGTACCAGTGGGCCAGCCCCCAGATGTTCCTGTGTAGGCAATGTTGTCCTCATAGGAGGCGCGTGCGATGCTAGTTAGGAATAGGATGTAAAAGTTCACCATACACGACCAGTGTGGGTTTTTTCTGCTTACATCCCTGCCAGTGTATGGTAAACACAGGGGCTCCCTGAGTAGGTTTCAGTCTGAACTTGCCATTATGCTTAGGGACTGATCTAAAAATCCCTCTCCCTGCCGCTGCCGCTTTTCTGGGTGCATACTCCACCTGTTCTTTCCAGGAGAGATGTAATGACAACTCCCAAATACGTAAAAAGCCTTTCACTACCTCAATGTTTTCACCTTCCACCATGAAGCTACATTTTTCCTGCTGTGATGTTTGTTGAGGATCATTACCTTTGTTTTCGCTTCATTTAGGATAGGGTGGTTGTTACTGCAGGCGGTAGCTACTGTTTGGGGTTGATTTCTAAGAGCTTTCAGGGTTCTTGCAAGAAGAACCGAATCTTCCACATACAATGCACTGGGATGGGCTTGCCATTAATAGCAGGGACATCTTTGGAAGCCTCTTCGAAACACTTTTCCATGTCATTAATGTATAAACAAAATAAAAGCGGTGCAAGCAAGCAGCCCTGTTGGACTCCTCTTGCTGTTGGTACTTTTTAAATCAACTGACCTTGCGGACCAAACCTAATCTGGACGGATGTATTTAAATGGATTGATTTATTTAATCTCAAAAATAATTTTTGACTTGTTTTACAAGACGAAGGTAGATGGACAGATTTTACACTTTAACAATGGGGGGGGGTACATCTAAGTACCAACCTCTTCATTAGTGAGGTGATTTTCCTCATATTAGTGCACATTCTCTAGTGAACAAATTGACATAACAATATATAAGTGTAAGTGCTGCCCAGGACTATTAGCGGTCCATGGGTTTTTGAAAGACATGACACATGACAGTATGTTCAACAACAAAAAGTAGAGCAAGAAATTGTGTCACAAATCGACACGACACTGTAGTGTTTTGGCCAACTGTAGCGGTTGTTGGAGGCTAGCTGTTGTGGTGGCCTTCTTCAGGATAGGGGTGGAGGGTGACTCTGTCCGTTGGGTATCGTCGAATAACAATGCGGCGGTGAAGCCCTAATGTTCCTTAAGGGCGACTGATCGAATGGTGTACTAAATACACTGTTCTGGAGTAGATAGGACGTCCTGGGGATAAGGAGTTCGCCAGGATGTGGCAATGGCTCTTAGTGGCACGCCACTCGTCCAGGTTGGGAATCTCTGCGAACGTCTGCTCCTTGGGATTAGTGGTCCATTAGTTCAGTCGCCCTTAAGGAACATTGAGGGAAATTTTGTAGCAGCTTCACCGCTGTATTGTTATTCGACAATACCCGACGGATAGAGTCACCCTCCACCCCTATCCTGAAGAAGGCCACCACAACAGCTAGCCTTCTGCCTCCAGTATGGACATTGATGGTCTAGATGGTAAATCTATGTTTTAATTGGAATATTGGTTGTATAAAAAAACCTTATACAAATAATCACATACATCACATAATCCAACAACAAAGTAGTACACAATTCGTACTTTTAAAACATACACATCATAAAAAATTCAACACATTCAATTATAATATAATTATCAAATGTAATTTAAAATGTAATACAAATTCATCAATAGTCTAAAATGTAATTACCTCAACATTAAAAGCCTTAGCTTCCATATAATTAATTCTATTCCTTCTTAAATCAAAATACATGGTGGGAATACAAGTTTACCCAGTAACACCCAATGATGATAAAGACCATCTTGTGTTACGAAAGATCTTATCATTTCGTCTTTACCATTTTAATTGGATGAGCCCGGTGGTATGAAGTAATTTGATTACAGTGCAGGTCAGCCTCGTATCCTCACCACTACTCAGTCGACTACAAAATTACATTACGTTCAAATACCTGGTGTCATGAATATGTTTTGACCACAACTGTTCTCTTCTGAGCCTTAGGGCCTCACATTCCATCAGGATTTGAAAGCTTGTCTGGAATACACCTGTCCCATTGCAGCATCCACAGTCACCGGAAACCTAGCTAGGGGGAGCTCGTTTTTTTGGCTTACTTCCCCAGTCTGCAATAAATTCAAATGAAATCTCAGGTACTGTGCCCTCCACAGGGACGTCATTTAGGGGTCGCCAGAGGTCGCAAGAGCGACCGCTGCCGATTGGCCAGCAACCTCTGTCAATCTCTTGCAACCATTTTGTTGCGCACGTGTAAACGCATGCTGCTGCTGCTGCTCCAGCCATCCAGTGACCAGTGCCCAAGGCCAGGCTAGGCCAGCTGCAGCGTTGCGAGTCTCGTGACCTGGTAAATACTGCCCCTGGGACTCGTCTGTGTGTGTGTGGGGGTGGTGGGCGGGCCGCAGGTGCGCACTGCTGCCAGCCACTGTGACCGTCGGCGCAGTTGCCGTGCAGCAGTGGTGGTTTCATTTTGATTTATTTGAAAGCCTGGCTGCCTGCCGTGCAGCCCGGGGCCCAGGACCCGGCGGCGACGCCACAGGTGAGGGCACACAGCCACTGGCACGGCAGAGACATGTCTCTGCCATGCCGGCCCGGTGGCCGTGTCGTTTGCCCTCGCCTGGGGCATCACCGTCGCCGCCGGGTCGTGGGGCTGTGCAGCAGGCAGCCAGGCTTTCAAATAAAAACTAAATGCAACCATCTCTGCGAAGCAGCCCCTAGTTGGCCCTCGCTGTGCCCACCGCAAGTGGCTCGTTACTCCAGAGCCCATGGGGTGCCCGTGCCTCAGCCTCCTCCCTCCCCAGTGCTCGGCTCACCTCTGACTCCTTCCTTTGCATACTTGCCAACATTCTGTGACCAAAAACCAGCCATCATCTGCCTGTTATTGCGGCACATGCCTGTGGTTATCTGCACAATATGTGCTTATGCCTCCCAGTCCACACTGTGCCTATGGCTCTCTGCCCACCATGTGCCCCATGGCGCTGTGCTTGCTGGTGTGACTTCCAGTTTACTTCGTGCTTGTGTTTTCTGGGTACTCTTCCACCACAATGTGCTTGTGGTCCTGAGAACATCACGTGCATGTGGCTCTCTTCCATGTGCTTCTCTCCCAGTCCAGTCTCGGCCATGACGTGTCTGTGCCTCCGGCACACGCATGTGGTTCTCTGGACAGTGCACATTATGTGCGCCTGGTTCTCAGTTCAGATGTGCCTGCGGCTCCCGGCTATCCTAAGTGTGTTGCTCCCTGGCGCTCACGTGCCTATGGCTCTATGCCCACCCTGCATGTGGCGATGACTCTCTGCCCACCACGTGCTCCTGGTGTCTTGCCTGCACTGTGTTCGTGGCTCCATGCAAGAATGTATCCAAAATAGATGAAGGGTTTTTCAAGTTTCAAAAATAATAATATGCATAACATTAACATCACAGGAAATTACAAAACATAGATTGTTGGCACAGCACTATTGAAGCATTCTAAAATACACAACCCATCAAACAGCACAACATGGAAAGATGTTCAAATGTTACAAATGTGTAATTCTGAATGGTAAGTTAACACCAAATTCAATTACCTAACTTTAACAGAAGGTAATCACACAGAGCTGGTAGGCAACTTTTGTCACTGCTCTGTAACCGCAGCCTGGGCAATACATATGTATTCGTGCAGTGCAAGTTGAACACTGAATGACATGGAGACTGATACCCCCCTCAGTCTGATAGGCAGATGCCCTGTGATGGTGTTACGCTCTGCCACTTGCCTTCACTGGTGGTTCACCTAAGGGTTGTCCCAGCAAGAGTGCAGGACAGAGTCACGTCGCTGTCAGGTCAGTGGATTGGTCTGAGCCCAATCTAAGTAATCCCCTAGCAGCTCACTGTACAGACAGACTAATTGATGTTTTGCATGAATGTGCCCCCTGTATTCTAAAGTACGGTAAACCCCAGGGTCGGACTGGGGCATAACATGGTCTCCAGCACCAATGAAAAAGTGGCCTGCAGTTGCAAATGGCTATTCATTCCTTTTGTGACAATGTTTGAATAGTACCCAAAGGTTTTTTTTGGGATAAAATGTGATGAAAATTGTGCATTTTAAAGAATATATGTATTCAGCAAAACTGGTCAAAACTACTAACAGTACAAAATTGGGGAGCCCTAACCATCATGTTGAGATGCCTCCCCACCCGCACCTCTTCAGCCAGGCCTGGGCAGCAGAGCCGCTGTATGAATGCTGCGAGTGCGCTGCAGGCTCGTGAGTGTGGGGAGCACTGCCGACCCTGATCCAGGGAGTAGGGTCACTAGGAGGATCCCACACTGTTCAATTAAGATGAGAGAATATGTACACTTGTGCTTTAGTAACCCCCATTTGTGGGTAGGAAGTTACTCCACTATTGATGCTTGGAAGCTTCTGATGTTGACCCACATCTAGGGTTGTCCTTCTTCTGGTCCGAAGAGGATTTTGTCACAAACACCCGCAGTGCTTTGTGTCTTCAAAAAGTCACCTTTGAAGGATTAAAATGTGTAAATATCTAAAGTTGGTAATCTCAGAATTCCATGCTCATATTGTCTATGTGGCGAATCCTAAAATGGGCTATTACGATACCGCTACATTTTTCATATGCTTGGCTGAATTTTGGATTGGTAGTTCCGTCTGGAAACATATATGCACTTATCATAGTATATTAGAAGTCTTCCCTATCACCTATTTCCCATTTATATGACGTTAGACTGCTGTTGACTTCCCAGCATCTGAACTTCAGCAAAGCCCTGGTTTTGGGGAGCTGAAATTTGCAGTGGTGTGTGTTTTGTGAGTTGCTGTTCAAAGGTATGGATATTTAGGCGTGCTGCTGTCCCAGAGAATTCCATAGTGTGAGCGTTTATTATATTTTCTCAGGGTCCTAGTTGACCTAATGCGAATTTCTATGCTACATGCGTGTCTCAGTGAGCACATGGGTTACTGTAGGAACTGCCATACTGTCTTTGCTCAAATTCTGTGGTTCTAGATTGTTGCTCATGGCCATGCAACTGATTTTGTGTGCTGTGTGTTTGTGTGAATAGTACTAATTGTTGGAATGTGTACCATTGTGGAGAGGTGCGGGGTGTGGAGGACAATAAACATGTAGGAACAGAAACCATGGCATACAAAGAGTGTTGGTAAGTGTGGGAGTAATGTAAAATGCAGCCAGGATTTCTTCCCCCCATAAAATATGGGGACAGGACTGATGAGGCTTTTGGTACTGAAGTTTGCATCACTCAGTAATGGCCTGTATGCCTTGAACACATTTTGAACTAATCTTTTGGCAGCCAAAATAACACAAGAAGAAGAATCATTAAAAACTGAGGATGCCATACATGTTTTCTGGTGAAATATTCTCCCTCTGCCCTTTTATCCTGGCTTTCCCCTGTCCCCATGCCCACCTATCCGTCCCTGTCCCCCAGAATGTGATTTCGCTCTGTAGTCCTGCTGAAATAACAGGCCAGATCCACATAGAGAGGGGATTGGGGTTCATACACTTCATGTGGCAACATGGACCTTGACACTGCTACATATGATGATCCATTCTTGTATGAAATGTCACAATACACTGATATCGTAACCATTTTTTTCTTAGTGCACTGAGGGATAATGCTTTATGAGGCCACATCCTGCGATGTCATGGTGGGGTCATGGTCAAATGACATCACTTCCTGTGGGGTGGGGTCTAATGACATCACTTCCTGTGGGGTGTGGTCAAATATCATCACTTCCTGTGATGTCACTCTTGGGGGCGTGGCACTGTGATGTCACTTCCGCTACCTCTGGAATTTTGGTGAAATGACGTCCCTGGCCCTCCAATAGGCATTAGGGAACCTTTTTAAATTTAATACCACAGTGCCCCTTCTCCTATCAATAACAACAGTAATTTTGTACAATTTGAGAGGATTCACTCTCTGTTGTGCTCAGGCAATCATAATCGTGCAATTTATTTTTCCCTTAACTGGGTTATCAACAAGGTCCACCATCAGCATCGACCATCTTTTGGAATAACCTCCACTTCTCTCTTGAAAATCATTAATGGTACAAAACGCAGAGGTGGATACGACCACTTCTAAATCCTCAAACAGCGAGCCAACTTGTGTTACCAAAACAATATTAAAACCTGGCAATTCAGATAGCACTTCAGTGAGGTCAAACCTCTGAGGGACCAAAAATAAGTAACAGTGCATGAACGCAAGTGAGGGCTGTATTTATTGGAAGCCGAACTCAAAGAAAGTTGTTATTTGAGTGAGCACAGGAAGATGTTGCATTTATTGAAAACCAAACTGCAGGAAAGTGGCTATTTTAATGAGCAAATGTAAATGATGCTTCTATTGAATACCAAACTGAAAGAAAGGTTCTATTTGAGTGAGCACAAATACATGATGTATATATTGAATACTGAACTGAAAGAAAACTGCTATTTGACTAAACTACGATGTGCTGAATGGCGAATGAACACTTGTTATATTAAGTGATATGCTGTCAGTAAAATGCAATATGAACAGAATTAACGACGTGATGAAACTGAAGAGTTGTTGTGAGCATTACAAGTGCAAAGAATAATAGTAAAGAATATCACTTATAACTGCAATTGTGAGAAAGAGTCATAGGTGTATGACAAGTCAAGAACTGGTATAAAAGAGTATTACAAGGAATATAAGTTTGGAAAGTGAAAACCCAAGGCAGAAGAGCCTATAAAGGGGTATAGCAACTTTGGGGAGACTTATGGTTACGCGACCTGTGATTGGTGGACTATGCGGTCTGACAACTGCTCCCAGAACAGAAAGTCACCTAATATGAAAGTTAACCAACATCAAGAATCCCACTAAAGAAAAAGTATAGGTTACTTGTTTGCGTGACCTGTGATGGGTGGACTGTTTGGTCTGATAACTGCGCCTAGACCAGGAAACCCTGAATGGTGAACAAGCTGCAAGGAAGTGTGAAACAATTGGTGAAGTAAACCCGAAGGTGGGTCAAGTGGACCCTGTGTTTTCTTGTGAACTTTGAACTGATGAAACAATGTGAATGCTCAGGTGAACTTTGAACAGGTGAATCAATGTGAATGCTCAGTTGAAGTCTTGGGGAAGGGAACCTTGAGAGCCAAACAACTCGAGAATGTTATTTTGGGGACGGCAGTCCCAGGATCTCCGTTTTGTGTGAACTGTGCTGCATTTGAACTTGAGGAAGGTAAGCCCAGGACCTTCATTTGGTGTGAATTGTGATGCACTCTAACTTGAAGAAGGTAATTTCAGAACTTGACCAATCTCTATTGAAGTGAACTACAATGTTGGACCTATATTGGAACTGTATTGAACTTGAGATAGAGAACTCAAGAGGAACTCCAGCTGCAAGTAGCTTAATCTTTACTTTTGAACACTTATATTTTGCTGAGCAGATTCCCCCCCCCATTTTTAGTTATAGTTGTGAGGACAAGCATAGGTTATATCACAGATGGATTCTTATTTTGGACTTGCAAACCATGACTTCCCTTAGTTTCTTTAGGTAGGGAAAATCCCAACATAGCATAGGGCAAGTTAGGCGTTACACCATTCTGATTATCAATAACGTTTTGTTTGGAACTATACATCTGTTGTCTCTGCCACCTCTCTTGATTCCATGCCTGTCTCACATGTAACACTAATAAATAAACCCAAGTACAATACATAAGAATCTGGGACTAAAGTTTGTTCACATAACTCGCGTTCCTCAAAAAGTGTATAACATTGGACTTTTTAAAATTTATGACCAACTAATTTTGGATTGAATACTGCTCGATGGAAATCAGTTGCCTTTGCAGCCCCCACCTGTGTCTCCTCTAAAAGAATAATGTCATCCACGTAGGTAAAACACAGGCTCTATAGATAAGATATCTTGGGTGGTGCGAAACTAGCATGTTCCAAATGATCACCAAGGTCAGCCAAATACAAACTGAACAGGCATGGAGCAAGGACGCATCCCTGTCTGAGTCCTCTCAATACAGGGATGCTACTAGTCATGGCTCCACGGAGGGTCGTCATTTCACCAAAATGCCAGGGGTAGCGGAAGTGACATAACACTTCCCTTGACCTCTGATGGCATCACAGGAAGTGATGTCATTTGACCCCACCCAAAGTGACTTCACAGGAAGCTATGGAACTCAACCTTTCACCCCTTGACAAAACAGGAAGTGGCATCACATAGCATGGTTCCTAAGTAGACTACAAAAAATATGGTTACAATATCACTGTAAAGTGATACACATTTCATACAAGAATGTATCACCATATGTATTGTTAATATCAGTGTGTATAGGCCCATATTACCAAATGACTGTGAATGCAAGCAGATGTCATGGCCAAATGTTAATGATCTGTTATTATACAGCAATTATGCTTACGCGGTTTACATAGAGCAAATATACATACAATGACACCCAACCTGTGTTGGTACTCACTTTTCAACCTCAGAAGGGTGAAGCGCTGAGTTGGCTTTGCGGGAATTCGTACTTGGAGATCACATACACATCGCAGCATCGAGCACTCAACCCACTGAGCTATCTTACCAGCTATAGTAAAATGAGAAATTACATGTCTGAATGTTCTCAATGTCAGAAAGCAAATTACACTCTGTAGTGTATTTCATTAAACTGGTAACTGATATTTAACAGCAGACCAGTTCATCTGCAGGCCTGGTGCAAAGATGGCCACATGTCAAGCCTGCGTGGATTTACTTTTCGGCTTCAGAGATTGCCAATATACATACCTTTGGTAGAGTTCATAACTGCGTATTAAAGAATTTAGAGTAGCGCAGAGAAAGCAGCGCACTCACACGGCATCCCACATCCTGGGCACTCATTATCTCTTACATGCATACAGACATCCTGAACATGGACAAAGGAAAGATAGACAGATTACATCAAAGCACAATGAAATCAAGGACCACTTTATGTGCTATGGTCAAACATTTGTACACAAGCTTTTAGGCACTAGGATTTTGTCAAGTGACCCACGACACAGAGATGGAATGTTTCAAGACCTTTTAAGAACGCTTTCTCCTGTTTTTTGTTTTGTACCTTCTGCCTTTCCCTTCCCCCCTTTGTCTTGATGCACCTTGAAACACAATTTTGATGTATAGTGCGCATTACAAATGACCAATAAATAAATACATAAATAAATAAATAAACAAAATGTCTTGTGATGATCATAACAGACAACAGCAGAAAAAAACCATACTACAACAATAACTGCAACTTGCGAAAAAGCTTGCGAAAAGTCAAATACATTGTCTAAAATGGATGCTTATATTTGAGAATCAGCTAAGTTCTCAAGTCTTCATTAATATTGGTGAACACTATGAATGAACATGAGTTCTACTGTGCACTCCAAAGTATCAAAAAACGCAAAGTGATATCTCACCTCCATTATCTCTGGGGAACGCAGTATATTTGCTGCATGCTTTCGTCATTCGCTTGCAAGCTCGGGGTAATCTTAGGTTTACCTTATATAGTGTGTTTGTTCTTTAAAACTAGATGAAGGGCTTAATAATTGATTGCGTCTAAAAAAAAAACAGGCTATAGAAGTTAAAAGTGCGGCAAGAGTTCATGATGGCGTCATTGAAGAAAAGCCAACAAGATTTTGGGACTATGATAAACCAGGGTCTATTGACACTGCATTATATGACAGAGGAAAATGGATGGTTTGAATGCTTTAGATCACTCAATGGAAAGGAGAGCACCTAAGAATGCTATGTTCCTGTTGAATACATCACAGACAACTATGTTTTTCTCATGTCCATTTATTTCTTCAAAAAAGAACAAGCTATATGGATATCTTCAATCACTTTGTTTTCTAACATGCTGAATCTGGAACATAGCCTCCCGTTCACATGGTTAAAAGCTAAAATTGTCCCCACTTTCAAAAGGGGGCAACAAGGGCCATCCTGGGAATTACAGACCCGGAGTTCTGTTAGATGGCTTGGCTTAGGTTTACAGCAAGGTTATCCTTAACAGGCTTCAAACATGGGTAATTGAGAGAAATAGACTATCACACTTTCAAGCAGGTTTTAGGACAGTGGGCACCGTGTACCAGGCCTTTTGTTTGTTGCTCATTTAAAGAAACAGACATCATATTTGTATTTGTATTTGTATTTATTTTATTTATATTGCGCCCCTTGCCCTGGGGCATCTGGGCGCATAATAAGAAGAGAGTGGTTACATACGATCAGTTGTGGTTACATACGATCAGTTGTGGTTACATACAATCAGTTGTGGTTACATACAATCAGATTTTCACGCAAGCAAGAACAAAGCAGACGATAACAATACTGTTACAAAAATGTAGCAAAGTATAAGGTAGCAGTAGTTACGCTATAAATACAATGTAACATGTGAGGATAGGTTACCGTTAGGACAATGTGCTTAGAAGGACGCGGCAGATATATCAGGTTCATGTAGCCATAATATGGTTTTATTCCTAAAAGAGTGGATGGAAGGTTCTGTTCTGAGTGTAGTGGGTATGGTGTTCCATAATTTAGCAGCAAGGGCTGGGAAACTAGATCCTCCGGCTGTCTGCAGCTTGTAGCTAGGTATAGTTAGTGTATGTATACGAGCAGACCGCAAAGGCCTAGTAGCCGTATGTCACGTGAAACGGTTGGTCAAGTATGCAGGGGCCAAGTTGTTCTGGGCCTTATGAGTTAAGACAAGAGTTCTGAGAGAAATACGGTGGGCGACAGGGAGCCAGTGTAAATTACGTCTTGTGTCAGAGATGTGTAATCTCCTTGGGAGGTTGAGAGACACCCTGATGGCATTGTTCTGGGTGACCTGTAACTTATCAATGTTTCTTTGGCTGGTCCCTAGATAGAGGGCATTACAATAAGACATGATGAGGGTTCTAGCGAGGATAAATCAGTTGTCAGTCGTGAGGAAGGGCCTGCAGGCAGTGATGAGTTTGCAGGTATAGGCCGATGTAGAGAACACGGCATTAGTTTGTCTCGTTAGATTAAGTGACGAGTCTAAGTAAATGCCAAGTGTTTTTGTATCATTGGACACTTTGATAATGTTCCCGTCAATAGTGAATGATTTGTAAACTGGGTCAAGATTAGCTAGTTTGATGTGGGATCCAAGGATGAGAAGCTCTGTTTTTTCATCATTGAAGCAGAGCCTATGATGAGCCATCCACGCCTGGATGAGTGAGTAGATTTCACTGAGAGCTTTAGAGTCAGTTACATAATCGCCAGTGATGGGGATGAGTATCTGGGTGTCATCAGCATAGTTAGTATATGAGACACCCAGATAGTCAAGTATGTGAAAGAGTGATTTCGTAAACACATTGTACAATGTGGGGGTTACACACAATGCTTGTGGAACACCACACATGACTGGGGCTGGTTCAGCAGAGGCAGAGGGAGAGAAGACCCTCATGGTTCTGTTAGCCAAGAAGGAGCTGATCCATGGTGTGGCAGCGTCAGATAAATGGGCAACTATTTTAAGGTGATGACAGAGAATTGGATGAATAACCAAATGAAAAGCTGCTGAAAGATCAAGAAGAAGTAGGAGGGCCATCTTGCCCTTGTCTTTCAGATCCTCAATTTGTGTTTTTAAGTCAATCAAGGCTGTCTCTGTCTCGTGTCTGCGTCGGAATCCTGATTGTCTTAGGCCTACTAGTTAGTATAATTCGAGTTAGTCCCGGATTTGTAGGTAGGCCGCCCAGTCCAGGATTTTAGTAAGAAAGGCACCATAGTAATGGGCCTGTAGTTGGATGGGTTGCTCGGGTCAAGTGTAGGTTTTTTGATTAGTGGGATAACCCAAGCGTCCTTGAGATTTGAATGAGGCATTTATGAAGGTGGTGGTAAAGGGAGCAAGATCATGCGCAGCCTCTTTGATGATAGAAGCGGGGCACGAGTCACCTTGACAGTTAGTAGGTTTGAGCTTCTTAATAATATTTTCAACTTCCCAAATGGCGAGGGGCGTGAAAATGAATGGTTTGAAGGAATGTTTAGGAGTGGGGAGGTTGTGAGATGGCGAGTTAATTGGAGAGTCTGAGAGATTGCTCTTTTTGGTGTTGATTTTGGCTTGTAGCGTAGAGATTCTATCTAAAAGTGCCTTTTGGATGTTAGTACACCAGGCAGTATCGGGGGTACAGGTGTCTAAGGGGGCTACTGGAGACTCTAACTCCTTGAGGATTTTAAAGAGTTCCTTTGTGTTGGATTGTGCTAGCAGTATACGTTTATTATACACATCTTTTTTGGCATCCAGTACGGCTTCTTTGTTGACAGAGGAGGCAATGGTAAAGTTGTTTTTGTTGACAAGTGACTGTGTATTTTTCCAGTGTGCCTCAGCCAATCTTTTTCTTTTGCGGAGGTCTCTAAGAAGTGGGGTGAACCAAGTATTGAGACGGAGGCACGGGTTTTGTTTGCGCAGTTTAAGTGGCGCAATGGTGTTAAGATGTTGATTATAGGAGTCTACTAAGACTGAAGGGTCAGTGCAGGAGGTAGATGTTGTGTTAAGCAGATGGAGGATCAGCGGTAGCAGTTTCTCCATTGTGATATCCTTCTTGTTACGGGTGTAGATGGGTGGGGCGAGGTTAGGTTTAGATGTTTGGGGGTTGCACTTAATGGTGAAGATTATTTTATGATGAGCCGACCAGAAGCAAGGGGTGACAGAGATCAAATTGATTGAACAATTCAGGTCAGCAACCCAGTCGAGTATGTGTCCTTTATTGTGGGTGGGCTTGTTGATGTGATGGGTGCTTCATAGATTTTTTAAGTGGTTCTGTGGCACAAACTTTGAAAGAACAAATCCTGCAGGACATATTTCATGGCATCATAAGAATGTATAGTAACGGAATAGGACAAAATGTCTGAATCAAAATTACCGACCCCACCAAAAGACCTAATAACACACACCACGAAAACTTCTAACTACCAAAAGTTCATACTTTTCGCGTTATGTGTTTAGCTGTTTTGGTGGGGTCGGTGTGAAACTTTTTTTTAAAAAAAGGCTACAGGGGGGGTGTACCCCGCAACACCCCACTCACTATGTTTACATGGGAAATGTACGAACATTTTGTATTCGTGCATTTCCGATGCGAACATTTCCGTCGCGGGAAAATCTGCCGTGGAGATATCACGTAGATCCATAGTAACTCCACTGTAATCAGATGTGGACCTGGTGGGAAGACACCCAAGCCATTTTCTGTGAACAGAAGGGTATGGCAGAGGTGACTATTGACACCCTTGTTCATCTCCCTATGATATTGCCGAAGAAAGTCTTTCTATGGCAGTGGTATTCAAACTTTTAATGCCGAGCCCCCCTCGAGTAAAAATTACTGCTGCCAAGCTCCTCCTTGAGTACAAACAGTGGTCGAAGTGTGCGGGAGCGTTCGGGAGAGGTGCTCCTCTACTTTTTTAAATTACCTTTTACAGCTCCTATACTTTTATTTTAAAAAGAAACTGTTCCGGAACGGTTTCGTTTTAAAATAAAAAAAGTAGGAAGAAGTTGGAACTTGCACTTTCAGTGCACTGCACTGAACGTTCCCATAAACAGCAGGTGCAAATGTCTGGGTGTGTGTATTGTGTGTGGAAGGGGGCGTAGTGATGGGGCTTGCGGGAATCGAGAGCAGGCCAGCCGGGAACATAGTTCCACCACTTCTTTTCGTACACTTCGACCACTGAGTACAAATATTGTTGCTGCCCCCAATGCCATATCTGCTATAATAAGCAGTCACCATAATCCCTTTTTGAAGAGCCTCGTGTCCCCTCCCTGGGCATCCTTCAGGCCCCCCCTAGGGGGCCAGCCCCACAGTTTGAAGAGCAATGTTCTATGGGGACAGACGGTTCATCTCTCATGGGGGTGGGGGAGAGCACCTTGGTATGCTGCTCTTCACTGATGATGCAGCCCTAATGACTGTCTCCAACAGGCCTTCAGCTTAAACTGGATGTATTGAAGGAACTCTGTGCTAGGAAAAAAAATCAAAATGAATGCAAATAAGACCAAGTGCATGACAATCAGAGAAGCAATCTTTGAAAAGAAAATGTAATCTTGTCCTAGGTGGCAACATTATTGGCAAAATCCCGCATCTAGGCAAATGCTTTAGCAAATAAGGAAGATGGGCGAATTAAGTAAAGAAAAGTGAAGTTTCCATCTCTAGAAATTGTGGGGGAGTTATACATTTTTCAAGGTGCTTTGATAACAGGGTAATTGGTCCTGTGTGCAAGGTATACAAAGCACAGTGCCTGCCATATGCTCTTTATGGGATAGAACTACAGGGTTTCTATGATACAGCACAATTACAAAGAGAAAGAATGTTTTTTAAACAACCATAGAGTTTGCCAAGAAGAGGGCCAATTGCACCGCTCCATGTGGAAATAGACTTCAATGGCATTGACCAAGACGCAAGTATAAGATCATTATTTCTCTAGTTACAAGTGTGGAGCTCTACAAGTCCGAAAAAATAGTGTCTCACTGAGGTTTTTAGTTCGGTGTGAGTTGGTTCACTCCTGTGGTTTAAACACACTTTTTATTGGTGCAATTTCTTGTATTTAGAAAATGCCTATTTATCTGGACGCTAAAACTACAGGACCAGGGACAAAGAAAGTGATCTAAGACAAACTTGCACTAATGATTCTTGAAACTAATATTGATTACTGTCTGAAGACCCAAATAGGTCAGATTTACTTATCCAAGAAGTCAGAACTTGGAATGTGAAGACTTTTGTTAAACAACGATTACAATGAGCGGCGCACTCACCATAAAAAACAAGAAACTTTTTTTATTCTTTCTCATTTCCTGAACAAGGCTTGTGGTGCCAAAGAAAATCACCTTGGTGTTGAGTGGCTGCATTTTGCTTGTTGGCAAGTGTGTGCCACTTCAGTTTTTCCTTTGTTTGGCCACTCCAAGATGGCCACCCGCACAAAGAGCACTGGAGTGCCTTGTGTGTTCAAACAGAGGGCCTAGGATTGGCTGAGCCCCTCATCTTCTGGGCCTATCGCTAAGCCGGCAGGCTTGACCGGCCCATTCCTAAAAAGCCTGTCAGGGCCTTGTTGGGCATGTGGCCCCACTCCACTGCCATCACGTGAGTGGTCTGCCTCATCTCTCGTGGACTCTACCCTCCTCTTCCAGGTATTTCCATAACCCTATTTCCGTTGCAGTATGTACCCTTATAGGTATGATCTACCTCTTAAACTGATTCCTTCCTCTCCAGAGCTCCTACCACATTGCCCACACTTCTGTACTGCTGTGCTGTAAAAGCTGTGTCACAAAATTCATTTTTAGGTGTGCCTTCTCCCTGTATTGATTGTGACTATTAGTTTAAAAATCGAATTTAGGTGTGCTTTCTTCATGCATTGATTGTGACGGTTTAAAAATCGAATTTAGGTGTGCTTTCTCCCTGCATTGATTGTGACATCGAATTTAGGTGTGCTTTCTCCCTGCATTGATTGTGACTGTTAGTTTAAAAATTGAATTTAGGTGTGTTTTCTTCATGCATTGATGTGACAGTTTAAAAATTGAATTTAGGTGTGCTTTCTCCCTGCATTGATTGTGACATCGAATTTAGGTGTGCTTTCTCCCTGCATTGATTGTGACTGTTAGTTTGAAAATCGAATTTAGGTGTGCTTTCTCCCTGCATTGATTGTGACTGTTAGTTTAATAATCGGATTTAGGTGTGCTTTTTCCTGCATTGATTGTGACTGTTAGTTTAAAAATTGAATTTAGGTGTGCTTTCTCCCTGCATTGATTGTGACTGATAATTAAAAATCGAATTTAGGTGTGCTTTCTCCCTGCATTGATTGTGACTGTTAGTTTGAAAATTGAATTTAGGTGTGCTTTCTCCCTGCATTGATTGTGACTGTTAGTTTAAAAATCGAATTTAGGTGTGCTTTCTTCATGCATTGATGTGACAGTTTAAACATCGAATTTAGGTGTGCTTTTTCCTGCATTGATTGTGACTGTTAGTTTAAAAATTGAATTTAGGTGTGCTTGCTCCCTGCATTGATTGTGACTGTTAGTTTGAAAATTGAATTTAGGTGTGCTTTCTCCCTGCATTGATTGTGACTGTTAGTTTGAAAATCGAATTTAGGTGTGCTTTTTCCTGCATTGATTGTGACTGTTAGTTTAAAAATTGAATTTAGGTGTGCTTTCTCCCTGCATTGATTGTGACTGTTAGTTTAAAAATTGAATTTAGGTGTGCTTTCTTCATGCATTGATGTGACAGTTTAAACATCGAATTTAGGTGTGCTTTTTCCTGCATTGATTGTGACTGTTAGTTTAAAAATTGAATTTAGGTGTGCTTTCTCCCTGCATTGATTGTGACTGTTAGTTTGAAAATTGAATTTAGGTGTGCTTTCTCCCTGCATTGATTGTGACTGTTAGTTTGAAAATCGAATTTAGGTGTGCTTTCTCCCTGCATTTATTGTGACTGTTAGTTTAAAAATCGAATTCAGGTGTGCTTTCTTCATGTATTGATTGTGACTGTTAGTTTAAAAGTCGAATTTAGGTGTGCTTTCTCCCTGCATTGATTGTGACTGTTAGTTTGAAAATCGAATTTAGGTGTGCTTTCTAAATGCATTGCTTGTGACAGTTTAAAAATCAAATTCAGGTGTGCTTTCTCCCTGCATTGATTGTCACTGTTAGTTTAAAAATCGAATTTAGGTGTGCTTTTTCCCTGCATTGATTGTCACTGTTAGTTTAAAAGTCGAATTTAGGTGTGCTTTCTCCCTGCATTGATTGTGACTGCTAGTTTGAAAATCGCATTTAGGTGTGCTTTCTTCATGCATTGCTTGTGACAGTTTAAAAATCAAATTCAGGTGTGCTTTCTCCCTGCATTGATTGTCACTGTTAGTTTAAAAATCGAATTTAGGTGTGCTTTTTCCCTGCATTGATTGTGATTGTTAGTTTAACAATCAAATTTAGGTGTGCTTTCTAAATGCATTGATTGTGACTGTTAGTTTAAAAATTGAATTTAGGTGTGCTTTCTCCCTGCATTGATTGTGACTGTTAGTTTGAAAATTGAATTTAGGTGTGCTTTGTCCCTGCATTAATTGTGACTGATAATTAAAAATCGAATTTAGGTGTGCTTTCTCTCTGCATTGATTGTGACTGTTAGTTTGAAAATCGAATTTAGGTGTGCTTTCTGCCTGCATTGATTGTGACTGTTAGTTTGAAAATCGAATTTAGGTGTGCTTTCTCCCTGCATTGATTGTGACTGTTAGTTTAAAAATCGAATTCAGGTGTGCTTTCTTCATGCATTGATTGTGACTGTTAGTTTAAAAGTCGAATTTAGGTGTGCTTTCTCCCTGCATTGAGTTTGACTGTTAGTTTGAAAATCGAATTTAGGTGTGCTTTCTTAATGCATTGCTTGTGACTGTTAGTTTAAAAATTGCATTTAGGTGTGCTTTCTTCATGCATTGCTTGTGACAGTTTAAAAATCAAATGTAGGTGTGCTTTCTCCCTGCTTTGATTGTGACTGTTAGTTTAATAATCAAATTTAGGAAAATATCAGGTTGAATGATGTTGAGGGCGACAGAACTATTTTGCAAAGCAATTTCTGTTACTAGTGAATTATTTAAAAACAGATTGGCTTATCCGAGGGAGATGCATTATGATAGCACCTTGACTCCATGTTTACAGTCAATGTTGGATTAACAGGATATGCGATCCATACTATAAATTGGCTAGATATAAGAACTTAAATGAGAATTTGTTGCTATTGATGAAATATGTTCTTTTTCCTAACTTATTTGAAGGTTTTTACTTCGAAGCTTATTGTTCAATCCATACTATAAATTGGCTAGATATAAGAATTTAAATGAGACTTGTTGCTATTGATGAAATATGTTCTTTTTTCCTAACTTATTTGAAGGTTTTTACTTGGAAGCTTATTGTTTTAATATTATATGTGTTACTGCAGATCCGAAAGATTTTGGATGATATGTATATCGAATTTTAAAAATAGCAATTTTAGAAAGTTTTCATTTTATGATGTTCCGATTTTGATGGATGCATGCCCTTTTTTGTGGTTTTATGGGTAATCCCTGAAATACACCTAAAATATATAATTATTTAAACATTTTATAGTGACAACAAACTTTATTAACTAGACAGAATATTCAAGAGCAAATAAGAATTGTTCATTTACATTGAAGATGTAATCTATTGTCATAAATTGCATTATAGACCTATAATTTGAACAGCTTTAACTCCAAGCAGAGCCACATAGGCCTGAGGTCACAAATGGAACGTTGACAGGGATGCATTTTACAATTGAAACATTCTTATTCACTTGTACAGGGGTACATTTCCCAAATGTGCATGCCAACTATTGGTTTTGATAGACTTCTCTTTTCGAAGTAGAACTGAAAATATACATAGCAATATTGAACCTTTGAAAATGCATGGTAGGGATAACATTTTTGAACTTCAAGCCACAAAAGCAATGTGCATTCAAACTTGATTTTTCTATGTGAAACGTACAAGATAGATATGTATTGAGCAAAAGGCTTCACTTCTAACTTATCCTGTTTATAAAATGCTTTAAAGAGCAAATGCTCTTACTACTCTGCCATAATGAGCATGTAGCCATTTTATCAGCATTATTGTATACATACAGCAACGGAGTGGCAGCAAGTCAATACAAAGGAACAGTAATTGTTGAACAAGAGAAGTGTATTTTGAAAAGATTTAATTTCACACTGCAAAACACGCACAGCAATTGGCCTGCAAATCATGATAGTTTGTTTTCCACATGAACGCATCAGAAGCTGTTTATGTAAACCAGACAGACGTCCATGGTAATATAAATCAAACACCAAAGCAGAGCGAACGCTTAGTTAAGACTAGCTGATAGTCGAAAATGTTTAGATAACATTGTCGTCCGTTAATTTCTGTCAATGATCCTCCTTGTTGAAACCATGTCAGTTTATACGTACCATGGTCGATAATGACAAGTTGACTTAATTTCAAATGTAAACAAGATGGTCAACTTCAACTGATTACATGAATGACAACTTATTTTAGGAATTAATTAGCCAACAAGTAAATAGATGAGGGACTAAACCTATATCAACTAGCTATTTTAGCCTACTAGGATGCTCTTCTGAAATTACACTGAAGACTACAACACTGTGAATCCTGAGGGGGCAGAGCCTGAATGAACATTATTCCCACCAGGCTTGACCCGCCCGAATAGGAAAGCAAGCAAATTTTATGATTAGGCCAAAACTTTAATTCTAGTCCGTATGCCTAAAAATGGGCACTTTGCACATTTTTCCAAATTCAGATTTTTAATGCTTGCTTCAATCATTTAGAGGTAAAGCTAAATTATGAAACAGAACTGCCTTGGAAACAAGAAGCAAACCGCTTCCACATGCCTTCACACTGAGACAGTAAACAGCCAATGGGTCTAAAAATGGTCTCTTTGCCAATGTTTTCAAATTCTACATTTTGTGGTTTTTCAATATTTTGGGGGACTACAATTAGCACTTTTTACCAATTTTTGCAAAATATATATTTTTTTTGTATTATAACACCATTAAGTGAGAATAATTGATTTTTGTGCTACTGAGTTTCAGCACAGCATCCATATATAACCTGCTTTGCCCCTTGCACTTATTTAGTCAGTATAAGTAAAGCCATCAAAGTACAGAGGAAAGGAGAGAGGAATCCTAGCATTTTTCGTCCGCACCATTCATTTAGCAGATGAAATTTCCTTCCATTTCTCATTGCAGCATTTATAAGTGTGTGAAGTAATTTGCAAAAAAACAGTTGTACTAAGGAGGATCTGAGAAGGATAATTCCATTTGCAAAGTTCAATACTTGCTAAAGTACACTAAGCAGAATATAAAACATGCATAACCCGTTACATTGCAAAGACAAGATGCAATTTCATAGGCATTTATGTAGACCCTTCTTCCTGCACTTCCCATCCCTCACAAAAAAGTTGAAAAAAAGGTTTACCAAAAATGTACTAATTACTGCGTGTCTATGTAATTAGTAATTAACTGTGTTTTAGTATTACAAGAATTGGAGGATCACAGCAGTCCAAATGATGCATCTAGATATTCCCAGTCAAGAGGATGTTCTATTATTGCTCCCAGCGAAGTCATGAGAGAACAGGAAGTGCAGTGGTATACTGTCTATGCTGCTTGTTGCTGAAGGTGCATGGCATGCTCGTCTCTATCACCCTTTTTACCTGGAAATGATTGGTTTCTTAGAAATAATTTCAGCAGATAGTGTTCCGCTGGAATATTATGTGGCTCCCATTTCTTTGGCTTGACAGGTATAATACGTTGGCAGAATTTGTTCTTCGTTGCAGCTGTTAGCAGAGGGGGAAAAAGCAATGCGCCAACTGAGCAACATTTTTTATGGGGGCAGGATTGCTACTCTGCTTCATCTAGCCCAGGGATCTGCAACCTTTGGCCCTCCAGATGTTTCGGACTATAATTCCCATGATATCTGGCTATTGATTATGATGGCTAGGGATGATGGGAGTAGTAGTCCAACGCATCCGAGAACCAAAGGTTGCAGACCCCTGATCTAGCGTAACACAGAAAGCAGCAGAAATCAGTGGCTGCTCTCCCGCTCAGCAGGGAAAGTTTCAGAGGAAACCTGAGCTTTCTGGATGTCTGTGGGGACACAGTGATTGCACAGCCATAGCAGCCGGTGTTCTCGTGGGACTTCACCAACAAGGTCTACAAAAGGCGGCAATCTGGAATGTGGCTAATGCTAAATGAAAACTGTAAAATATCACCCCAGACTTCCTGAAAGTAGAGACTAATGATGACAAATCCACTAGCTGTTTTGCTAAGCGGTGCATGACCCAGAATTCCTCTCAAAACAGCACTTCAGTGACATGTACTCCTACTAAACATACTGCTGTGGTGAATATAGTATTGATGAAGACCACTGATGCTGCATCAAGGGAAAGACTGATGCACAAAGGAAAGTCACGTGTGAGCGTGCAATCTAATACAGGACTCCAGCTACTTAGAGGTCTGTAAACTATTGATTTGCTTCAGAGCCATTTTGGACAATGAAAGCAAAGTGAGACGCGTCTCAGCGTTTTGACGCCCTACACCTTTTGAGATGCCAAAATCCCAAGGATTAGGCCTCAAGTGAGAGAGATCGATCGTCGAAATTGGAAAAAGTTCTAAAGTCACTGCAAGAAGACAGTTATGCCTATTGGTCAATCTGGTGGGAAACGAATTAGAGGATCTAATTTTCACCGGATTACACCGATATCTATGAATGACCGGTAGAATGTTTAGGGGAATACTTCAATCCTAAATGGAACATTCACCATGAATGACAGTTTCAATTCTGCATGTCAAATTTTAGGCGAGTCCCTTGATAATTTTGCCATACGTCAACACAAACCTACAAAATTACACATTTCACAAATTCAGTAAAAAGGAAACTATACCCTTGGGCATTGTACATGGATCCTCTTCAATTTCATTTAGGAAAAGTCTCCTGAAAGTAGTATTACATTTGGTAACCCTTCTCACAATGGGCAGAACAGAAGCCAGGTCGGAGTTGCAGGCAGCCCAAATAGAACAAAGTAAGTCGAGAATGAGTTAGCAGAAATGCCGAAAGTCTAATGCTTCTCAATTTAAGGGCACAACAAACTCTGTCGTTTTAAAGGTGCCAGGCACAGAATGTGCTACCAGTGTGGTCGGCCTTTGCCACACAAAGATCATTGCCCCGTATGGGACAATGCTGTAACTGTGACAAAGACAATCATTTTGCCAAAGTATGCTACTCTACCTGACAGGAGCTCAGTGGAAGAACGCTGAGGGATCACCGGCAAGCAGTCCAATGAACCGATGTACCAGATCATCCAGCGCCGTCACTTGGATCTTATTCCGAATATGAAGAATTCATTTCCTAATGATCTCGGTCGATCAGCCAATAAAAACAAGAGATAGAGGTGACGACATAGTAGATTTGTAATTGAAATTGGAGCCATGAGCAACATAAGGTGCATCTCTGAGCACAAAGCAGGTTATATGTGATTTTACCGATGGACATTACAGAGTGGTACATTTCATCGCGGTCAAAACACTGAAAAACACCTAATGCTTTTTTTATTTTTATTTGGGGAAGCCCTCCGATTTACCACCCTTATAAAACCACCCAACCCCATCCCGACCCATTTTAACCCCTTACCCCACTACCCTTTATATATTTATTTGATGTTTTCGGTGTTATAGTCCGCGGTGAAATGTACCACTCTGAATGTTTTCGATACATTGTCTGGGTACCCACAAAGCACTGCTGAAGAAGCCGACTATCTCCGTCAGAACTAAAGGGATCTCATTAGGCTGCAAAAGGGCCTATCAAGAATTATGAAAATTCACGGCCTGATTAAAATACAAAGAGAAAGCAATGTTAAGAGATATACATGTGCTATAGGAGCAGCCGTAGCTATTTGCTAACACAGATAAAGTCACAACACAACCCCTTGGTGGGACGTCTCCTGTCAATATTGCAGGGGCTTAGCCAATTAAAAGGACATCAAGTAACATTACACATTGATGAGTAAGTGAAACCTGTAGCGCAACATCATCACAAAGGTCCAATGCATATGCAGCCATTGGTGGGGAAAGAAGTTGAAAACCTACTAAAGGATGACATCATTGAACATCATTGGGCATAAAAAAGAGGTACCATCAGACAGAACAACCCTGATAGATCAGAACCGTATCCACTTGTTTGGGTCTATATAGATATGATGGACTAAACTTCAGGGTTTCCTTGGCAGCCAAACGTTTTCAGGAAATGATCAGAAAAGTCATGTGTCATATGAAAGACTAATTCAATTGCAAAGATGCCATTGTGGTTTTTGAAACACTCTGGAATGCCATGACAAAGCACTGCATGTGTGTACAGAGCTCAAGATTACTGTCATCACACTGAATGGAGAGAAATGTGAATTTGTAAAGGGCAAAATCAGATTTTTGTTGCCACGACTTAAGGAATGGAATAAAATCTGATCTCATAAGGTGCAAGCCATAAAAGAGACACCAGCTCTCACTGATGTAAGTGACTTTTGTTAATTTCTTGGAATGGGCAGCTACTGTAACCGAAACATGAATTATTATGAAAAGTGAAGCACCTCACGGAGGGAAGTGACAAAGTACGATGGACCGTTACAGTTGGCAGCGGAAGGTGGAGTCACATTCCAGCAGATCAGCCGAGGCATTACCTCAGCGGACGACAAGCTGTACTTCCACCTTCCCTATGCTAGGCATCAGGTTAATGGTTGACACTAGTCCGGTGGGGGGGCTAAAGGACATCTTTGCCCAACATAAACCCGGGAGGAATTCAAACAGACGTCGTCGCTGATCAAGCGTGGAGTCCGCATACTCTCAAGGTTGGCTGTTGTCGGCATGCAAACACCTTCATGTGTGTATGTTTGGAAAACTATTTACCATTGTAACAGATCACTAGGCTTTGACCTCGATCTACAATCTATGGTAATCCCAAGTGAAAGAAGCTCCCAAGCATGGAATGCTGGGGCCTTACGTTGCAAGAAAACAACTTCCAAATAGTGCAGATACTGGGAGAAAGAGTACAACCCGGCCGATTTCATGTTCAGGCACCCTGTGCCTTCTATACCCACTCAAGGTTCCTTAGTGTAGGAACACATCAATTTCATTACTCAAGCCATGCCCAAAGGATATGTTTCTCTAAATCAGGTCATCGGGCACTCGAAAACTGACCCTACCCTGAACAAAGTCAATGATATTGTGGTGTCCCACCGATGGTGTTTGCTCGAACAATGCCAACATGTCCAATGAAGGCATTGACAGGGCAGATCTGCGTGCATTCAAGCAGTTACATGACAAACTAATGAGGCTGTTAGAAGGCATCCGCCTCAGAGGGGCTCAGCGGCCATTGCCAGTACGTTGCAGCCATAGATAAGTGGCCAAGGCCACTGAGGAGTGGCGGACACCAATGTGGTTCCGGCTCTAGGACCAATTGGTTGAGAGATGAGTGGCATGTGGCACCTGTGCCAGGGCACCAACAAGAGCACACGCCCGAACCATTCTTAGTCTCGGAGTTACCTTGTGAAATCATATCTGCAGTTTGTAAAGAAAGAGTTTCAAATATCTTGGTGTCCATTCTTCTCGCCTAGGGCTGACACCTTCTATCATAACTAGACTCCAGTGGATCTGAAAATTCCCACATAAAAGCAACATTGGAGAACTGTCTCCCAACTTACTCCCTTACTCAGTTGCACCAGCTTCTACAAATGGCTGACACTTTAACAGAGCCTTCATCACGATGCACTCTGACAGCATCACACGGAGAGTAGCTGATTGACACCTGCACCCCTCTTCATATTGCTGCGAGATATCACGCACATCAAAACAAAAGGACTCAGAAGTCTTATTGGAAATGGACCAAGCAAGAAGCCCTTTATTACTAGTTTGCAAACAACATAAACAGGCAGCACCCCATTCGCCCACCGCACAAACAAACCCAACCCGCTTCCAATTGCCTTCCCCCTTATATCTACTCATGGTCTGGCCCCTCACAATGGGCCTCATCACGACTTGGGCGGTAGCACCGGCGCTATCTGCCCTACCCCCGAACTCCCCAGCACTAATAGCGCCAGATCACGAGTTCGGTGGTAATGTTAAACCCCATTGAGCCCATTCGGGAATGCCCCATTCCCCATTGGGCTCAATAGGGAAATTTTGTGCTAATACCGCCAGCGGTATGAGCGCGAATTTTCAGTGTATTTCCCCCCAGCTCAGAGCTGGGGCGAAATCCACCGAAGTCCTGATTTGGCGGACCCTTAAATCTGGCGGTAATAGCGCTACCGCCGGATTTAAGGGTTACCGCCAAAGTCATGATGAGGCCCAATATATGTAATTTCCGTTTGACGTCTCTCACCCCCATAACATAATAATAACTTTTCTTGTATATCCCCATAGGCTGTCTTCCGTTTCCATTCCATCTCTCGTCATCACGCGGTCCTGTGTTTCCAGGTCGGGTGCTCTGGTCTGACAATATCCGGCATCTACCTCCTCAGGTGAAGGGTGCAAGGTCACCACCCCCTGACATACTTCCAGAAAAGAATAATGCCCCATTGTCCGAACTAGTACAAGCCGGCAGAATCAGAAAATGGCAGCCAGGCGGCCTTGACCCAATCACCCTGAGGGCTCCTGAAAGCAGTGCCTCAGCAGTCCTACAGTGCATGTCCCTCTATAGAGTCCTCGGGGCAAGCCTTGCCTCAAGCCAATAAAGGGGACTTCCTTATACATTATATGATAGGATTTAAAGAAAAATAATAAACACTCAGGGTATATATATAAAGAGTGACGCTTCAAGTATTCAAATACATTCCCAGACTCCAGCCATATTGTCACTTACTCTCATTTATGATCTCTCGTCGTTGCATGCTTTTATGGCGTCATCATACCCTCAATCTTGCCCCCCTTCCCAGGGGGTTATCAACGTTCACAGGGAGTTCTGGCGGAGTGCTAGAGCTCTCTATAATCAGATCTTAAAAGAGAAGGTGAGGTCATATATAGAGTTGTAATCAGCAGAACGCTGAACACTCCAGCAGGGTTTTTGGCCACATATGGTAGCTACTACAATTATTTTCAAATGCAATCTGATGACCTTGTTTGAATTCCCTTCGACCCACATGTATTGTGCTTAAGGAAATCCATCGAATAATTTTCTTACAGGTGTTCAGGTAAGCCCTTGCAACACAAGCAGCAGGAAGAACCCACATCATAGAAATCCAACAGACCTGCAGCTCACTGACAAATCTGTTCATGGATTGTGCACCACAAATCATTATATGATGTTTATATATGGCTCTTTATCCCATATACTCCCATTCCCAAGTTATTGTTATTACCCATTCCACTTTGGAAGAATAAAAGGCAACGCCAGCCCTGTCAAAGCGGAGGGATAAACAGAAGACTCAAGACCATGTCATTTTCACTTCCACATTTATTTTGTAGCCACCAAGTAAAATTAAGTTTACTGGAATCAACACTTTGGGTCCTCCCAAAATATCTTAGGACTGTGGCCCCGAGTCCATCTCTCTTCCCCTTGGTTCGGGACCGCCTCCTTGGCAGACCCTCACAGTCTCTGAGATTTATAGTGCCCCACACATCTGTCTTGATTCGGGGTCTTTCCTAATTGTGGCCAATGTTGTTCCTCCTTTGTCCCTCCTTTTTAGGCTTTGGGCAATCATCCCCCCACAACCTGGCCTGTGCCAGGCTCCCAGGCCGCTCCACCTTCTTTTGACACTACACCTTAAGGATACCTCCCCTTTAATTCCTTCTCCCACCTTCCCTCGTCCACTGTTACCTCTCTGTTCTTTCGCCTCATCTCTTATCCTTGTTTCCTCTTGTCCACGCCTCGTCCTCACCCCTCTCCACTCTTTCTCCGCTCCACCTTTTCCTCTTTGCTCACTCTCTTTTCTGTCTGTCCTCTCCACTCTCTTCCCCTCTCCACTCTCTCCCCTCTCCTCTCTCTGCCACTTTCTTACTGCTGCACCACACTCTCTGTACCTGCATCTCCCCGCTCCAACTTCCCCACAATTGTGCTTCCATGACATACTCTAGCAGGGCTGGTGTGGAACCTTGAGTCGGATAAAGGTGACAGCTGTGCGAGAGGGTGAGCATGTGTGTGAATGGGTAAAGTTCATGCAAATTACAGTTTCCCAGGTGTTCTGAGTGGCTGGGCTTGCCGTCCTGTGGCTCTGAATGCCAAAGTTAGAAAGTAGTTGGTGACCTTCATGGTAATAGTGTCATTGCAACTCTTGGGCAGCCAAGTCTATGGAAGTGCCACTTGGCCTTCCACCTGTCTTCTCTCCTTGACGTGAAGTGTCTTTTCCCTGATGATCTCAGGCACCTATGAGCTGAGGTGAGCAGCGCCTGGGCCTGAATCTGCGAGTGCTGCTCACAACATAGCGTCTCACTAAAACCCAGGATTTCTTATAGTGACTGTGTGGCTCGTGGACTCCTTCAGTGCAAGTTCACGGGTAGTGCTCCTATTGTTCAAGGAGCCGGTTGTTTCAGTATCTTTCATCTGATTCAAGAACCATAAAAATGTTATAGGTTCAGTAGGGGAGCCCAACACACAAGGAAGGCCATGGGATGGGGGTTCTAATCTATGCTGCCTGCAGGGTCTGCATCCCAGAGCGGGTGGCAGTGCCCGGCCCTATTCATTACACTCTCCAAAATTCAAACCTGTTTCCTAAAGCTGAAAACGGGTCTCTGAGGCAAGTTATTTTAACAACCTCTGTAAATATACAAAAACATGCAGTGCCTTTTTAAGCTTAGTATCAGAATATTGTTTTAATGTAAATGCAAGGTGTTCTCAGATTCTCTTTTTGTCATTATCCGCAGAAAGAAAAGGCATCACTGACCTCTCCAATTGGCTTCAACTAGACTGGCGGTGTCAATCCATGGGCGAGCAATCCATTTTCTAGTCATCTGCAATCTGAGCCAGAATACCCATATTTCCAGCGTTTTCATAATGCATTGCCATTACCTTATAGTTTCTGAATCTATATTGATGTGAATTTACAATAAAAGTAAGATTTGCTAAATTGCATGTAGTCTCTCTCATTCTCTACACGTGCAGCTCATTATCTACAGAAAAGATTGCCTACTTGATAGGACACAAAGAGGGCTCCCTAACTCCGGTCATCATTTTCAGGGGTACACACAATGAACAATTTTGAGACAAATTCATATAAAAGGAATCAATATGGATAATCAATATATTTCTTGCTTGCCCTGAAAACCTGATAGGTTGTACATTGGTGGCATAGTCCATGTAGTTTCCTTTCCAGTCATATTTCCTCGTGAAACGTTTGGTGATAATTCGATAAAGCAGTGTTAATGCCCACTTTTGGAGTCTATGGGACTAGGCCATGGGGATGTTGTCTGATTTGCCATGAGTGGTAATTCCCCTGTAGGAGATAGGACTTTTTTGAGGTAAAGGGCTGACCTACAGTTAGGTGGTGAAGGCCAATCCGCCAATTCACCACACAGTCGTAATTCGGTGGCGGAGTAAGACTGGGAATAATTCCATTACTGACGAAAAAAAAGAGTAATTGACAGAATTACTGAATGAAATGTACTGCACTGGCATCCTTGCAAGAAGGCACATAGATATGTATTGCTTCATCTAAAAGCCCTGATACAATGTGAGCTCTGATTAATCTGAACAGCCTTTGCAAGAAGTATATGTTCCCCCAAAATTACCAAACGCACACATTTAGCATTTCCTGGATCTACAGTGAACTCCACAACAACAATGTACTGTGATTTGACATCCCTGGCTTTAAAAAAAATCCCTCCAAATGAATGTTTCTCTGGATGCATCTCTAGGGTTTGGAACTTTCCCTTCTCTAGAGCTGTGCCTCGCTTCCTCCCTCTGTGCTTTTCACAGAACTTAAAATCCACCACTTCAAATTGCTTCTGACAGGCGCATGAAGATTCTCCTCGCTCTTCCCCTCCAGTGTGCCAGTCACCTCCACTCCCTGACCTGGTCACTCATGGCACTCTTCGGCTTCCAGACCACCAGTGTCTTCCCTCATCCATTGCACACATTTACATTGAGTAAACCACCTCTTCTACCCCCCCCCCCCCATGCACAAATGTTTATGGTTTAGTTGCCCGCATTCACAGTGGGTACCCCCACCCCTCCAGTGATGGAACACATGTATATTGGACACCCGTCCAAATGCAGAAATGTCGATGGTGTTTTTGCCTAGTTCAACCAATCTCCCCACTGCGGTTTCTGTTCACCGGGGATGCCCTTCCGTCTCCAACCCGGAGAGTCTACCTACAAGCAATGCACTAATGATTATGGCACTGTCACGTAAGTTAACGATGAAGTAACTCCTCGTCATTGCACCCAAGAATGCTGCAAGCTTGCCTCACTCCCAAAGCACTGTTGATGTCCCGGGTGCCAACCTTTCAAATGTATTCCCTCAGCCCCATCTGCTGAAGCTCAGCTCCCAACCCTCCCTTCTTTCCTGCTCTTATTCAGCTCATCCCTATTCTCCCCCCTGTTGCCATTAATCAGTGTCCGACAGCCCTGACAAGCAACGTTGAGTCACTAATTCCTGCCATCGCGCAACACCTGAGTTGATAGCACCCAGCATTCAACTCGCCTTTGACCTTTGTCCTGGTTCTACCCTCAAAAGCTGACGCATGCTGATTCAAAGAATACATGTCAACTCTTTTACTGCCCATCCAGTGACGTCCTAGTAGTGAGCTCATGAATACATGAATCAGCATGCATCAGGTGGGGGAGGGTAGAACCAGGACAAAGGACACACTCTAGCGGAAGAGTGGATGCACTGGCAGCCCACCAGGATTCAAAGCAAAGAAGGTCCCGGTGGGATGCCTACTACACCAACTTGCCAATCCACCGGGGAAACTACAATGACACTACAAATGGTAACCTGTGGAAACACTGCATCTACAAAACATTTGTGACCGGTTAGAACAATTCAATTGACCCCACAAATGAGAATCAACTTCAAGGTCCTATACAGATTGTGGAATGACGTGCGATGCTGAGGCCGCGGAAAGTTCGGTCCAGAAGGCCTACAACAAAGCTTTGCCGATCCAACATAGTGATATTCTCCTAGCACGTGTCTGAAATGACTGTAACTATGTCTGGGAGGGAGGATGGGCGGCCCCGCATTATACTGCAATGGAGCTATCGCAATTAAGCACAATATCCACTCACCGAATTTGAAAATGTCACTGAATTAAAGAAGCTTAGAAGTTTCCAAAACAGTATAGCTTGAAGTTAGTGACACATCAAAGGAAGGTGGTGATTATTGTTAAATTAGGGCAGAATGAATGTATGTGGGCCCTAAGGGGCCTTGTTAATTGGCTACTCCAAAGGAGCTGCAAGGGAAACTCAAGGTGTGAAGCTCTTGTATCAGCCTGCTCTGGACACTGAATCTGAATGTAACAAGGTAAGTGAGGGATTTCTACGCTGAGGAGTCATTCAGGAACATAGGGAGGTAAGTAACATCGTCTGGCCGACATCACTGCTACCTGAGGAGAAGTTTTGACGAGGATAAGCAGGAAACCCTAATGCACAGCATAACGTGAATGCAATGTGCATAGAAAATGAATAACAGAGTGACTCATGATATAGGGTTGTTAAAAGGTGGTCAAAAAGAGGCTCGTGCAATGGTTAAAAACTAGAAGCCATATCGGCTCGTTTCAAGTGTGACAATAAAAATGGCGGTAAATCCTCTAGAAGGAATAACCGTTACTGCCCATGGAATTTCCGACGGATTATGGCCATACAGCAATCATCCTTGCCTTAACAGTAATTCCGGGTGGAGGAAATACCACCAAAACAACTCACCGCACAGGACAGCTGCAAAAATGGACAGCCCTACTGGTACAGACAGCTAAAATTGGAGAAATAACCAATTGGCAATTTCAAAAGAAAAATTGCAGAATTACCCCAGGCGGAAAGAGCGTCACACCAAAAACACGCATTTCCTGGTGCCATCCATGGGAGAGTGAGGGTGAAAACATGCCATGGGATACATTGAAAACGAAAGTGTCTGAAATGAGGCTGAGGAGGTCCAAATCGCCGTGGCAGGGGAGGTCGTGGCACATGCTGAAGGCTGCCTAAAACAGAACTCACACGAGGGGATGCAAGCTCAGGAGGATAGCTCAGGGGCAACGTGCTCGCCTTGGAAGCAAGACGACACGGAGCAACACAGGTTGGATCCCCGGGTCCGCGCTTCGAAACGTCTGGGTATTAAGTGGGTTATAAATGACCTATCATATCAAGACCATTTGCCAATATTATTTACATTCAATGGGAAGCCATGCGCTGCAGAGCACGTGCACAATCCAACACAGCGGCCCGGTAATGAAGACCCACGGCAGACCACACCCTCTTTGTAGTAGGTACAGTTAGAGATGGCACATCTGAACAGTAGTGAACCTGTGACTAGCACAGTGCATCATTCATCCTTGAGAGTCTGCAAGGTCACTACCCAACACCACAACAGCTTAGCCTCAAACATGACGAATAATGGTCTACACATCAGAAAGCTATAGTGCAGAAGGCCATATCCAGAAGAACATGTCATTCACTCATGCATGTCAGGCATGCAGAGAATCCAGAAACAATCAGGATCACCCGCCATTCAGGGGACACAACGTGGTGAGTACCCCCGCATCACACAGGTCAAAGCACCACCTTTACCCACCTCTGGCATGCAGGTTCACCACATGCATTGAGCACGGCCAAGTCAAGACGCCCCTACGCCCACTTGGGTGTAAACACAAAACCTGCTAAGCCATGCCCCCTCAAAGCAGGAGCAGTGCATGGAGGCCAGGAAGATTCAAGTCCTAGATTCCCAGTGTGTACTGTCTGTGCCCTTCCCTGCATGAGATGCATCGATCCGCTCACAATGAGGGCGACAGCAGTGGACGAGCATTCCCTCATGCCACACCTCTCCCAACAGACAGCCTAGCAGGGGAAGAAGGGGCCAGCATGTTATCACATCTGCCACTGCTACTTGTACCCCAGCACAGGGTTCCATCTGTTAATATCGCAATACAAAAATATTGCCATATTTTTGCAGCGATATTGATCCATGGACCCTGCGGGGGACACCCCTGCAACCCCCCTGCAATCCCAGCATTATTTTAAAATGTGCGGGGGACACCCCAGCAACCCCCACTCCCACAAATTATCCCTCCAAAAATATCGCCTATGGCGAGACAAACGCCATATGTACGGCGATATTTTTGGTGGGGATATTTTGTAGGGATACCCAGCACGGCCCAGGGATACAGGGCGCAGTCACACATCAGGCAAGGTAACATCTGCCCCTCCTTTCCTGCATCCACAACATCTGTCTCCAGAGAGCCCATGGGCATACTGACCACCAGCACCATCCCCCAGCGCAGGCATCACAGAAACTGTGGCCCTTTCCACCACCGTCAGTCACCATCACTGCTGTTTCTGGCATCCGTGTGTGTGCTGCACCATCTCTGGCCATCCTTGTACCTGCGGCCTCTACCACCACTAAGGCCACCGCCACCTCACCATCACTGCTGTTTGTGGCATCCGTGTGTGCGCTGCACCATCTCTGGCCATGCTTGTACCTGCGGCCTCTACCACCACTAAGGCCACCTCACCATCACTGCTGTTTCTGGCATCCGTGTGTGTGCTGCAACATCTCTGGCCATGCTTGTACCTCCGGCCTCTACCACCACTAAGGTCACCGCCACCTCACCATCACTGCTGTTTGTGGCATCCGTGTGTGTGCTGCACCATCTCTGGCCATGCTTGTACCTGCCGCCTCTACCACCACTAAGGCCACCGCCACCTCACCATCACTGCTGTTTCTGGCATCCGTGTGTGTGCTGCACCATCTCTGGCCATCCTTGTACCTGCTGCGTCTAACACCACTAAGGCCACCGCCGCCTCACCATCACTGCTGTTTGTGGCAACCGTGTGTGTGCTGCACCATCTCTGGCCATGCTTGAACCTGCGGCCTCTACCACCACTAAGGCCACCTCACCATCACTGCTGTTTGTGGCATGCGTGTGTGTGCTGCACCATCTCTGGCAATGCTTGTACCTGCGGCCTCTACCACCACTAAGGCCACCTCACCATCACTGCTGTTTGTTGCATGCGTGTGTGTGCTGCACCATCTCTGGCCATGCTTGTACCTGCGGCCTCTACCACCACTAAGGCCACCTCACCATCACTGCTGTTTGTGGCATGCGTGTGTGTGCTGCACCATCTCTGGCCATGCTTGTAGCTGCGGCCTCTACCACCACTAAGGCCACCTCACCATCACTGCTATTTCTGGCATCCGTGTGTGTGCTGCACCATCTCTGGCCATGCTTGTACCTGCTGCCTCTACCACCACTAAGGTCACCGCCACCTCACCATCACTGCTGTTTCTGGCATCCGTGTGTGTGCTGCACCATCTCTGGCCATGCTTGTACCTGCGGCCTCTACCACCACTAAGGCCACCGCCACCTCACCATCACTGCTGTTTCTGGCATCCGTGTGTGAGCTGCACCATCTCTGGCCATGCTTGTACCTGCTGCCTCTACCACCACTAAGGTCACCACCACCTCACCATCACTGCTGTTTCTGGCATCCGTGTGTGTGCTGCACCATCTCTGGCCATGCTTGTACCTGCTGCCTCTACCACCACTAAGGTCACCGCCACCTCACCATCACTGCTGTTTCTGGCATCCGTGTGTGTGCTACACCATCTCTGGCCATGCTTGTACTTGCGGCCTCTACCACCACTTAGGCCACGGCACCATCACTGCTGTTTCTGGCATCCGTGTGTGTGCTGCACCATCTCTGGCCATCCTTGTACCTGCTGCGTCTACCACCACTAAGGCCACCGCCACCTCACCATCACTGCTGTTTGTGGCATCCGTGTGGGTGCTGCACCATCTCTGGCCATGCTTGTACCTGCGGCCTCTACCACCACTAAGGCCACCTCACCATCACTGCTGTTTCTGGCATCCGTGTGTGTGCTGCAACATCTCTGGCCATGCTTGTACCTCCGGCCTCTACCACCACTAAGGTCACCGCCACCTCACCATCACTGCTGTTTGTGGCATCCGTGTGTGTGCTGCACCATCTCTGGCCATGCTTGTACCTGCGGCCTCTACCACCACTAAGGCCACCGCCACCTCACCATCACTGCTGTTTCTGGCATCCGTGTGTGTGCTGCACCATCTCTGGCCATCCTTGTACCTGCTGCGTCTACCACCACTAAGGCCACCGCCGCCTCACCATCACTGCTGTTTGTGGCATCCGTGTGTGTGCTGCACCATCTCTGGCCATGCTTGAACCTGCGGCCTCTACCACCACTAAGGCCACCTCACCATCACTGCTGTTTGTGGCATGCGTGTGTGTGCTGCACCATCTCTGGCAATGCTTGTACCTGCGGCCTCTACCACCACTAAGGCCACCTCACCATCACTGCTGTTTGTGGCATGCGTGTGTGTGCTGCACCATCTCTGGCCATGCTTGTACCTGCGGCCTCTACCACCACTAAGGCCACCGCCAACTCACCATCACTGCTGTTTCTGGCATCCGTGTGTGTGCTGCACCATCTCTGGCCATGCTTGTACCTGCGGCCTCTACCACCACTAAGGCCACCGCCACCTCACCATCACTGCTGTTACTGGCATCCGTGTGTGAGCTGCACCATCTCTGGCCATGCTTGTACCTGCGGCCTCTACCACCACTAAGGCCACCGCCACCTCACCATCACTGCTGTTACTGGCATCCGTGTGCGAGCTGCACCATCTCTGGCCATGCTTGTACCTGCGGCCTCTACCACCACTAAGGCGCTCCGCCACCTCACCATCACTGCTGTTTCTGGCATCCGTGTGTGTGCTGCACCATCCCTGGCCATGCTTGTACCTGCGGTCTCTACCACCACTAAGGCCACCTCACTATCACTGCTGTTTCTGGCATCCGTGTGTGTGCTGCACCATCTCTGGCCATGCTTGTACCTACGGTCTCTACCACCACTAAGGCCACCTCACTATCACCTCTGTTTCTGGCATCCGTGTGGGTGCTGCACCATCTCTGGCCATGCTTGTACCTGTGGCCTCTACCACCACTAAGGCCATCGCCACCTCACCATCACTGCTGTTTCTGGCATCCGTGTGTGTGCTCCACCATCTCTGGCCATGCTTGTACCTGCGGCCTCTACCACCACTAAGGCCACCGCCACCTCACCATCACTGCTGTTTCTGGCATCCGTGTGTGAGCTGCACCATTTTTGGCCATGCTTGTACCTGCGGCCTCTACCACCACTAAGGCCACCGCCACCTCACCATCACTGCTGTTTGTGGCATCCGTGTGTGTGCTGCACCATCTCTGGCCATGCTTGTACCTGCGGCCTCTACCACCACTAAGGCCACCGCCACCTCACCATCACTGCTGTTTCTGGTATCCGTGTGTGAGCTGCACCATCTCTGGCCATGCTTGTACCTGCAGTCTCTACCACCACTAAGGCCACCGCCACCTCACCATCACTGCTGTTTCTGGCATCTGTGTGTGAGCTGCACCATCTCTGGCCATGCTTGTACCTGCGGCCTCTACCACCACTTAGGCCACCGCCACCTCACCATCACTGCTGTTTCTGGCATCCGTGTGTGTGCTGCACCATCTCTGGCCATGCTTGTACCTGCGGCCTCTACCACCACTAAGGCCACCGCCACCTCACCATCACTGCTGTTACTGGCATCCGTGTGCGAGCTGCACCATCTCTGGCCATGCTTGTACCTGCGGCCTCTACCACCACTAAGGCCACCGCCACCGCCACCTCACCATCACTGCTGTTTCTGGCATCCGTGTGTGTGCTGCACCATCCCTGACCATGCTTGTACCTACGGTCTCTACCACCACTAAGGCCACCTCACTATCACTGCTGTTTCTGGCATCCGTGTGTGTGCTGCACCATCTCTGGCCATGCTTGTACCTACGGTCTCTACCACCACTAAGGCCACCTCACTATCACTGCTGTTTCTGGCATCCGTGTGTGTGCTGCACCATCTCTGGCCATGCTTGTACCTACGGTCTCTACCACCACTAAGGCCACCTCACTATCACTGCTGTTTCTGGCATCCGTGTGTGTGCTGCACCATCTCTGGCCATGCTTGTACCTGCGGTCTCTACCACCACTAAGGCCACCTCACTATCACTGCTGTTTCTGGCATCCGTGTGTGTGCTGCACCATCTCTGGCCATGCTTGTACCTGCGGCCTCTACCACCACTAAGGCCATCGCCACCTCACCATCACTGCTGTTTCTGGCATCCGTGTGTGTGCTGCACCATCTCTGGCCATGCTTGTACCTGCGGCCTCTACCACCACTAAGGCCACCGCCACCTCACCATCACTGCTGTTTCTGGCATCCGTGTGTGAGCTGCACCATTTTTGGCCATGCTTGTACCTGCTGCCTCTACCACCACTAAGGCCACCGCCACCTCACCATCACTGCTGTTTGTGGCATCCGTGTGTGTGCTGCACCATCTCTGGCCATGCTTGTACCTGCGGCCTCTACCACCACTAAGGCCACCGCCACCTCACCATCACTGCTGTTTCTGGTATCCGTGTGTGAGCTGCACCATCTCTGGCCATGCTTGTACCTGCGGCCTCTACGACCACTAAGGCCACCGCCACCTCACCATCACTGCTGTTTCTGGCATCCGTGTGTGAGCTGCACCATCTCTGGCCATGCTTGTACCTGCGGCCTCTACCACCACTTAGGCCACCGCCACCTCACCATCACTGCTGTTTCTGGCATCCGTGTGTGTGTGCTGCACCATCTCTGGCCATGCTTGTACCTGCGGCCTCTACCACCACTAAGGCCACCGCCACCTCACCATCACTGCTGTTTCTGGCATCCGTGTGTGTGCTGCACCATCTCTGGCCATGCTTGTACCTGCGGCCTCTACCACCACTAAGGCCACCGCCACCTCACCATCACTGCTGTTACTGGCATCCGTGTGCGAGCTGCACCATCTCTGGCCATGCTTGTACCTGCGGCCTCTACCACCACTAAGGCCACCGCCACCTCACCATCACTGCTGTTACTGGCATCCGTGTGCGAGCTGCACCATCTCTGGCCATGCTTGTTCCTGCGGCCTCTACCACCACTAAGGCCACCGCCACCTCACCATCACTGCTGTTTCTGGCATCCGTGTGTGTGCTGCACCATCCCTGGCCATGCTTGTACCTGCGGTCTCTACCACCACTAAGGCCACCTCACTATCACTGCTATTTCTGGCATCCGTGTGTGTGCTGCACCATCCCTGGCCATGCTTGTACCTACGGTCTCTACCACCACTAAGGCCACCGCCACCTCACCATCACTGCTGTTTCTGGCATCCGTGTGCGAGCTGCACCATCTCTGGCCATGCTTGTACCTGCGGCCTCTACCACCACTAAGGCCACCGCCACCTCACCATCACTGCTGTTTCTGGCATCCGTGTGTGTGCTGCACCATCCCTGGCCATGCTTGTACCTGCGGTCTCTACCACCACTAAGGCCACCTCACTATCACTGCTGTTTCTGGCATCCGTGTGTGTGCTGCACCATCCCTGGCCATGCTTGTACCTACGGTCTCTACCACCACTAAGGCCACCTCACCATCACTGCTGTTTCTGGCATCCGTGTGTGTGCTGCACCATCCCTGGCCATGCTTGTACCTACGGTCTCTACCACCACTAAGGCCACCGCCACCTCACCATCACTGCTGTTTCTGGCATCCGTGTGCCTACGGCCTCTACCACCACTAAGGCCACCGCCACCTCAGCCTTGTGTCTTCCTCTACCCTTATCTCCCTCACCCTTGTCCACTGGCGATGCCCTCCAGTAGCACCACCAGCAGGACACGACTCCGCCCTTTGAAACGAAACAACAATATCCATTCAATTTAATAAAAAATATGTAACATTATTCCAAAACAGAATATGAAATTTTCAAGCATATCTAATAGGCGGCATGTGATTCAACGAATGCAGAGGATTGCTCCTTGACCCTGTGTTATGTTGTCCCCAGGACTGTTCGTTTTGTAATTATTTAGGGTACCTGACATATATTCATATCTGACATAACATTCAAAACAATTGTATATTTGAAGTGTATAATTCCCAAGTGCTAGAAATAATAAATACTGAACGGTTTGCTAGGAAAGCTCATAGCTATAGCATATTAAGGAAGTATGGGGAGGATGCCCTGGTCACCCCCACTTAGTGGCCTCAACAGACCAAGGGACAGTGATGGTAACAATGATCCTGGCCTACTTAGAAACGTCAAGAGAGGTCAGGAACCCAGCCCTTTCTGGAAGCTCCCTTCCATTTCCCACAGCACCCTGCAGTGACACTGTTACTTTAAGAAATTGGGACCGCGAGGAGGACACTGTACGAAAAAGTATTGTCGCGTGTTAGAACACTTCAAACATCAAGGACCTATCCCAAACCCTTGCATGACCGCCAAATTGCAGCTTGCGCAGGCAGAGACGTTTTTATGGGAGGGAAAAAGGGGCACTTGCCCAGGGCCCCCACCTTGGAGGGGGCCCCCACAAGGCTGCTTGATCTAAAGTAAGATTACATTATTCACCAGTATTAATTTGCACACGCCAGGAGATTTTATGGCATGCTGCTAATGCGCTAAACCTATTGCCTGTCTGTTTTGACAAGTACATTCTGCCTTGATCAATTAATCATGACATTCTTTTTGTGTTCACTGTGGAATACATAGTTTGTGTGTTCCCTATGGCACAACTTCTGTAGCATTCTTTCCTTCCTGTGGGAATTATGTTTATCATGTACAATAGCCAAAGTTGAAATTCAGATTGATAAATTGAGTGCCACAATGGTTCAGAAGTTAGCTTAGTGTGTTAAGCACTCATTGCAGAGATATTTGTTCATATGAAAGATTAGAATATCACATTCCAGCAAGTCTGGCTGAGCCTTTCCTATGTCTGAAGTTTATAAACGTACCTGCATATGTACTTGGTTTTGCAGCATATGAGGTGCTATTACCAGCAATGTTCCTGCGCCAGATAGGGGTTGCTATAAAAACTAACATGTCATTTGTATGGTGAAGGTATAGAAATTGGTTTGTTCAGATAGGGCGTTCTAAAACCTAGGCAATCCCCTCCAAAGATGAGCATAAACTATTAGTCCAAGAGGTGAATAGGTATCCAAATTCAAGACTCTGGAACCAAAGTGTTCATGCTTGTATCCTGGCTTTGCCAGCAGACGATACAGTGATCCTGGTCAAATCATATAATATCTCTTGCATTACTGTCCTGTCTTCTGTGAGGTTTGCCTTCTTGCATGCTGGTGGCATCGTTTAGCTCATTACTTCATCTTTCTTCTTATGTAGGCCATTTGATTGGAAGGGGTGGTAGACAGGAGAGAGCAGACCAGATTTTGTAGCATATTTTAATGTCTTCCTGTTTGACACAAAAAAGGTTTTGCTTTTTGTATAAAAGTAAAAAGTTTTTCTGCACGTTTATGAATGACAATTTCACAAGCCATTGTTTTGGAAGTATTTAAAGCTTAAAATTACAAAAGACATACCTAGATTAAATCTGTTAAATCACATCAATTGGTATGCTGGTACTTATATACTTCCCTTGATGAGGGAGAGAATGAAGCTAGAATAATTCCCATTTTGCGTAACACCCTTCTGTAATATTTTGGTTTTAACAATTGTCAGGTTTGGAAATGTGATTAGTGTAATTTACAATTTATAAAATGAGATTTTTTAGTACATGGTAAGAGCTGGAAAAGAAAGTGTTCAAATGCAGAAATTGCAGAGTTGGCACAAATCCTAGCTTTACCCCATAAGCAATGTGTGATCATGGGCATCTCATGTCATCTTTTATTGCCTAACCTCTCAGAATTGCCAGTCCCTAAACCTTTCCAAATTGCCAGCCCTTCAGAGTGATTTCCTTCTCAGGGTATGATCTTCCTAGAAGCTTCACTCATGGTTTCATTGGCTATAGGGTTGCTTCCACTATGATTGTGAGCATTGATATACTGCACACCACAGGAACTTGGTGCCTCGATCTCTAATGGCAACACTATTTGAAAACCACGCCCCACTTCTAATCTCAGTCTGTCTGGATAGAGACACCTTCCTGTTAGCATCCAATCTGCATTCACTATCCATGCTATGCTGTGTGTAGCCTTATCCTTCCTTACAATTGGTCTACTCTATCCATGCATGAGCACTTTTGCGTTCTCTGAGGCAGCAAATGTGAGTTCTCTGCTTATTCTGGGTTACATGTAACTTTTACATACGGTCCTGCATTAATACTACAGGCTTCATACCTTCCCGGATGCTATTGATAAAAAGTATCCTGTTTGTATACTAGAAGAGAAGTAACCTCTTCGTAGATTGCTAATGTTGGCCTTCAAATGCTAATTGTTTATCATTCTGATTAGAGCAAAAATGAAAAGGGTAGGGGGACTTAAAGGTAGTAAACATGCTTACTTTGAATGCTGCGGGGGGGGGGGGGTGCCACGAGATATTCTTGATCACTTAATTCCTTTGGTTTGGTGGAGGGGGGGCCCAAAGGTGTCCATGCCTAGGGCCCCAAAAATGCTTTAAATGACCCTGTGCACAGGCATCAGTAGTCCATGGAAGTTTCCTGTGTCAGTTTGAGGAGGATCCCAAACTGCTTGGAGAAGCCAGCAGCTTTTGCTCAAAGAGTGGAGATATTACAATGGATGCCCGGCGCTTAAACAATTAACCCCACGTTTAAAATGCTTTTCAATTACAGGCCTCTGAGGGACAGCATGCCCCAGCTATCACAGCACCCAGCAATGATAAATATTACATACAGGAGGGCAGGCCTGTCATACGAAGGCATAGCATGTTTCCTCAGTCAGTTAGTGAATTCTGGTAAACCAATTTCCCTCAGCCAATCCTAGTCCCTCGCCTATTTGCTATTACATAGAGTTGGAACCAGTGGGAGGGGTTAGAGGACCATATAAGGCCAGATTCTCAGTCAGACAGTGTGGGTGTTGGGAGAGGGAACGAGTGGAAAGTGTTCAGAGATGTTTAGAGAGAAGATGTATCCTGCGTGGAGAGATGAGCTGGGAGAGAAGGAGTTTGGAAAGTAAGAGATGGTTAAGACAAAGGGGAAGCTGGGAAAGATGGTTGGAGATTCGAAGGGAAGGTTTAATTAAAAAGCAGGTTTGTCAACATCAGAAGGAGATACTAGGAGGAATTGTTAATGAGGTTCATTAACATCGGAAGCAGCTGGAAGTAGAAATTGAGGAGGTTCTGTGAGGAGAAATTGAGAAGGCACGTTTAGGGAATGATTTGAGGAAGAGGTTGGGCAACAACAATGAGAGCTGGGCGAATAAACTGAGGAGGAGGTTATTGCATCTCAAGAGAAAATAGAGGAAAACAAGGAGGAGGTGGTAGAGTTCAGGTGAGGGTGGAAAAGGCAAAGTTGTAAGAAGTTCAAAAACATCAGGATGCGAGGGCAAAGGAAAGCAAGCATGATGCTGCTGAACATCAGGAGGAGGTAGAAGCAAGTAAGGAGGATGTGGAAAGGCAAGCAAGAAAGAGGTGGATGAATGATGTAATGAGGTGGTAGAGGAAGAGAAGCCAGAAGTGGGTGAACATCAAGAGAAGGTGGTATAAAAAATAAGGGGACAATTGGGGAAGGCCAGGGAGGTGTCGGAAACCTTGCTTGATTTTTCCAGTTCCAGAAGTGTCCCAAACTTGCTTGTGTATTGTTAAGTTCTGCCTTTTGGGACATCTAGTGTTCACGCATCCTCATTTCGCTCTTGGACTCCTTTCAACTGCTGCGTGCTGCCATCTCACTAGGGGGCCAATAAAGCATGTGGGAAATTCAATTTTTTTAAACAGCCCCAAATGCTTAATTTTTCTAATACTTTTCTCCTCACAAAAACGCTTTTACCAGCATGTGCTCATTATAGAGAGTGGAGTAGGAGTGGTTCTAGAGTGGTCTACGGCAGAGAAAGCAGTAACTTTTTCACGTTCATCATTGAAGGCAGACCCTCTGAACAGAGCTTACTGTACTGCCTACTTAAACCCCCCTACGCACGAAGCGCGGCGCGAGAGTGGAGCAGGATTGGCTCTACGGAGGTTCGACTGGGTTCACGGGTGAGTTGGCTGCTTTCCAGTGTATTTCCTCATATGCACTGCGGTCAAATTATAGATCTTTGAATGCTACTTATTGCAATTGGCTGCTGGATAGTGAACTGTGAAGAGTTTCTACACTTTCTTTTTCAACCTAATTGCCACGCACTACACCCTTGATATTTGTGACATACAATGAAAACAAACCAGGTGCGAAAATCTGGGCTCCGCAGCGCAACGCCGGAGCGAAAAAAAGTTACCAATCCACCAGCGCCTGGGCCTTGTGCTCTACCGGATGCTCTCACCGGTTGTGAACAGGAGAGCGCTGGCAAAAAAAGAGCTCCAAACAAAATCACAGGCTATTATGGGATAGTATTGGGCGGTGCCCCTGTAGCTGGCAATGATCAAGCTGACGCCCCTTCCTCTCTTTCTGTCCCATTAACACCTTTCATTCATATGGGGGGCAATCGATACCTACAGATACTGTGCCTGCGGCGGAGCCATTGCCGACTGAGTCACCCGATACTGTACTTCTATTGGAGTCGTTGGCTGAAGAGAATTGTGACTCAGAGCTCTGTTCGCAGCCTCTGAGAGATCAAACCGCTCCACCCTCTCCTATTTATAACAACAATCCTCTACTTAATCTAGCTCTTAAACTTCAGCGGCAGTCATTGGGACCCACTGATAGGAATGTAATTTTGAATTCCTCGACCGGACCCACTGATAGGAATGTAATTTTGAATTCCTCGACCGGACCCACTGATAGGAATGTAATTTTGAATTCCTCGACCCCATATGATAACATGATCTGAACAAAGTTATCAGCAACGCCCGACCTGCAACGTTTGCTCTCGTCTACCAGTTCCTCTAGTAGCTTTGATAGTTCAAGGGAAAGCAATAGTGAAACTGAAGACAAGTGTGGTGGGGCGCTTGAATCTGGATCTCTTACTCCAATTAACCCTTCAGGTAAGCGGCACTACCATTTCAAGCTACAATGAAATCCATCGTGGCATCCCTCGAGTCATTGCTCACATTGTGTGCTCTAGTGGCAAAGGAACAGTCTGAGATTAAGACAATTTTAGCTAAAATAGTCGATGTTATTCTTATACCCCATTGTACAATGTCTGATTCTCTGGAACCGGTTCAACAAATGTGTGTGGTAGACCTAGTGTCCCGTGGCAAGACACACTCCCCGACATTGCAAACTTTGAATCCACTTAATGCAGTAGCTGATATGCTGTACACTACTATTGACATTAGATCGCAAATACAACCAATGGAAGATGCTGACTCGGTGCCTGTGGAATCTGTCGCTTTGCTGTCAGTGGAAAATTAATCCTTGACTCGAACGAGTCTACATACTGTGCCTTCTACTGTGTCTAACCCTAGGAATGCCAGGAAAAAATGAAAGAGGCTTGTCTGCCCGCTTTCATATGCCACTAGGAAATCCAACCTTTCCGAACTATGTCAAACACATTTAAATACTCCAGAGTCAGCAGGCCTTGATAACCCTAGTAACCTTCCTTCAGTATTGGGACTACTGGGTCCGTCACGTGATGGTGTACGCAGACCCACCTTCACCGTCACTAAAACTCTTGCTGATGGTAGGATACGCAGGCGGATCTATGCGGCCCACTTGAAAGATGGCTGCAATTCGACAAAAAATAACAAGCAATCTTCTAATACCTACGCCTCTTCTTCACATCTAACGAATCATTATTCCATACCGGTCTCACACTTTGAACGAGCAACTGCGCAAGTCCCTGTTCTGACTCATCAGCAAGAATCTGAACCCGCCCTCGATATGATGTAAACCCAGTGTAGACCTCTTTTATCGGCTGCTCATAGGGCCTTTATAGAGAAACATCTAATTTGGGTCACGACCAAGATTGTGGAAAAGCCTTGATATTGGGGAAGGGGATACAATTGGAGGAATTTTTACCATTATCGACCAGTCCCTTCTTGAAGAGAACCCAATTGATGTCTATATTCCAACGTATTCCTCCACTTAGAAATATCTGTAGACATGACATCATAGGACTTGTTCTGCCTGAGGCACACAGTAGACTGATTCGGTTATTGTTGAATCTGTCTCGGCAGCTGTCCCGGCTCTGTTGTGTTCTTATCAATCAGAGTTTAAGAAGATGTTTTTTTTGTTGAGTGTTTGCTGGAGAATCCAAATCTTGAAGCACATCCTAACTCTGATACTTGCAGGAATACTATACCTTTCCAGGTCTCAAAATCCATGGGTACCGGATCCACCTACCCATCTTAGATCACAGCCGCTATGAATTCATAAAGCTCAACCGCAAATCAGCTGGGTCTCCTGGAATACGCAGGGTTTCAAATAATTCTTGAAAAACCCATTAGGTTAGCGTATCTTGATGGGCAATGACATTGTCTTGCTACAGGAGACCTGGCTGACTGAGAATTTCTTATTCAATGGATACAGTGTCATCGGCTCCAGAGCTAAACCGAATGGTAGAGGTCACCCTTCCGGTGGTCTAGCCATAGGATCTAGGACATACATCTCAATGACACTTCTGTCAATTGGCCCCCTTTCTTCCTACTACTATCAGTAATTTTGCAGGGCAAGGCTTTTTTCGTCTCTCCTGTTCTGGTTATTAACATATATAATCCCCCGATGGGGAAATGTAGTAAACTTATATGTAAAAAGATAACTGCGACAGTAAGTTACAGGTACAACCGTTTCCGTTTGGGACAGGTGATAATTGCTGGGGATTTCAATTATATCTTTTTAGGAAATGAAGCATTGCCCACTTTTTATATGGATGATCCCGTGGGCTCAGTTGAGGATCTCACAGGCCCCATTTTGAGATGTAACTGTTGGAGACATTTTATGGAAACACGCAGTTTGGTCTGCCTCAATGCTAAGGGAAAAGGCTTTTTTGCCAGTTGGGAAAACTTGGACTAATGGAAAGTATTCCTCCTGAATTGATTATGTTTTTGTTAGCCACAAACTTTGGTCCCACCTCAGCTCCATTGATCTTGTCCAGCTCAATCTTAGCGATCATCTGCTATTGACTTGGACGACCGTGTTCCAGGATGGTGGCAGAAATCTCTCGAGGAAACTTCATGTGATGGTCTCAGTTAACAACCAGGGAAACTGTATTTGCTGGTCGGGGCTCAACATTGAAAAACTTAACTTATTTCTTACAAAATATCCTGTAGGGTTCGAACATAGACTCATTCTTGGGATAAGACTGGATGTTTTCTCATTTTCTACATCTCAATCCCTCCAAAACTGAGTTTCTGTTTTGTTTACTCTTCTACTATCTCTTCCACTCCACCCCCCTTCTTTCCTTTCCTCCATCCACTCTTTCCTTTTCACTTTCAGCGTGCAACCTGAGTGTTATCTTTGATCCATCCCTCTCTTTTTCCCTTCATATTTCCTCTATTGCCCGCCCTTGCCACTATGCTGTTTAATATTTGCTGTGCTCGCGCTTAGCTTTCTTTTCGCAGTACTAAACGTCTTCTCTTTCCTCTTGTCTTTTCCCGTATTGACTACTGTTCAGCTTTATTTCTGTATCTCTCTGCTTGTCATCTCCACCCTCTTCATTCGTTTTATTTACCCCCTTGGGCCTCTATTACATCCTCGCTACTTTCAATTTCACTACTTCCTTTTGAATCCTGTATTCTGTTTCTCTTTCTTTCTAATGTCTTCAAATGCACTCATGGTCTGTCCCCTCCTTATCTTTCCTCTCTTCTCTTGTTTTTATGTCCCTTCACACCTCTTGCAATCTCAAAATCTATTTCTCTTGACTGTTCCTAAGCCCCCTTGTGCCTCGTCTCGTTTCCACTCTTTTTCTCTCTTGGCTCCCAAACACTGGAACGCTCTTCCTCTTTCACTTCGTGGCTCCTCATCTCTTCGTATTTACCAGACTAATCTTAAACTCTATCTTCTTTTGTCTTCAGCCTCTTAAAATTCTCTGTTCATGTAACTTTTTTGCAAATTGTTATCATTTTGAGCGTACTGTTTTTTTAATAATTTTTATTGTTCAGCACCTTTGGCGAAAGGCACTTTATAAATTCAATAAAATACAAAATACAATAGATCTGGTGAGTGAGCTTGGACGTGCCAGTCATCCATTTAGGGAAAAACATGAATGCCTTGCCTCCTGATGCGAGCCGCCACAAGTGCTTGCAGCTTGATGAAAACCCTGGGTGCCGAAGAAAGGCTGAAAGGGAAGACTTTGAACTGGAATGATAGTTCGCCAATTTCAGGTACCTGTGCCTCTTGTGGATAGCCAAATGAATATCCAGGGAAACTAGCCAGTTGTCCACATCAAGGGCCTGGAGGATCTGGGCCAGAATGACCATCTAGAACTTGTCCTTGCACAAGTACAAGTTCAGAAGCTACAGATCGAGGATGGGTCTCAGACCTCTGTCCAGAGGAGTAGCCAGGATTGTCTAACAAGTGGGGCCTGAATCTAATGTATTGGTCCCACCGCAGTGACATTAACATCTGTAAATGCCCACACATTGCTGCTGGGTGGCCATTTACAGATTTTGATTGGCCCTGGTCTACTCCTCTGCCTCTGTCCTTCTTCAGCATCAGAAAGTATGCTGAGTACCAACCCCTGCCTCATTCCCAGCAGGGTACCAGCTCTGCTGCCTCTTTTGCCAGGCTGATGGATCCCCTCCAGTAGGAGAGGTTCTGGAGGCAAGGGGTGGTGGCATGGGGGTGGACTGGAGGTTGGGAAGCAAAAGGGAGGCAGTATCTCTGCTGGATGACCTGTAAGACTGAGGCTTCTGAGATGGTATTTCTCCATTCCACGTTAAACAGGGATATTCTGCCTCCCACAGGAGACAGATGGTATATGTCCACTTCAGAGAAGCTTTGCGCTGAGGGTTGCAGAGGGCGCAGTGGAGGTGGAAGTGCCCCTCCACCCCGGCCCTTGCCCCTGTAGGGACGACAGAGCCCTTGCCTGCTCGATGGTGCTTGGCCCATTACCACTCTGGGCATAAGTGGAAAAGGGGCGAAAACCGCTCCCCCTGCTGGCCGAGTTTGCAGGTCACTGTTGCTGCACTGCTAGCCCCAGCTAATTGGTGATAGCCTTGGGATTTCTGGAGCAACTAGTTAGCCTTGGTGCCAAACAAGTTCATGCCATCAAAGGGCATGGCCAGGTGTTTCACTTATCGGTAGCAAACTATGACGTCCTTAGCCAAGAAAACCTTTGCAAGACTGTGCTGGCAGCCATTACCCTTGCAATGCAGTCTGTGGTGTCCCTGCTGCTACTTCCTGGTACTTAACAGAGTGATTCAACCCTGCACACCTGCATCCAATCAGCCTCCCTGAAGATTGCTGAGGCATGAAAGCGTGCTAAGAGGAGAACATCTTTGGACTGTTTGAGGTTACTACAACTGGTACCCAGAGTAGCACCCCTGCCACCCCTCAAGTTTTGTTTGCACATCTTACTGGAGACTGGGGCTGTACCTGGGCTACTATTGCCTTATCTTGGAGTGCCATACTGATGGTAACTCCCTCCCTGTCCCCACTGAGGGCTAACATTGAACATGGGGGATAGCTGGATCCTGGCTAGCTCTAGACTACAGTTACCAGAATTCCCTGCTGCCACTTCCTGGTACTTACCAGAGTGATTCAACCCTGCACACCTGCATCCAATCTGCCTCCCTGAAGATTGCGGAGACATGAAAGCGCGCTAGGAGGAGAATGTCATGATCTCTGCTTCCAAAAGATCAGGTCTTGCCCGACTCCCTTGGAAGCAGACCCATAACCCGGTTCCGAGTGCCAGCCAGTCCCAATTGGGACCTTTTGGACCCTGTCCTGGCGCCAGTGGCACCAGGCTCATAAAAATGCCCAGTCCCAGCGCTGGAAGCGCCGGGCTCATAATGCTTGGGTGGACTTACCTGCAGCAGACCATGCTGCTTACTTACCTGCCAGTTGAACCCCTGATCCTCTTCTGTTTGGGACTACTTTTCCTGTTGGGTGGGGCAGGAGCCACTCCCTAGGTTCAGAACACTGGAACTCTTCTGGAAAGCAGGAACTCTTTTCTTAGGCGTGGCTGTGGAAGGAGACACCTAAGCACTACAGGAGGCTATTTAAACCACACCCGATGGATGAATCTTGCTTTGCGTTATTCTGCATTCTCTGCAGCAGAACGCTCATCGTGTCTTCTGCTTCTGATCCTGGGCCTAAGGGAACAAAGGCTTACCATCCTGGAATCCAGTCTTCAGCAGCACCTGTAAAGACAAAGAAAGAACAGGTTAGCACTACGGTCTTCAGTGGCAGCGCATCTCTTACCTGGTCCATCGGCTGTCATCAACGCCTCGCGCTGCATTCCGGCATCTGAAAGACAAAGGCTTACCTACTCTTCGCATGCTCCGGAGGTCTTCGCACTGCATTCCGGCATCTGAAAGACAAAAGCTTACCAGCTCTTCGCACGCTCCGGAGGCCTTCGGCGCTGCATCCCGCATCTGAAAGACAAAAGAAGGTGCGTTTAAAGACATTGGGCAACTTTATTACTCACGTGCCATTATTCCTTCCCACGCCGAATCCAGTGCGTATTCCAGCACCCTTCAGCTTCTCTAAAGCTCCGAACTTGTATCTGCAAGATAAAAGGGACAGTTAGTGCGCATCGTGAAGCAGGCTACAAGCGCTTACTTACGTGCTTCCAGGCGCTTCTATTCCTCACGCGGGTTCGATCCTCAACTCTCATCAGCCCGCCATCCGCCATCGCTGGAACCCTGCAAAACAAGAGATATCATTACAAAAGACTTTTAAGACATTTGAAGTGCCCAGAATTTACCGTTCGTGCAGTTAATGACGGACAGCAGTCCTCTGAGGTCAAGAGGCCTGCACCCTTATCCAGTGAAGAAACTGGTTACGGCACCCTGCCCCGAGGCAGATGGAGGGCTCGGCGTTCACTTACCTAGGGTGAGGGTGTTAACCTTTGGGGTTCTACAGGAGAAGAGAAAGGGAAGAGGAGAGAGGCACCCAATAACCCCAGTTCATTAATCCCATATTTTCTATCTGCAGACATCTTACTCTTCGAGTCAGACATACAGTGCACAGAGGTCCAGCCCAAAGAGCCAACCGTGTGTTACACATCACCTTTGAAGATACGGCATTCACCCAGTCAAGACCGGCGCCTCTGCGGGAATCAGGTGAGCGTTACAGAATGCAAAGCCTATCGCAAAACTCCCACCCAGGCGCTATGGAAACCTCGGATACCGACCAGCTAGCCCAGTTACTTGGGGAACTAAGAGAAGAAGTGCATGCAGCCCGTCAGGAAATGAATGCTCTAAGAAGGGAACTGATTATTTCCAAGGAGCGAACAGACGATCTCGCTAGACAATTGCTACAGTCACAAGCCGGACAAACTCCGTTACCCGCATCAGGGGCAAATCTTCCTTCAACATCCTCTACGAACCCAGTGCAGATCAACCTACCTGGGAATGTACCTCTGGCTCCGCCCGAACGATTTTCTGGTGACCCAAAGAGGTTTGCAGTATTTATTAATCAGTGCCGGTTGCACTTCTTATGCCGGCCAGCAGCCTTTCCAACTGATCAAGCTAAGGTAGCTTTCGTGCTTTCGTACCTTAGTGGCAATGCGGCAGACTGGTCGATCCCTCTAGTTAATCAAGATGATCCGGTTCTCCATGATTTTCAAGCTTTTCAGCTCAGTATGGAAAAACTGTTTGCAAGTCATTCACAGGGGCAGGCCTTGGACAATGAGCTCCTTTAATTGCGACAGGGTAATCAAGACCTTTTGTCTTATATTGCGTCTTTCAACAGACTGATAGTGGAAACTCGATGACCTGAGGACAAAAGGATTACGCTGTTTTATAGAGGTCTACGTGGAGAGCTCAAAGATGTGTTAGCCCAAGTAGTGAATCCCCCGCAAGACTGTTCGGACTATATTGACTTAGTCGTTCAAATTGACCACAGACTGCAGAACAGGAAGGCCGATCGTTCCAAGTTTGATGCTCGAGTATTTTCCAAACCACCAACTCCTACCAAAGGAGTAGACTCCGGGGAACCCATGCAAATAGGGGGCCTGAAAGGACCACTAACACAAAAGGAGCGGGAAAGGAGAAAACAGCTGCAATTATGCCTCTATTGCGGAAACTCGGGGCACTTTCTTCGAGACTGTCCAGTGAAACCAGCCAAGAAGGCAGTAGGAGCTGCAGTTACCAGGGTCACAAACTCTGAGCAGGGAAACAACCTCGCCCGACAAGAATAGAGGTCCTCTTGCCGAGCGTTAAAAGCAGTTCCGTGACCTCGCATTTCGTGATACCTATGGTCCTCATTAGCCCTGAACATCCGGATCGATTACATGCGATTGAAGCTTACGTCGACAGCGGTGCCATCGGCAATTATGTGGATCATGAAATGGTTTTGAGGATGAATCTGACTCTTTGTCCAAAGGCTGCAAAGGACGTCATTACTACGGTGGATGGTACGGAGATAGCCTCCGGACCAGTAACGCATACCACCCAAGAAGTGACGCTAGTAAGTCAAGATGGACACCATGAGAAGATCGTGTTCGATGTGATCAAGGTCCCCCAGTTCCAGATTATTCTAGGAATTACTTGGTTAGAGAAGCACAATCCTCAGATCGATTGGCGAGCAAGAACGGTTCAGTTTCCAGAATGTGTCTCTACTTGTCACCCTCGACCTGGTGTTGCACTGGCAGCAATTTCCTCGGAGGCTCCTCAGTTACCTCCTGAATACCTAGAATTCCAAGATGTTTTCCGGAAGGATCAGGCTAACTCTCTACCTCCTCATAGGTCTTATGACTGCCAGATAGACCTGATACCTGGATCTACTCCTCCTTGTAGTAGAATTTATGCCCTCACCGAGCCTGAGAATCTTCACCGCCGACAATACCTGGATCAATACCTAGCGAATGGGTTTATTCGTCCTTCCAAGTCCCCTGCTTCCTCAGCTTTGTTCTTCGTTCCAAAAAAAGAAGGGGACCTTAGAACTTGTATAGATTATCGCGCCCTGAACCAGATCACCGTTAAGAATAGATATCCGTTACCTTTGATCCCTGAACTCCTGGACCAAGTCAGAAAAGCATGCATATATACAAAGCTGGATCTTAGAGGAGCCTACCACTTGGTACGAGTAAAAGAGGGCGATGAATGGAAGACGGCCTTCCGCATCAAGTATGGGCTATTTGAATATCAGGTCATGCCCTTCGGACTTTGCAATGCCCCGGCCGCCTTTCAATATTTTATGAACGATGTCCTCAGAGAGCTCATAGATGTGTGTGTTGTTGTTTACATTGACGACATCCTCGTTTATTCTTCATCGGAAACTGAACATCGGAAACACGTGAAAATGGTCCTCGAGAGATTGCGTCAACACAAACTTTTCGCTAAGTTGGAAAAATGTGTTTTCAACGTGACTGAAGTTGAATTCTTGGGATTCATATTATCACCTAGCGGAGTGCGTATGGATTCAAAGAAGGTCGATGCAATTCTCAAATGGCCATCGCCATCCTCCGTAAAAGGTGTTCAAAGCATGTTAGGCTTCGCTAACTTTTACCGCAGGTTTATCCCCGAATTCTCTCGAATAGTCCAGCCCATCACCGCCTTGTTAAAGAAAAACAAACGTTTTGAATGGTCTACCGAGGCGGAACAAGCTTTCCAGAATTTGAAGACTAGATTTATCTCTGCACCGATCTTAAAACATCCTCACCCAGAACTCCCCTACATCGTTGAAACTGATGCTTCGAGCCTTGCCATGGGGGCAGTTCTATCACAAAAGGACCCAGTAACCAATCAGTTGCATCCCGTGGCATTTTGGTCCCGCAAATTCTCGCCTCCTGAAATCAATTACACTATTACTGATAAGGAACTTCTAGCTATCAAGTCCGCCTTTAAGGCTTGGCGGCATTATCTTCAGGGGGCCCGACACACCGTTACTGTGATTACAGATCACCGAAACCTGCAATATTTGAAAACCGCAAAAGCTCAATCCTCTAGGCAACTCCGTTGGGCACTATTCTTTGCCGAGTTTGACTTCATAATTACCTATCGACCTGGTATAAAAAACGGTAAAGCTGATGCCCTTTCTCGGATGGGAGTGGAAGAACATTTGATCAATCCTAAACCTGTACCTATCATTCCCGAACAAAGAATTCTAGGTGTAATCGCCACACAATCCATAGAGGAAGTTAAGGATACAGCCAGGCTACTGGTAACTCCAGCAGACATACAGAATTGGCATCTGCAGGGAAAGGACTTTACGGTGAAGGACAACCTATTATATTTCCAAGAACGGTTATACCTGCCCAGCACAGATTTACAGAAAAAGGTAATCTCTTGTTATCACGATTCTTTAATGGAAGGACATCCCGGTATGACCAAGACCTCGGAAAAGATCAAGCGCTACTTCTGGTGGCCATCTTGGAAAAAAGATATCAGAGACTTTATAATGTCCTGTGGAGTATGCGCCCAAAACAAGAATCAAAAGGAAAAACCAGCCGGCCTCTTACGCCCTATTGACATCCCGCCTCGCCCTTGGCATACGCTTTCTATGGACTTCATCACCGATCTACCTCCATGCTCCGGATACAATACGATCCTAGTAATCGTGGACCTATTCTCCAAGATGGCGCATTTCATTCCACTCAAAGGCTTACCAACAGCAGCAACTCTGGCCCGAGAATTTCTCGAAAACATCGTCCGACTGCACGGTTTTCCTTCAGTTCTAATTTCGGATCGAGGTAGTCAATTTATTTCTCATTTTTGGCGAAGTTGCTGTCGGTCGGCTCAAATTGATGTGAGGCTTTCGACCAGCCACCACCCTCAAACCGACGGACAAACCGAGAGGACCAATCAAACTCTGGAACAGTATTTGCGCTGCATGCTACAACAAACTGAAAAAATTTGGAAAGATATCCTTTGGATAGCCGAATATGCCTACAATAACTCTGTCCACTCGGGAACTGGGAAGACCCCGTTTTTCTTTTATACGGTAGTCACCCTCGAACCTCGGAGTTGGATCCACTCCAAGATCTTGGAACACCAGCAGTAGACCACCTGCATTCTACAATCACCCAAGCCTTTAAGGAAGCCGTTTCTCACCTTCAAAGGGCTAAAGAACAATACAAGAAAGGAGCAGACCAAGATCGGAAGGAAGCCCCCCAATATCAAGTAGGAGATCAAGTCTGGTTATCCACCAAATATCTACCCCTAAAAGGACCACGCACATTCAACCCAAGATACCTTGGTCCCTATTCCATCACTACCATAGTAAATCCAGTAGCGGTCAAGTTGGACTTGCCCCCTCACATGAAGATACACCCGGTCTTCCACGTCTCTCTATTAAAACCCGTGCAACCTCAAACCCGACTAACTACATCTCCAAAACCTATTCTAGTTGATGGAGAACTCGAGTTTGAAGTCAAAAGCATCCTGGATTCCAAGATCTCCAAATCTAAACTATTTTACCTGATTGACTGGAAAGGCTACGGTCCCCAAGAAAGATCCTGGGAACCTGCAGAATATGTCCACGCGCCTCGTCTAATCAAAAGATTTCATCGGACATTTCCTAACAAGCCCAAACCCCCGGAGAAGCCCGGTTTGGGAGGGGCCTTGAGGGGGGGGGTGCTGTCATGATCTCTGCTTCCAAAAGATCAGGTCTTGCCCGACTCCCTTGGAAGCAGACCCATAACCCCGGTTCTGAGTGCCAGCCAGTCCCAATTGGGACCTTTTGGACCCTGTCCTGGCGCCAATGGCACCAGGCTCATAAAAATACACAGTCCCAGCGCTGGAAGCGCCGGGCTCATAATGCTTGGGTGGACTTACCTGCAGCAGACCATGCTGCTTACTTACCTGCCAGTTGAACCCCTGATCCTCTTCTGTTTGGGACTACTTTTCCTGTTGGGTGGGGCAGGAGCCACTCCCTAGGTTCAGAACACTGGAACTCTTCTGGAAAGCAGGAACTCTTTTCTTAGGCGTGGCTGTGGAAGGAGACACCTAAGCACTATAGGAGGCTATTTAAACCACACCCGATGGATGAATCTTGCTTTGCGTTATTCTGCATTCTCTGCAGCAGAACGCTCATCGTGTCTTCTGCTTCTGATCCTGGGCCTAAGGGAACAAAGGTTTACCATCCTGGAATCCAGTCTTCAGCAGCACCTGTAAAGACAAAGAAAGAACAGGTTAGCACTACGGTCTTCAGTGGCAGCGCATCTCTTACCTGGTCCATCGGCTGTCATCAACGCCTCGCGCTGCATTCCGGCATCTGAAAGACAAAGGCTTACCTACTCTTCGCATGCTCCGGAGGTCTTCGCACTGCATTCCGGCATCTGAAAGACAAAAGCTTACCAGCTCTTCGCACGCTCTGGAGGCCTTCGGCGCTGCATCCCGCATCTGAAAGACAAAAGAAGGTGCGTTTAAAGACATTGGGAAACTTTATTACTCACGTGCCATTACTCCTTCCCACGCCGAATCCAGTGGGTATTCCAGCACCCTTCAGCTTCTCTAAAGCTCCGAACTTGTACCTGCAAGATAAAAGGGACAGTTAGTGCGCATCGTGAAGCAGGCTACAAGCGCTTACTTACGTGCTTCCAGGCGCTTCTATTCCTCACGCGGGTTCGATCCTCAACTCTCATCAGCCCGCCATCCGCCATCGCCGGAACCCTGCAAAACAAGAGATATCATTACAAAAGACTTTTAAGACATTTGAAGTGCCCAGAATTTACCGTTCGTGCAGTTAACGACGGACAGCAGTCCTCTGAGGTCAAGAGGCCTGCACCCTTATCCAGTGAAGAAACTGGTTACGGCACCCTGCCCCGAGGCAGATGGAGAGCTCGGCGTTCACTTACCTAAGGTGAGGGTGTTAACCTTTGGGGTTCTACAGGAGAAGAGAAAGGGAAGAGGAGAGAGGCACCCAATAACCCCAGTTCATTAATCCCATATTTTCTATCTGCAGACATCTTACTCTTCGAGTCAGACATACAGTGCACAGAGGTCCAGCCCAAAGAGCCAACCGTGTGTTACACATCACCTTTGAAGATACGGCATTCACCCAGTCAAGACCGGCGCCTCTGCGGGAATCAGGTGAGCGTTACAGAGAACATCTTTGGACTGTTTGAGCTTACTGCAGCTGGGACCCAGAGTAGCGCCCCTGCTACCCCTCAAGTTTTGTTTGCACATCTAACTGGAGAGTGGGGCTGCACCTGGGCTACTCTTGCCTTATTTTGGAGTGCCATACTGATGGTAACTCCCTCCCTGTCCCCACTGAGGGCTAACATTGAACATGGGGGATAGCTGGATCCTGGCTAGCTCTAGACTACAGTTAACAGAATTCCCTGCTGCCACTTCCTGGTACTTACCAGAGTGATTCAACCCTGCACACCTGCATCCAATCCGCCTCCCTGAAGATTGCTGAGACATGAAAGCGTGCTAGGAGGAGAACATCTTTGGACTGTTTGAGCTTACTGCAGCTGGGACCCAGAGTAGCGCCCCTGCTACCCCTCAAGTTTTGTTTGCACATCTAACTGGAGAGTGGGGCTGCACCTGGGCTACTCTTGCCTAACATTGGAGTGCCATACTAATGGTAACTCTCTCCCCTTCCCCACTGAGGGCTAACATTGAACATGGGGGAAGGGTTGCATCCTGGCTGGCTCTACACTATAGTTACCAGAATTCCCTGCTGCCACTTCCTGGTACTTACCAGAGGGATTCACCCCTGCACACCTGCATCCAATCAGCCTCCCTGAAGATCGCTGAGACATGAAAGCACGCTAGGAGGAGAAGATATTTGGGCTCTTTGAGCTTACTGCAGCTTGGACCCAGAGTAGCGCCCCTGCTACCCCTCAAGTTTTGTTTGCACATCTAATAGGAGACTGTTGTTGCACCTGGGCTACTCTTGTCTAACATTGGAGTGCCATACTAATGGTAACTCCCTCCACCTCCCCACTGAGGGCTAACATTGAACATGGGGGAAGAGTTGGATCCTGGCTAGCTCTACACTACAGTTGCCAGAATTCCCTGCTGCCACTTCCTGGTACTTACCAGAGGGATTCAACCCTGCACACCTGCATCCAATCAGTCTCCCTGAAGATTGCTGAGGCATGAGGAGAATATCTTTGGACTATTTGAGCTTACAACAACTGGGACCCAGAGTAGCGTCCCTGCCACCCCTCAGGTTTTGTTTGCATATATATATATACATATATATATATATATATTCACTACAAAAAAAACTTTGTTAAAGGTATGTTATGGTTAAGTTGCACTAATAAAAACCTATGCAATTCAGTAAAAAAACATTGTTAAAAGGATGTTATGGTTACAAGTAAAAGCGAAAAAACCCTGAAATTCGCCAGTTTTGGTAAGCTAAGCAACCATAACTCGCACCATCTACATGCATTGCTAACACTAACACCCAGGACATGAAAGATGACATCACAAATATCACTGATGACATCACATGGCTGCCTCTCTTATTTTGGTGCATTGGAAAATGTAGGCCAAGTGGTTTTATTCACTACAATCACAATATAAAAATTGAAAAGTTGCTGTATATCAAAACGTTAACCTTGTTGTATGTTCTTAACGCACATTCCTTAGAGTCTAGTCTCAGCTCATGATGCACATGCATGGGGCAATAGCGGGCCTCCAACACACATTTAATTTGCACACCGGAACATACACTTTCTGATGATGCTGTTTCTTCATTACTTCAGTTTCCCTGTGCCTCCGATTTATATGCATTGGGTCTTCATATGTATTGTTTGTACTAGCACAAGTGTGTAGTAAGTCTTGCTTTGTTAACTAGTTATTACATGTTTAACATTACACAATCACCTCTGACATCTTGCTGCCAACATAATAGAAAGAACCCCTTTTAGGTAGGGACTTTTCATCAACATTCTTTTTGCATGTGTTGTCAAGAGTGTGTTGCTGCTCTTGTTTCTAAAGGCCCGATCGAACGCCTTTTGGAGCAGCAACACGCTCCCGAGCACCTGGAGACAACGTAGGGTGCCCCTGCAAGCACACCCCATCAGGTATGAATTTAAATCTCTGCAGCCCCATGCTGTAGCTCCTCCAACCACATCCATGTCTTCATTCACTGTGATGATGCACTCTCTCGTGCTGATACTTACCTTTGCCTTTACAGTGCTGCCTGCCAGTACCAGACCAGAGCACCTCCTCCACTGCCTCACTAGGCACAGAGGCAATCTTTTTTGCTTAAGTCCATATAGACCACCATAATACCAGCATGGATTCACCTGGGAGTGCTGACCAAGCACTTTCCTTATCCTTCCAGCCCCACTCACCCCCACCCCCTTGATGAGCTAAGACTGCACCGGTGATCAGGCACCCCCAACTTCCTGTATTCTATGACGACCATGTTTGGTCTCTTTTATTCCCCACTCCTCCAGAGTGTTTAGACTTCCCTTCTGCCGGAAGGCCAGTCCTTTGTGCCTACGCCCACCTAATTAGCTCTTGTCTTTTCCATGCCCCCTCTTCTGTGGCCCTGCAGGAGCTGCCTCATCCATTTCAGTCACTCTGAACTCCTGGATTTGGTCCCTACATGGAATCACGGTCCTGACGAAGGTGGCTCCAATTTCCTTTGCCATTGAAACCGGTTGATCCAAGAGGTCACAAGGGCTCTCATGACCCAAAACAAATATCCCTAACAAGAGGAAAAGGATATTGCTTTGCACAATTGCTCTTACGCACACTTATGGTAACGTGTGTATTTTTACAAGAGCTTTTTTTACACCCCAAGGCCCCTTGGCCCCCCTTTTCTTACCTTCATCTGTTCCCAGGCTTTTACAATTATTGAACTGCTAGTTGCTCCTTCGCATGTGACCTATGGGCATGAATAAAAATTTTACACAGAAGAAGGAACATAAACAGAATAAAAATATTAGCTCTTTGTGCGTTGGGTGGTGCTTCCTTTGAATACCCTGGTCATCAGTATAGAATATTAGGGGAAGCCCTTCTTTCTATTCCTGTTAGACAGGCGCCACCACACACGCTACCTAGGGATAGGCACTCCCGCTAAGGACAGGGTGCTCTTCCTAGAGACAGGTATGCAGAGTTGGGCGCCCTTTTCCCCGGCCCAACATCCCTTCCCCCCCAACCCCATCCCTCCTCCACTCTGTCCGAGTGGTTTAGAAGACTGTTCTTTCATTTACAGAACCTTTGAGTCACTTTTTCCTACAAAACCGTTGTTTTTGTGATACCATGTTCATCCTGTTAACAGCTAAAAGGATTTCAACGGCTTGCCCGTGTTTTTTTGTTTTTCTGTTTCCACAATAGCCTACCCTGTTTGTTGTTACTTTGGCAATATGCAATCTGCATAAGGGAGGTATGCCAATAGTAATATAAAAATTGTTGTATGGTAGTAGCTAAGCGACAAAGGGAAAATAAAAAATGTAGCAGTAGGTAACCTCTGCAGAAATCAAAGTTGTAATACATAACATTTGAAGTACATAAAAATGATAAGATTGGAAAGGGCAAGCCATTTTTCAAACGGCCAAAATGTGCAAACTGCATAATGGGAACAAAAATTGGAGCGGCACAGAAACCTTGTATTTCATTAGTAAGAGCAGGCGTTCTTCTGTGGAAAATAAACAAGGTAATGGCAGTTTGCGGTACAGGCTTCGAAAAGAAACTTACATTATGTGTTCAGGCCCCATTGCCTCCGCTACTGATATTTCATGTGTTGTACAAAGGTTTTTGAAGGATAACATTATCAAAGGGTATGTGGTTCAAACTGTGACTCCCTGCATTCTTTCTGTTGCTTCCCTGTACCTCAAGGTCAAAAAACAACGAACCCTTATGGGTTTTGAGACATCAGTGGCCATACGGAGCGTGTACTGCAAAAACGAAACATAGTGACCTTCACTAAGAATGGAAATACATGCTCATTTTGCAACAACATATCATCAGGCATTCATGAGAAACGTTATTCCCATACACGAGCAGAAGCGCTGTGTGTACGAACAGTGCAGGTGGCTGCCTCAGAATGGAAACGGTAGGACAGCAGTCTGACTGCAGGACTGTAGTTTATGTCATGTTACATAGACGCTGTAAGACTTTGTTGCACATTGACTACCAAGCTCCACTTTACAGTATGTCTGTGGCAACAAGAATAAACCACTGTTTGACTTGCTACTGCCACATGTGAATAACACTCACCTTTCGACACAGTTTCCCATAAGCGTTTGTTTGCTGCAATGTCTGCGTACAACACAAAACGAAATGAACATGGCGGGCATACCGAAAGAATGAGACGCTCTGCACGCTGTGGCAGAACCAATCAGTGAAAGCGCAACTTGTTTGTGTGCAGCACGCCACGGATTAGCCAATTGAAACCTTCTACATGGAGCAAACAGGGAAGTGTGACCGTGAAGCGGACATAGATATCACTAATGTTCTGGCAGCTATTTTTTGGTCATTTTAAAGAAAAGTATTGCACGGAAGGGCACCAACTTTACAAAAGCACCCTTTCGGGCCCAAGGCCCTGCCCCTGCCACAAATTTCGTGAAAATCTGTGCAGCGGTCTGGCCTGTAGCCGTGCGCAGTTTTTCCCCCATTCAGTCTTTGGGAAAAAAAGACGTTTTGGGGACCCCCCCTATAACTTTTTCACCCCAAACCAAGTAACTTAACCATAACTACATGGCCACTAACGTGGCCATGTAATTACACAGCCACGGTAGTGGCTGTGTAGTTATGGTTAAGTTACTGTTTCCATAGGAAGAACACTTTTTGGGCGGCTTATAACTTCGCTCTCCCTGGACGAATCCTCACCAAACTTTGCAAAAAAAAGTATATGGGCCACTCTGAAAAGTTTGGTGATGTTTGGTCCGGGGGGAGGAAAGTTATAGGGGGGTCCCTAAACATCTTTTTTTCCCATAGACTGAATGGGGGAAAAATTTTGCGCATGCCTACAGCCCAAACCGCTGGATGGATTTTCACCAAATTTGCGGCAGGAGCAGCGGCTTGGTCCCAAAAGCGTGTTTTTGTAAATTTGGTGAAAATCTGTCCAGTAGTTTTCTTTAAAACGATCAAAAAGTAGGTCTGGAAAAATGTGTGATATCCATGTCCACTCCGCGGTCACACTTCCCTGTTCGCTCCGCGGACAAGAAATCGATTAGCTAATCCGTAGCGTCATGTCCGTGGACTGTGTCGCTTTCACTGATTGGTTGTGTAACAGCGTGAAGTGCGTCAGATTTCTTCGCGCCTTCTCCATCTTTTGTTCATGTTTTGGTGTTCACGGACATCGCCGGTAACACATACAAAACAAGACACCAATGCACTTGTTATAATTCTGAAATGCTGTTTCCGAAGGTGAGCTTTACTTAGGTTGGGAATGGAATGTGGCCGCGGAAAATTGAAAAAGTGGTGTTTTCTTACCACCAAATTCATGCGGTAAAGTGGAAGTTGGTGCTCAATGCACGGCGACCAATGCCTTCGTCTGTGTTACAATGTTTTCAGATTAATATTGAAGTCGGACTGGCGTCCTATGTTTTGAAATCTGAGGCGGCCACCTGGAGTGGTTGATAGAAACAGTGGTTTTCGAGGCGTATGGGAGTAGCGGTTCTCATGATTGGATGCTCATATATTTTGTTGCAAAGTGAGAATGGATTAGTCTTCTGAGTGAAGGTCAGTTGATCTGCTTTTTTGGTTGCGAGCTCAGTAGGCCCACGCATCCAAGTCAATTCATAAGGGGCTATTGTTTTTTGACCTTGAGCGAAAGGGAAACTTTAAAAGCTACGCAAGGAATGAAAGCTTGGAAAAAAAAATACTATTTGATAAGGTTATATTTTAAAAACGTTTGTAAGGAACATGAAATATCAGTTCACAAATATTCTTTGATGCGAACACTTTGCTGTCTGACTTTGGAAAAATAATGGAGCCTGTCAAGATGATGTAAGTTTAATTTTGATGAGACTTCACCGACCCGCGTCTTAATTTTATATTATCACACACTAATTGTGACAATGTAACTGAAGTATTATATTTTTGCGCAGTTCTAATTTTCCTCCAATAAAAGAGAGTGTACATTGTTCACGTTTGCAGGCTATGACTAGAGTCACTGTTGTTGACCGTTATTTCTTTTTAACATTTCAAATGTTATGCTTGCCCACATAACTTTGTGTATCAGTTTGCACGTTCTTTTGGTCTTGTGTAGCATTAAGACATATAATTATTTCTTGCTTGTCCATTCATGCTGCCTTCATAACTGAATTACCATCTCACTGTGGAGTTGTCCTTTTTTTAACCCTTACGTCGACTGCCGTTTATCGGCATTTGTAGGGTGTCATTATTTGTACCCATGGTCAACTCTAATATTTCTTTAAAATGTCATGTTTGCCCACTTCCATTTGTCTACTACTTTCCACAATCTTTGTGTCTGTTTTGGAATTTTTTCCTAAAGGTTGGGTATTGACACAGATTTTCTCTTACTTTTTCCGTCTAGCTACATTTTGCCGTACTGTGCATGCTATGGTTTCCAGATGCCAAGTGACGGCTTCGTTCAACGGCAGATGCAACTGCTGGTGACCGGCTGCCTGTCCCATTATAATGTTATGGGATGACAGGCCAGGCCCGCACTGTCCCTATGCTGAACTAGCGACAAGGAGCGACATAACATCATTTATGGTGGTGTAAGGCAACGGTGATGGCGCCTTCTTGGAAATACCTGTGCAAACAAAGCGGGTGCTTTAACAGAAACGCATACTTTGTGTATGCGAAATTAACTGTGTGTGTCTCACCATGAACATTTTGAATGTCGGCCTTAGAACCATTGCTACAAATTATTTGGAAATGGAATTAGTCCGTGGTCTCTGACAGTTGTTTGTTAAATAAAAGTACTTTACAAATTCTAAAATGTTGCCGTTTTCTTTTAAAATCCTGTGTATCATTTTGAAATGAAAGGTACCACGTTATACTTCGCTGTATGTTTATTTACAGGTTCTGCGTCACGGTACGTACTGTTGCCTTTTTGGAGGCTGTCATGGAAAGCGAAGAGGGGCAATGTATGTAACAACTGCTTTCCCTTTGTATGGTGGCCATATTGAAAAAGGATTTTGTTTTGTAATCGCTGTATGTTTATGTACAGGTTCTGCGTCTCGGCAAGTACTTTTGCTTTTTGCTTGCTGCCATGGAAAGCGAAGAGGGGCTATATATGGAACAACTGCCTTTCCTTTTGATGGTGGCCATCTTGAGAAAGGATTTTGTTTTGTAATCCAGCCCGCAGTGGGCCGGATTATAACCAGAAATCCAATTTTTCCGTAGCACACGTGAATGCTTTGCACATCTATACTATTATTATCAAATCTTATTGCGTCTATGTCCTTTACTGAGACATATAAAGTACATGGAGTTTATGCAAATTTAAAAAAAATATATATTTACACTGTGAAAAGTGGTTCTTAACGCAACATTTAGTTTGTTAACAGATGGCTTTCTTTTTTGGTAGGACAGCTAATAAGGACTTTTGCGAACGGAAATGAGGAAAGACGCATCAAACAGTGATATGGGGGAGGGGGTGGGCGGTGCAAAAATATTGTGCGTTTGTTATTTCTAAGGTTGGGGCAGTGTTTGTCATGCTCCTTCATTACAGTAGTGCTGCCGTTTCTTGGGGAGGAGGGATGGCCTTAGCTGATGTCATTTTCAGATAACTAAAACTTTTGCTAAAAGTATGAAATGGGGACTACATTGTTAATGGCTGACTACCAATAAGTGTTGGCGCTGTGCAAGGCAAATGTTGCAGGTGGACGTTCCTACCTCAATATGAAATCTGTTTCCACATTGTCCACGAGACAAACATCTTACTGTTAAGTGTTTACGGATTCTGGGACACGTTACCGTGCTGTACACCAGCATATTGTCAAGTGGTATTCTCCGCAAGGTGCTTAAGTCAGAAGTTGCTTTACATTATGGTTACGTGGCACTACTATAAACCGATCATCTTTAGAAAAAAAACTTTGCAAAAGGGACGGTATGGTTAAGTTGCTCTACTGAAAACCTGTAAAATTGAGTAAAAAAAACTTTGTTAAAGGGACGTTATGGTTAAGTTGGCCTACTAAAACCCCGTAAAATTCACTACAAAAAACTTTGTTAGAGGGACATTATGGTTAAGTTGCACTACTAAAAACCTGTGAAATTCACTAAAAAAAACTTTATAAATGTGACATTATGGTTCAAAGTACAATCGAAAAACCCCTGAAATTCGACAGTTATGGTAGGCTAAGCAACCATAACTGCCCGCACCACTTAACCATAAAGTCCCTCTAACAAAGTGTTTTCTAGTGATTATATATATCTCTATGTCCAGGAGGGATTATAGCACTTTAAGAATGTTTTGTAGGTTTCAATGTTGCGTGTACGTTGCACTGAGACTTCAGTTTTTGTCACAATTCCTGGTTCATTTATGTGCATGATTGATGTCTGCCCAATTACCTGATCTATTCGGTTGTTTGTCGTTTAGCAGCTAATATGAAGGAAGTTTGACAAGATTGTACACCTTACACAAAATAATGCACATAAAAGTTTAATTTCACAAGATGAAGCAATTTATACTTTAAAAGATGTTAAGTTTATGTGTGGTGTGGCTGGCAGTTGGCAAGATGGGCGTTTAACTCCGCACCATTTCGGAGTAAATTCAGCTGTGAGCTTCTCATGCACTGCCAGACGTGGACAATGCCTAATTCTGTAGAAAATTCATGAAATCAATCAGTGAATAGTGTTACCGAAATTCACCCTGAGAAACACCAGGAGATGGCGGCCGTGAATGGGACACAGACTGGAATGGCGCCAACAAGCTGCACCACCCCTACTTTGATCTGCCGATGTGAAGAGAAGCAGCTATCCAGAGTAAAGACGTTGGGAGAGAGTTATGAATGAGGGTACAGAGGCATAGACGGGCCCTCCCAAAATCTGTTAGTGCCCATTTAGCAACTCTTTGTGGGTATTTACAGATGTTAATGTCACAGCGGTGGGCCCAACTACATTAGCTTCGGGTCCCACTTGTTAGACAATCCTGGCTGCGCCTCTAGAAGGGTATTTTATTATCTCACTGCCTCCAAGAACGCGAGATATAGGGTGACCAGATTTAAAAAGTAAAAAAATAAATAAAAATGAGGTTCCAAGATGGCCGCCGGGGAGAGGAGTCGCACTTGAACTGCGCTCCGCCCGGGCCGCCAAGCATAATAGCACAAATTTCACAGCAGAAGTGGCCAGAGCAGCGGATTACCCCCACCGCATATATAGAACCCCCCCCCCAGTGAGAGCAGCACAGATCCGTGCCTTCGTTCACAGCGGAATGGGAGCGGAGAATCGGCGTGACCGGCCCCTCCCCCACAGTTCGTTCGCCGGAGTACAGGAGCGAGGCCGGGGAGAAAACGAGGCCCAGCAGGAAAGGGTGAAGGGCCGGAGGGCTCCATTCAGCAGGAAAAGTCTCGGAACGTCCCGAAACCAGAGCGCCAGCGGAGCGGGGCTACCCCTCCCCGCGGCGTCCGACACTGAAAGCGTCGAAGAGCCGTACAGCGGACAGACTCGGACAGGCGGGAGGAGAGTCGCGAAGGCTGCCCAGAAGAGAAAGCATTGCCAGCTGACGCAGAGCACCGTGAGAGAGTGAGCGAGTGAGTGGTGACGGCGGGGAGAAGCATAAACGGACGGCGGCAATAAGGGAGGACCGCCTCGATCCTGGAGCGGGGGCCGCCCTGTGGACCCTCCAACTCCACAAAAGAGGTGAGTCCACCTGGCAAGCCCTCCGGACTCGGCCTCACAGATAACAAGGGAGAAGAGTGGAGGAGGGAACGGGATATAAACATTTTTTAAAAAAAGACCCCCAGCAGGCCCCAACATATAAAATCAAGACAGAGACACCCCAGGGGAGGAAAACAATATAAAGAGGGACAATAATAACAATCAATGGTTACCCACTCGCTAAAAGGAACCCTCCAAAGGAAGCGGCCCCCATACTGAGGGAAAGTCAAGAATTGGGCAAACACCAAAAGGATAAAACGTGGGGAATCCCCTACCCCCCGAACAGCACTCCGCGAATTCGCTAATACAACCCACTAACCCGACAGGCAAGGATCGGCATCAACAGGAAGGTGACCCGCCCCCCACACGCAACAAAAGTAAACACAACGGACCCTGATCTGGGGGAAAAGGGGAACAAGAAAGGAACAAGAGGAGCATTCCAGGGGGAATACATTAAGCAAACAAGGAAAGGAGAGACCAGGAACACCCCGGCTAATACAACTGCACAGGAAGAGGGACGATACGGGGAGCACAGAAATAACAGAACACACAAGACCAGATTCATAAGGGGACAGGATCGCATAACCAACTCTGAATAAACAAAGCTACTGGTCACCAAACAGCATCATCACCACATGAGGACTTTAAAAACCCCATCGTCATCCCAGAAAGGCAAAATAATATGTAAAGAGCCAAAGGGAAAACTAAACCCACGCAACAAACACCACAACCCTCAAAACAAGACGCAAATATCCTACAAATGTAGTCGACAGAGGGCTCAACATAACATAGAGGTAAAACCCAGGAGGATTCCCAAAGGGAGGGCGAAACTCCCACCCACCAACAGCCACCCACGAGAGAAGACATGCAGACATGGTTCCAGGACCTGCAAGAAAAATTCATGTCTACGGTACAGAAACAATTCACAACTATGAAAGATGACATGAAGCAGGCGATACAGGACTTGAAAACAGACATGGCCAAATTAGAGGAGAGAACGGATATAATGGAGAGATCAATTCAGTATACCGAGGAAGAAACACAACAGGTCAGTGAAACACAAGAAGACCTGGTAAGACTTACCCACAACCTGGAAATTCAGTGTGAAGATCTGGAAAACCGCTCCAGAAGGTCCAACATACGCATCAAAAACATGGCAGAATCTGTTCTCGATAAAGACCTAAAACTGGCAGTAAAGGAAGTATTTAGAGATGTTCTAGGCGCCCAAGAGACAGAAGAAATTGGGATAGACAGAGTCCATAGGGTAGGACCAAAAAGGACAGGAGCACCGGGAGAAAGACCAACGGATGTGCTGGCGGCTCTCTCCTCATACCCACAAAAAGAACAGATATTGAGAAGGGCAAGAGAAATGGAACACATAAGAATGAATGGCCAAGACATACAACTGTATCAGGATTTAGCTCTGGTAACCCTACAAATAAGAAGAGCCATGGCCCCATTAGTCAAGGTGCTAGTGGCGAAACAAATTCGCTACAAATGGACCTTCCCATTTGGGATAATCTTCACCTGGGAAGGGAAGCAGAGAAGAGCGACCACATGGGAGGAAGGCCTCAATATAATGGGAATCCAGGAAGAGGAGGAAGGATCGGAGGAACCTAAATCAAGGGGAGAACAAGCGAGAAAACCGAGAGGCTGGGAAACAGTCAAACTAAGGAGAACAAACACAGGAAGGGAGAACCGTAGGAAACTACCATGACAGAATCAAGGGGTAAAGAACACCGTGGACAGAAACGCAACAACATCAAATTAAGAGCACCGCAGGGGGGGAACGAAAAGAAAGAAACAGCCACAAACCATATAGAGATGGCAGTCCGGGAAGGACCCACAGGCTCGGAATCCAGCAAGGACAGACGGAAATGTGGGGTTTAGGATCCCCTACAAAAATATCCCCCGAGGGTAAGGAGGGCAGGGAGCGAAGGGCGCAACGCTCTAGCGGCATTAGGTACCCTTGCCTAACTCGGGGGCAAGTTGTTTGGTTCAAAGTTATTGGTTGGGGGGCAAGATAAAGGGAAAGGGAGGGGGGCTGAAAACATGAAAATCAGTCAAGAAAGGGGACAAAAGAACTATGCAGGAATACGTAACAAAATGGGGAAGATACGCATTTTAAGCTATAACATCAGGGGCATGAATCACCCAATGAAACGGGTGAAGCTGGTGAAGCAGCTCAAAGGGAGAGAGCGGATATACTACTGCTCCAGGAAACACATCAGGATGAGGGGCAAATAGAAAACTCGCATTAGGGGGTACAAAATCTGGGCACAAGCAACCTCTACTGAAAAAAAATAAGCGGGGGTGCTGATAGCGATAAAGGAAGGGAAAGATGCTAAACTGGTGGACACTATCACAGACAAAGAAGGGAGATTTGCATTAGCTAATGTGGAGATAGAAGGATATCGCATTACCCTATCATCGATATATGCACCTAACCTGGGGCAGGATGGCTTCCTCAGAGATTTCCTGGGGAAGCTCGAAGGCTTTCCAAGAAGGGAGGTGATCCTGGGAGGTGATCTCAACATGGCATGGAACCCAAAACTAGACAGAAGCACACGGAACACCCAAGGCCAAGGAGCACCATCAAAACGCCTTAGACAACAGATGGATCACATGGCCCTAAACAATGTGTGGAGGGAAATGAAAGGGGAACAAAAGGGGTACACCTACTTCTCGCATGTACATAATTCCATGTCAAGAATAGACTACTTTTGGGCAACAGTGAGTCTTATGGGAAAGATACAAGGGATAGAACGGGGAGCTTTTGCGCTCTCGGACCATGCTCCGCTATGGCTCGACCTAAATCTCCCGGGGAGAACAAACGGGCTATGGAGGTGGAGGCTGCCACTAGATGTAATCCAAGACCCGATAACGGGGGAAACCATAAAAGGGATGATAGAAGAATATTTTACACAAAACGACACCGGGGAGGTCTCTATGGGCACAGTAAGGGACGTGTTTAAAGCAGTTATTCGTGGGAAGATCATAGCTTGAAACTCTCTAAGGAGAAACACAGATATATGTGGGAAAAGGAACTGGAAAAGTCAATAACAGAACTACAAGAGAAAATCTTGACCCACCCCACTAGGGCATTAAAGAAATCGTTGAAACACACACAGGGCCAATTGGAGTTGTTGCGTACAAAAGGGGCAGAAAGAAACTTACTTTACCTAAAACAGAGATACTACATAAAAGCAAACAAAGCTGATAGACTCCTAGCTAGACAACTACGTGCAAAACAGAAAGAAATAACGATTAAGGCCATACGGAACACTAAAGGGGAATTACAGACGCGCGCACAAGATATCGGGGAATCATTTAGAGAATACTATCAAAAGCTATACTCCTCGGACCTTCCGGATGAGAAAGCACAGGACACATAACTAAAAGCCCTCCCCATCCCACGAATATCAGAGGAAGACAGACTGGCCCTTGAGAACCCAATTAGGGAAGAGGAAGTTAAAAAAGCAATAATAGGACTCCCAGTAAATAAAGCACCCAGCCCAGATGGCTTTACGGCCCCATTCTATAAAAAATACGCAGACCAGCTAACCCCAGTTCTCACCAGGCTTCTAAACTCCTTTAAAGATAGCGGCAATGTGACACCCACAATGAATGAGGCGAAGGTGCTAGTCTTCCACAAAACAGGGAAAGACCCGACATCCCCAGAGTCATATAGGCCCATATCCCTGATCAACCGGGACGCAAAAATATATACAAAGATCTTAGCAGCAAGACTATCCCCACTCCTTCCAAAACTAATTAACTTGGACCAATCGGGCTTCATTCCGGGTAGACAAACTCATGATAATCTCAGAAGGCTTATCCACCTAGTGGAAAAAATAGGCATAACACACACACCAGTGATACTACTCTCAGTGGACGCCGAGAAGGCTTTCCACCGGGTAGAATGGCCAATGTTATTTAGAGTCTTATCCTGTGTGGGATTTGGGGAACAAAATATTGCTAGGATCAGGGCAAACTCTAACTCCCCATCCAGTAGAGTTGCCGCCAATGGAGAGGTCACAGACAGAATAAGAATATCCAGAGGAACAAAGCAAGGCTGCCTGCTCTCTCCATTATTATACGCTATCTTTTTAGAACCCTTCTTAATAAAAATAAGGGAAACCACTCATATTAAAGGGATTGACATGGCAGGAACACAACACAAAGTAATAGAATGCGCTGACGATATGCTGATAACCTTAGAAGATCCGGAGATGACACTACCGGCAGTGGTTAGGGAATTAGAAGACTTTGGAGCCATATCAGGACTAAAGATTAACAGAAAGAAGTCAGAAATCCTAATTTTGGCAGGGGATAGGGGAAAGATAGAAAGGGAAGCTAACCTTCTGGGACTTAAAATTGTAGAACAGAGTATAAAATACCTAGGAATAAGAATAACCCACAAAATAGGGCAACTATATGGGGAAAACTACCCGCAGCTCCTAGCAAACATTCGCAAAGACTTAGAAAGATGGAACCCATTACTGATCTCCTGGTGGGGCAGAATACAATCGGTCAAGATGACCATTCTCCCAAAGCTACTATATTATTTCCAGGCTCTCCCGGTGGGCGTCCCCCACACCTTCTTTAAAACAATATCAAAAGTGATCTCATCCTTTATATGGAAAGGGAAGACCCCGAGAATAGCTACAGCAATCCTCACAGCACCAACCAGAGAGGGGGGGATGGCGCTTCCCCATTTCAAGAAATACTGCCAGGCGGTGCAATTAAAGGTCCTTAGGGAATGGATGGGGGAAAACCTGCAGCCGATTTGGGCGAAACAAGACTGGGCAGTTGCGAGGACACATCTAGTGGAAATGCTCTGGAAACAGAAACAACATAGACACCCTAACATAGGGATAAGCGAGATTCTGAAAACCACATTGGAAGCGCGGGACTCCCAAACATGGAAAGGCATTATGACCACTGTGCTAGGTCCCTTCACACCCATTTGTCGGAATCCTCAATTCCCACCAGGCATGGAACATGGGGCATATGAAAACTGGGAAGATGCAGGAATAACGAAAATAGGGGAAATGTTCATAGACAACGAAATCAGGCCACATGCCTCATGCTGTTTAACCTCAACACTCTCCCAAAGAGATAAATACAGATACGAGCAACTTAAACACTGGCTGAAATCCCCGGACATTCCTAAAGCGGCAACGAGGAATCTTACACCTTTTGAGAAATATGTCATCTCCAACACAGGGGCGAAGAAATGGGTATCGACACTTTACTCATTCATAAATTCGCAGGAGGAAGAAATCAAGTGGTCATATATAATTAAATGGGACAGAACGCTAGGGGCGCAACCAACAAGAATCCAGTGGGAGGACCTATGGAAACTGATTCCCAAGATGACGCGCTCTGCACAAACAAGAGAAATGTGGATCAAAATAGTGACACAATGGCACTACACCCCAGAAAGACTGCATACTATGTTCCCCAAAACCTCAATTAAATGTTGGAGGATGTGAAGTGGTGGGAACATGGAGACATATCTGGTGGGACTGTAAAGGGATAAAACCGTTTTGGGAAGAGGTAATGGGAGAGATGGGAAAGATGTTCCCAGATGTGAGACAAATGGGAGAGGAAGTGTGGCTATGTGGAATAAGAGACCAAACAGCAAGAAAATATAAAAAGACACAGTGGAGAGGCTTCATGGGGCTTCTCATAGCAGCATGGTCAACCATCGCCCAGAACTGGAAAAATAAAAACACCCCACTGACTTTCACTCGGTTACAAAAAGTATGGGCCCAAATAACGATGGAAAAAATCACCCTCACGATCCAGGGAACGAGGGACAAGTTTGCAAAGGAATGGGAAGTGATTCTAGAATATCTTCAATCAGACTTTATGGAACAATGGTGCCCCCATAACATTAAAGTAACGGATATCTTCAAGGCATAGAAAAAGTCCCCAAAAAACCATGGACACATGTGCCCCGAGGTGAGCAGAGGGGGAGTTGGGGGGGGGCAGTTACCATGTTTGATTGTATGTTGATTTGTAAAACTAATAAATACATGTTTTAAAAAAAAAAGTTAAAAAAATGGGATAGGGCAACTAACATAAACATAGGACTAACTCTTGAAAGTGGCTGTCACAGCACTACACGTCAGTAGTGGTTGGAGGAGGAGGGGGGTGTTTAAGTGTTACTGTTCAAAAAAACACATATTATAATTAATTTACCACTAACGTATCACAAATGAACACTATCTTAAGTTGTAAAATGCAGCATTTCTTCAGTGCGCGCTGTGTCTGAAGACCTACTACCAAAAACCGGGACCACTGCAGTTTCCATTTGAAACATAATCTTGACAAAGGGGGACAGAGCTCCAATTTCCAGGACAGTCCCGGCAAAACAGGGACATCTGGTCACCCTAGCGACATAATCCTTCCCCACGCACATATGCCACCTGCAGACATTAATGGATTCTATAACGGGCCTCCAAGCTGAAAGGAGTGCATGGAGGACATAATCCGAAAAGTCCCACTCTTAGCACAGCCTAACTGTAACCAAGCATGGAGATTCAGGCTGCTGGGTTCGAGTGGAGCCCCGCACCCCTGGTCTAGGAGAGCAAGCCCACTATCCTCAGGAGGCGCACTGGAGGTCAGATGGACATGTCCAGAAACTCCAGATACCACGTTCTGTGGACCCAGTACGGGGCCATATGGACCAGTGTGGTTCCAAACAGACGTAGTCTCCAGAGGACCAGTGGGATGACAAGGATCAGCGGGAATGAATAGAGGTTGAAAGTCCACTTGACCGTCAATGCGTCCTCCAAAGCTCCCTAACGAGGAAATTCCCAGGAGCAGAACAACTCACACTGCCTGTTGATACTGGAAGCAAAGAGGTACACTTGAGGAGTGCCACAAAAAGAGGTGATCTCCTCTAAAACTGCCTGACAGAGCTCTCACTTGTGAGAGGACAAGGTCTGTCTGCTCAATGCATCCATTGTGACCTTCTCCTGCCCCGCCAGATGAGCCGCTGCCAGACAACCGTTGTTCTCCAGAGTCTAGAACCACAATCTCATTGCTTCTGTGCACAGAGGCAAGGACCCCACTCCACCTTGTTGTTGAGGTAGTGTATGGCCACTGTGTTGACTGTCTGGATCAGCACAGTCTTGCGTTTTACAGAGAAAGTGACCAGTGCCAGCCTGATCGCTCTCACCTCCAGCAAGTTGATGTTCTCTGAGACTCCACAAGGAGACCACAGTCCACTTCTGTCAGATCTGACAGGTGAGTGCCCCAGCCAGTCCGAGATGCGTCCGTGACCACCATTAGTTGGAATTAAGGTTGACAAAACAATACACCTTTCAGCAAATTGTCTTGCCCGGCCCACCAGGTGAGGTCCTGAGCCACCCGACTGAAGACCTCCAGGAGGGCCGACATGTGGCCCTGGAATTGCGAGCAATGGCAAGTAAGAAGTCACTGAAGCAATCTCATGCGCAGCCTTGCCTCTGGCACCACTGGGATGCAGAAGGCCATGACGCCCAGAAGACTCAGGAAGGCTGAAGCTCGGACTTGCGTGTGCGATTGAAGGACATTGAACATCTTGAAAATGTTTGCTACTCTATCCTCGGACAGGAAAACCCTGCCCAGGCAGGAGTCCAAGACTGCCTCGATGAATCGGAGAGACAGGGACAGGAGAACCTGAGACTTTTTGGAGGTCAGGGAAAAGCCCAAACTGTGCAAGAGTGAATGTACGGAGAAGATGCTCCAACAGTAGCTCTGGTGAGCGAGCTTGGACAAGCTAATCGTCCAGGTAGGAAAGACATGGATGCCCTCCCTCCTTAGTCGAGCTGCTACCACTGCCAGCAGCACTGGTTGCTGGTGAAAGTGTCAAACTCACAAAGGGAGGATAGGGTACTCGACCCCCTCTCCCAAACCACAGGAGCCGAATAGATCGACCCTCTCACCGTGGTTGGCACGGACACCTGATAGTGAATAACACAGGAAGCCATGTGGCAGCCAATGGGGGGAAGAAGAAGTTAGGGAAAGGGGGTGGAATGACAAAGGGAAGAAAGGGAAAACATAACAAGCAAGCACATGACAATACTACAATATGGGTCAAAACTCCTATACCTGTACTCTACTTCTGAACCCCTAACCTGTACTCCAAATACCTGAAATTAACCTCCTGCATACAATGATAGAAAAACATATAGTACCTAGCATAGCATATTCTTAGCACTGGTCTTATAAGACATCACTTTCCCGACAAAGAACATGGGGTTAAATACTCAGACATGACATAATACTGAAGCAAACGGTGGAATATTCCACTTAAAACTGGCAAACAGGTGAAATGAAACAAACAAAGGGATATCCCTTACATGAAGAGACAAGACTCATGGCCCACGGGTCACAGTGAAGCGACAAACAAGGAGTCACAACAACTACACCGAACACATGCCCTCTTGCTGTGGGACACTTTGTAATGTTTCATTAATCAAATGAACTAGAGATGATTCTCTCCTGGAAATTGCATATTGGGTTTAGGAATAACGGTAATCAGTTTGTCGCTTAGTGGCGTGATTCCTCTAACCCTCTCAGAAAGGTAAAAAGCAGATAAGCATTCAAAAGAACACAGATTTCAGAAACAAGCCAATGAAGAAATGCACTTAACTGGCGGTCTGAATGCCTCACAAGGACATTCGGACCCTGAAGTCAGTTGCCCATCACGAAAAATAAAGCTGATTCACCGCCAAGGCCCAGCTCCTGCTCCCTCCTGCAAATAATCACCGCCGCGCCCCGGGGAGAAGCTTCACAGTCCTTCAGCGTCCCAACGTGGTTTCATCTGCTCGCATCCTCAGCTGCCGCCCATGCTGATAAACTGTAATTACCTGCACTGAGGCACGGGTGGCGGCGAACTTTAAGTAGTTCCTAATTAATCCCAGCTGGAGGGCCGCAGGAAACCTTCGAACTAGACACTCTCAAGGCATGCTGCGAAATGTAGTTTTTTCCATATATAACGTCTTTTTGGGTACAGGAAGCGCCGTCTCCTACCCCAAACCTTATCCCTGACAGTACCTCCACTCTCAGGGCCCTTTCCGAGTCTTGCTTTCTCCAGGTGATGCAAATGAAACTGGCGCACCAACCGAGGTGCATGAACCGCGCTAGCCGGTTCCCATGAACAATCCTCTGGTCCATACCCCACCCATTGAATGAGGTACCACAATTGTTTCTGTCTTCATTTTGAGTCCAGTATCTTTTTCACCTCATATTCCGTCTGCCCATCCTTAATAAGTGCTGGAGGTGTCCCCGGAGCTGCGGGTTTAAGCAAAGACACATGGAACACTGGATGTATCTTCAATGTTTGAGGCAACCTCAATTTAACTGCCACCTTAGATGTACATTTCTACACTTCACATGGTCCAATAAACTTGGGGGCAAATTTACAAGGTCCTTTCAATGGCAAATTGTGAGTAGACAGCCATACCTTATCTCCCACCGTGTACTGAGGAGCCTCTCTCCTTCTCTTGTCTAGATGTTTTTTACACTGTTCTTTAGCCAGTTCTAAATTGACTCGTGCCTTCTGTCTAATGTTAAGAAGTAACTGTTTTCTTTCCTGAAGCATAGGAATATTCTCCATATCCGGTAAATGCTAGGATAACATATTCTGTACTTGACCATACAAACATTCATTCAGAGCCATACCCAATGATGCGTGTTCTGTATTGTTATACGTGAACTCAGCCAGCCATAAGGATTGTACCCAAGATTCTCGGCCATCATTTAAGTAACAGCGTAAATAGTGTTCCAGCGTCTGATTGACTCTCTCTGTTTGTTCATCCGTTTGTGGGTGATAACTGATGGATAAAGCATAGTCAATTCCCAACATCTGAAAGAAAGCTCGCCAAAATTTGGTGGTGAATTGAGGACCTCTATCTCATACAGGACTCTGAGGTAGACCATGTAACCTGACCACATGTTGCAAAAACCACTTTGCCAATTCCCCTGCTCCAGAATACCTTTACATGGTACAAAATGGGCTTGTTTCGAGAGATAATCCACCACCTCCCAAATTGTATCATACTGATCATCAGGAGGCAAATCAGTAATTAAATCCATGGATATATGTGTCCAGACCTTTTCCGGAGTTGGTAGGGGCTGGAGCAACCCTGCTTTTTTGGAATTATCTGTTTTACTTCGTACACATGTTTCACACTCTTGAATATATTTAATAGTGTCCTGCTTTAATCCTGGCCACCAAAAATACTTCTCCAGCATACCTTGTGTCTTTTTACTTAAAGAGTGTCCTGCCAAAGGGGAATCATGACACCAATGCATCGCTTTCCTTTGCAAAGCAGACGTCAGTAAATACAACTTTCCTGCATAATAGGGAAGACCATTGCGAAAAGTTTCTAATGGATTCTCCATTCCCCATTTCATCTTTTCCGTTCTTTTCATTTCTTGTTTCACCTGTCTCAGTAATGGAGTCATTACAGCTGCCACTACCTTTTCCACAGGAATGATAGTTTTAACTTCTGTCATACTGCTTTCAAGATTTTGCTGCCTAGACAAAGCATCAGCTTTTCCATTTGTTTTCCTGGTCTAAAAGTAACCACAAAATTAAACTCGTTAAAGTATTGTGACCACTGTAATTGCCTGGGACTCAATGCATGAGCTGTCTTAAAATACTGCAAGTTCTTATGATCAGTGACCACCGTAACCTGATGTTTGGCCCCCAGCAAATAATGTTGCCATTCCAAAAATGCTGCTCTAATGGCCAATAGCTCCTTGTCAGTAATAGAATAATTTTGTTCATGGCTCGAAGCTTCCGAGAGTAGAAAGATACTGGATGCCACACGCCTTCCTCATCCTTTTGAGACAACACTGCCCCAATCGCCAAATTGGAAAAATCAGTTTCCACTTGGAAGAATTTTTCAAGATTTGGGTGTTTCAATACCGGTGCTGATGTGAATGCTTTCTTTAACTCTTGAAAAGCTTCTTCTGCCTCAGAGTTCCAACAAAACCTAGTGGCCTTCCTCAATAATTTTTTAATGGGTGTGACCATTTGTGAAGAATTACAAATAAATCGCCTATAAAAATTAGCAAAACCCAAAAAGGACTGAATATCCTTGATGCATTGAGGCGCTGGCCATTCAGTAACTGCTTGCACTTTTTTCTTGTCCATCACAATACCAGAGGGAGTCAAAATAAAACCAAGGAATTCCACTTGTGTGTTTTGAAAAGCACATTTTTCTAGTTTTACATCCAACTGATAATCTTGTAATTTCTTCAACACAGCTCTTACATGACCTATATAATGTTCTTTAGTAGATGAATAAAAAAAAATGTCATCAATATATACTATAGCAAACACATCTAGGAACTCACTCAACACCTCCTGCATAAAGTATTGAAAGGCTGCAGGAGCGTTACATAATCCAAAAGGCATGACCAAGTATTCAAACAAACCAAACTTCGTCCTGAAAGCCGTTTTCCACCCATCCCCCTTTTTTGCACGAATCAAATGATAGGCTCCCCTCAAATCTAGTTTGGTGTAAACTACTGCCGTCTTAATTTGATCCAATAATACTGAAATCAACCAAAGGGGTACCTGTTCTTCACTGTCACCTTATTCAGAGCCCGATAATCAATAGATGTCCTAAGAGTGCCCTCCTTCTTAGGGACAAAGAATAAGGGTGACAACATAGGTGAAGTTGAATGTCTAATAAAACCCTTACTCAACATATCATCCAGGTATTCTCGTAGATGCTGGTTTTCTGTTTCAGTCAAAGCGTGGATTCTACTACAAGGTAACTTAGCCCCTGGTTCCAAATCAATCACGAAATCATAGGATCTGTGAGGTGGTAACCTGTCAGCTCCCCCTTTGTCAAAGACCTTAGACAAATCTTGATACTGGTTTGGAATACTCACAGCCATTGCTCCCACCATCTGAGGTTCTGCCCCTTGCTCTGCCAGAAATAATGCTGGACTCATCTCCTCTTCCATATGATCCTCACATTCCAACCCTGCAAAGACCACCTCCCGCGTAACTCAATCAATTCTGGGATTGTGTTGAATTAACCAAGGCATACCCAAAATGAGTCCAAACTGAGGAGCTGCTATCAAATCAAATACAATTTCCACAATATGTCCGGACCCACACCTCAAGTGAATGGGCTGAGTCTGTTGACAAATGGGCCCCCGAAGCCAAGGGTGAGCCATCCACCGGTTGCACCTCCTCCACCTGTGCTTTCTCCCTTAACGGTAAACTCAACCTTTTGGCCAATCCAATGTCAATTAAGTTACCAGTGGCTCCAGAGTCCACCATTGCAGACACTATTTGTTTCGTACAAGCAAAAATGAAAGTCACCAGAATGTACAAATGTGAATTTCTCTTCCCTGTTGTATTAGCTATCCATGTGAGGAACCTAGTCTTTTTCTGGGCCTGTCACCTGAGTTCCCCCTAAAGTCGGCCCAATACTTTCCCGCCTCCACCTTGTTTCTGTCCCCGCCTGCTCCTTTCTTTGGAGTATTCGGACAGGTCCTAATATAATGTCCTGGTTGCCCACAGTATAGGCACAAGTTATTAGCCTTGCGTTGTTCCTTTTCTGCTGTAGACAATCGCCCTCTCACTCCACCAATCTGCATAGGTTCTCCTTTAGTATTCCCATTTCCCTTACCACGATCCAATTGAGCAAAAAGCAACACTTCTGGTCTTTTCTTATCTCCCTTGCGCTCACTTATACGATGATCCAACCTTAATGCTAAATCAATCATAGCCGTGCATGTATTAGGTTGTGGTTCTACCTGAGCAATAGCGTCCTTCAATTCTTCCTTTAGTCCTTGGTAAAATAACAGTCTGTTTATTCTCAGGCCAATCTGTTTCAATCACTAACCTGTTGAATTGAGTAACATATGAAACCAAATCGCGATTTCCTTGTCTTAAAGCTAACAATTCTTTGTATTGAGCCAGGGAAACTTCCCGGCGATCAGTCTTCCAAATTCCCCCAGGAAGCCATTCCAATTATACAGTAGAGGATCATCTTTTTGCACCAAAGGCATGGCCCAAGCGGCCGCTTCTCCGGTTAAATATGAAATAACGAATGCTGTTCGAGCCTGTATAATCTCAAAGGCTGTAGGTTTACACAAAAAATGTAAACGGCACTGTGTTAAAAAGGTCATATATTTCCTGGGATCTCCTGCGAACCTTTCTGGTGCCGCTAAAGGCACACTACTAGGGGGCTGCACAATCACTGTAGATGGGACTCTACCAGTGTGACCCCCTGTAGAGGTTCCAGCCCCATCCAAAGGGGTTCTTTGTGCTACCAGCCCCTGTACCTGGGCTTTCAACGTACTTGATTCTTGTTTAGCCTGCACTAACTACACTTGAATGTCTTGCAGTGCTTTTAGCACGTCCGCTAAAGAGGGAGGATTCGTATCCATTTGGCCTGGGTGGTTCAATTACCCCGAAATCGGGGGCAGGTAATTCTGTCAAACTCACAAAGGGAGGATAGGATACTCAACCCCCTCTCCCGAACCACAGAAGCCGAATAGATCGGCCCTCTCACCGTGTTGGCACGGGCACCTGATAGTGACTAGCACAGGAAGCCACGTGGCAGCCAATGGGGGGAAGAAGGAGTTAGTGAAAAGGGGTGGAATGACAAAGGGACGAAAGGGAAAACATAAAAGCAAGCACATAACAATACTACAATATGGGTCAAAACTCCTATACCTGTACTCTACTACTGAACCCATAACCTGTCCTCCTAATACCTGAAAATATCCTCCTGCATACAATGATAGAAAAACATATAGTACCTAGCATAGCATATTCTTAGCACTGGTCATATAAGACATCACTTTCCAGACAAAGAACATGGGGTTAAATACTCAGACATGACATAATACTGAAGCAAACGGTGGAATATTCCACTTAACACTGGCAAACAGGCGAAATGACACAAATAAACAGATATCCCTTGCATGAAGAGACAAGACTCATGGCCCACGGGTTACAGTGAAGCGACAATGAGTCACAACAACTACACCGAACACGTGCCCTCTTGCTATGGGACACTTTGTAATGTTTCATAAATCAAATGAGCTAGAGATGATTCTCTCCTGGAAATTGCATATTGGGTTTAGGAATAATGTTAATCAGTTCTTCGCTTAGTGGCGTGATTCCTCTAACCCTCTCAGAAAGGTACAAAGCAGATAAGCAATCAAAAGAACACAGATTTCAGAAACAAGCCAATGAAGAAATGCACTTAACTGGCGGTCCGGATGCCTCACGAGGACATCCAGACCCTGAAGTCAGTTGCCCATCACGAAAAGTAAGCTGATTCACCGCTGAGGCCCAGCTCCTGCTACCTCCTGCAAATAATTACTGCCGCGTCCCAGGCAGAAGCTTCACAGTCCTTCGGCGTCCCAGCGTGGTTTCATCTGCTCGCTTCCTCAGCTGCCGCCGTGCTGATAAACTGTAATTACCTGCACTGAGGCACGGGCGGCGGCAAACTTTTAGCAGTTCCTAATTAATCCCAGCTGGAAGGCCGTGGGAAACCTTCGAACTACACACTCTCAAGGCATGCTGTGAAATGTAGTTTTTTTTCCATATTTAACGTCTTTTTGGGTACAGGAAGAGCCGTCCCCTACCCCAAACCTTATCCTTGACAGAAAGACCGAACAGGAGGACCCTGAATTGATAATGCTGTTAGCCGACATCAAGCCTCAGGTACTCCTCGGGTACTTCATGTGCCTTGGATGAATTGGCACATGGAAGTAGACGTCCTTACAATCCAGGGAAACCAACCATTCCTGCAGATCGAGGGCTTTAAGGATCTGGGCTGCTGTGACCATCTTGAACTTATCCTTGTGAAAGAACAAGTTCAGCAGCTGCAGATCAAAAATGGGATGCAAGCCTCTGTCCTTCTAGGGCACCAGAAAGCAGGCGGAGTCCAATCTCCTCCCTCATTCGGAATGCAGATCCAGCTCGATAGCATTTTTTGCCAGAAGTTGACGGACCTCCTCCAGAAAGATGGGGTCTGGAGAAAGAGTGGTGGCCAGTGGACTGTAGCCTGAAGGAATTGGTGAAAAGGAAGGCAATACCCCTGATTGATGACCTGTAGGGCCTAAGCATCAGATGGGGTCTCTGACCACTCCCTGCTGTGAGTCTGCCATGGAGGTTTGGCACTCTGGGGAGCCGAGGGGACAGCAACTGCACAATGCAGAGATACCTCCTCACTGTGCACGGCTGCCTCTCGTGAAGTGTCTGCCTCTGCCCCTTCATCAGGCAGGCTCGTCCACTGACCCTCTGACGAGGATTGCATGATGGGCTGCTGGATCGTGATTCGAAGGGACTTGGACGTCGTCTTAGTGGACTTGACTTTCTGAAGGGCATCATCAGCCTTAGCTCAAAACAAATTCTGCCCGTCAAATGTCATATCTAGCAGCCTTGTCTGGACGTTCAGCACAAACTGGGACATCTGTAGCCATGAATGGCATCTGAACACAGTGCAAGTGGCCATGGACCTGCCCACACAGTCCGTTATGTACTGGCAATATTGCAGCATCTGCCGTGCCGCCTCCATGCTATCTGAGCACAGAGACAGAAAGACATCCCTCCTCTCACCCTCTGGAATGTGCTCTGCTGCACTGGCTACAGTCAACCAGAGGCTAAAGGAGAACTTTGCCATGGCACAAGATGCATTCAAGGGACGCAGCGCAAGAATGCTGATGCAAACAACTTCTTCCCCACGCATCCAGCCTTTTGTTTTCCCTGTCGGTGGAAGGGACAGAAACGTAGAGGTCTTCAGGCTCAACATAGAGGTCTCTGCCACCAGGCTCTCAGGTGATGTGTGGGCAGAGAGGAAAGCCTGGTCCAAAGGAGCAGGACAGTACTTCCTCGCAAGCTCCCTGTCTACTGAAGCCTCAGGGCAGGCTTCTCCCACACATCCAAAACTTGGGCCTCCACTGCTACGTTCAAGGGCAGCAGTCTCTCCTTTTGGCGAATTGTCCAGAATGTTGCAGAGTTCATATAGCACACTGGACATAGACAGCACTGAGGCACCCAGTGTTTCAGCCAACTTTACCATCAGGCGCTGAAAAGCAGCCTGAGATCTAGCTGATGTTGGCAGAATGTCCAAATCAGTGGTCCCTTGCAGATCAACTGTCAGGTCCAGCAAGTCGTCACTCCCATAAAACTCCTCAGGGAAATCCCTCGCTTAGGTGCGCAGGGGGGGTCGCCCAAGGGTGCCCTGCCAGTCGTGCAAGACATGCTGAGACCCATTGCTGGAGCCACAGGTACCTTTGCGAAAATGTCAAGTATCTTCAGGCGAAAACTTTCCCATTTCTGCTTTGTGGAGGATTCGGCTGCACTGATCACTCCGGGGAGCGGTGTCTCTTTTTCTTCGAGGAAGAAGAGTATCCGTGAGAAGCATCACTCTGAGAGCATGACCTCTTACAGTGTTTCTTCTACTCCTCTTTCTCCTCCTCCTCCTTCTCCACACTCAGAGCCGTTCTATCATCGGAACAATGATCCGCGACCACAGAACCTTCTCCTTGTGGAGGAAGGTCAACAATTCGGCCACCCATTCCCTAAAGGCCTTTGGGTGCATCGACTGAAATGACCCACAGTCCTGGGTGTTGTGGTCTTCGACCAGACAGTTCAAGCAAATGCACTGCAGACCGGAGACAGACATCTGTCTACTGGAGTCCATGCAAGGTTTGAAACCAGAGGCCTCATGGTGGCAACAATAAAGACAGACACAAGTGATCACAGTTCAAGAGTGTTTATTAAACTGTATATGTAGGTTGGAAAAAGGCCTAATCTAAACCTACATCTAAGATGGGAGCAAGCTACGACCATCAAATAATAATAAGGCAGCCCTAGTGGCGTCTTGTCAAATAAAAGGGCCTATACAAAAAAAAGATGCCAATCCTTACAACTAAATGCAAAAAGAGTGTGGAATAAGGTTGACAAGAAAGAAATGTTCACAAATGATAAGTCAGGCTGTGTTAGGGTCTCCCTTCTCCATGTTTTGAGCATGAGACAAGGCGGGACTCCTGAGCACAGCACACGCTCGAGCTTTCCCAGCACAAGACAACAGCTCCGCTCTCAGCTATCAGAGCCTTCAGTGGTTAAGTCTCTTTTCGACAAAATGTATCTTGCCTCCAAGGAACTGGTGTGTTCAATATAATAAATAAAAGGTTCCTTTCCACATGTACGTTTGGTGATGACTTTTCACCCCTAGGTCCCCCTCTTACGAGCTCAGACCCCTCTCAAATATCAGCCTACCTCTGTTGGGTCCACTTCAGCTTTTCAAAACAATCTCACCTGTGACTTTCACGAGTCTTAATGTCTTTTGTAACACTTCACCGTGGAAATCCCTCTGCCGGGTTCACTCTTGTCAACAAACTGTTCATTGGGACTTCAAGCTTCGCCCCGTTCTATCGGCATCCCTCCATCGGGTTCAATCTTGCCAATTCTTTGCCAATCATACAGTTCTTTCGCTTCAACTCACTAAGCACGATTCATCTCCCTTAGCTTTCCTATTACGTGCGGGTCAAAGACTTTCGACTATACTGTTGGTTTGTCCACGTTGATCTTTCCCTCGAGGCTCTCCTAGGGCCTTTTGGTTTTGGTACTTTCAACAATCATGGGATCAACCAGAGTCTCTCGAGTGAGCACCTATGTGGTGCCGGACCCCTCTGCAGCTGGTTTTCCCTTAATGTTAACAGTTCTTTGAACTTTCCTTAATTTGCCACTTTTGTTCAACACAGATCGGTTTCTTATTGGCTCTCCCTTTGACTCACTGGCTGTAATGAACCGCTTTGCTTTTCTTGTATCTGGAGTCAAGGATGGTACCACAGTAGCAGGTGTCTCTCTCTGTCCTGCTTATCAGCGTAGGCATCCTCCATGTACTGTTGACATCTGCTGCAACATATACCGGCTACTGTTCGCGGTTTTACGATTTCTTCCACTGATGATTCACGGGTCTGCATCGGAAAGGGCAAGGTCACTTCTCTCCTTGTTACCCTTTCGATTCTCTCCACCGTTCTCCTCCTCTTGAACTGCTGTGTTTGGATAGCTGTCTCAATGTGTAGTCTGCCTTGCTCATAGTGTGCTCTTGTTCTCCACCTTTTATCCATGTGGGGAAGGCAAAGGGCCATTGGGTGTGTGTGTGTGATATCTATATTCTGGTCAGTTGCCTGACGCTTCTGTTGGGACATGTCAGGTAAACAGCGCTGGTGTTAGTCCATCTTATGTAACGTGCAAAAGTGTTTGTGTAAGAAAAGGGAGGGGTAGAGTTTCTGAATATCCTATGTGGTAGGCTGGGGAAAAGGTGTTAGAAGGTGGGGGATACCACTTCTCACCCGTCAGCTTCCATTCCCCGAGGACCCCCCCCCCCCATCCAGGTGATCCTCCTTCACTGGTCCACCCCCAGGAACTGGATCCAATAGCGGTGACCATGTCCTGGCAACCAGCATGACAGATTCCCAGGGACTAGTCAGGGAGATAACTTCAGGTTTCTCACAGTAGGCATTGCAAAACACTTCCGAAAGCTTGATAAACATGTTCACAATAAGCGAGCAGAGTGAGTGGAAAAAGAAAACAGATCATGGGGCATGACGCTGCTACTTATACTAGCCCCGATGTCATTTCCCGCACAGGGCACGCAGATGCGTTAGACAGACCCAACACAGAGCTGCGTAGCACCCCCTGGTGGCGGAAACATTTCTGGGGGAACAGCTGCACTGGGATATGGATATCAGCTGAGGAGTCTGTGGCAAAAAATAATCCATTAGAAATGCAGGGATCAATAAAGCCGCAAGATTATTGTCCCTTAAGCTTAAGAATATCAAAAGAAGGAACTAAATCTCGGCAGCATGGCCAGGAAGGCAAACTGCGTTATGGGGCAGAAGAAGGGAATAGTTTCTTACATGTAACTCCATTTCTCCAGCATTGGTATCTTTCATGGATTCACATGCTTAGAATATTCCCCGTCGTCAGACTGGGACCCCTCGGTACACATATATAGCCTTTTGCTATAGGAAAACTTCCGACACTTTTGTGTCCTATCTACGTCCTTTTAGGACCCACCTACGCATGCTCCGTAGGCCGTCCCAGTATAAGAGGCCCGCCCCGTGGCTCCCATTCAGATTTCGGCCCCTCCAAAGTAGGAAGGGTTAAACTTATCAATCAAATACATTGCATTCCGGGGAGGCTGGCGGGCGCATGTGAATCCATGAAAGATACCAATGCTGGAGAAAGGGAGTTACAGGTAAGAAACTATTCCCTTCTCCAGCATTGGATCTTTCATGGATTCACATGCTTAGAATAGATTGTATAGCAGTAACACCTGAAACGGCGGTGAGAATGTAATGTAATATACCCTCACCATAATACACAATGCATATGTACAGTAGGAATAAGTTAACTCATATAACCTTACCCACATAAAGTATACTGTCATCAAAAGGTAGAAAACAGATTCTCCACAGCGTGGAGCTTACCTTACTGAAACAGATGGCGCAGGACAGCTCTTCCCATCTGCACCTCGTCCGCATGCCGCCTGGCAAGGCAGTAGTGGCGGGTAAACGTGTGGGGCACTGACCATGCCGCAGCCTGGCATATGTCCGTCAGCGGAATTCCTGCCCATAATGCTGCTGAGGAGGACGTTGATCTTGTAGAATGGGCTCTAGGATGTCCTTGCAGTGGCCTTCCGGCCTTGGAGTGACAAAAACGCAATCGTCGATGAGACCCATCGAGCCAATCCCTGTTTAGACATTGCTTTTCCTCTCGTCGACGGACCATATGCGATGAACAGTTGTCGAGTAGACCTGAGTTCCTGTGTACGATGTAGGTAAAATTTCAGAGCCCTCTTAACGTCCAAGGTATGAAGAGCTTTTTCTGCTGTCGATGATGGGGTCGCGAAGAAAGTAGGGAGAACAATGGACAAGTGTTTGTGATACACTGTCGGAACTTTTGGGACGAACGTCGGATTAGTTGCCAGGACCACTTTGTCCTTAAAGAATCTTAAGTATGGCAGGTCTACGACCAGCGCTTGCAGTTCCGAGATTCTCCTAGCTGATGTGATAGCAATCAAGAATGCCAACTTCCACGATATGAATTTTATGTCGGACGTGGCCATAGGCTCAAAAGGCGGTTTCATTAAGCCTGCCAACACTGTGTTGAGACTCCAAGTTGGAGGGAAACGTTTTACCGGGGGAAAAGTTCGAAATAAACCCCTCATGAAGTGTTTCACAAGTATGTCGCTAAATAGAGGAGACGACTGCCTTTTCCTTGTGAACCTCGAGATGGCCGCCAGGTGCACCTTTATCGATGTGAAGGATAAACCCCTCTCCGCCAAGAGAAGCAGGTAAGGTAGAACTTGTTCCGGCGTCACCAACAACGGTTGTAGGCCTTGTTGTCCTCGACACTATTCACAGAACCTCCGCCACTTATAGGTGTAAGATTTGTTTGTAGAAGGGGCTCGAGCCGCCTGCAGAATTTTTTGACAATCCTCCGAAACGTCTAAAGCACCGAACTCCGAAAAGTCAGGAGCCAGGCTGTAAGGTTGAGACTGTCCGGGTCGTGATGCCACACCGTGCCTTTGTCCCGGGATAGTAGATTCGGGACTCTCGGAAACGCTATAGGATGTTCCAGCGACAGGTGAAGCAGGTCGGAGAACCACGGTTGCCGCGGCCAGTATGGTGCCACTAGAATTACCCGCAACTGTATCTGCGTATCCACTGTATTGTCCTCCGTATGAGGGGGAGCGGGGGAAAAGCATAAAGGAACATGTCCGTCCATGGGAAGGAGAATGCCTCCCCCATGGAACCCTCTTGAGGCCATCTGCTTGCGAATTGCTCGCATTTCTTGTTGTCTTTGGTCGCGAAGGCGTCCAGAGGGGGGTGACCCCATTTCTCGAACACTTTCATCAGTTGAACTGTGTCCATTTCCCATTCGTGTATCTGGGCCATGCTTCTGCTGAGTGAGTCTGCTTGCGAGTTCCTCACTCCCGGGAGGTGGTGAGCCACAATGGAAATTTCGTGCTTTAATGCCCAATGCCATGTTTTCTGGGCCTCTATGGAAAGTTCTTGATCGCGTCCCTCCTTGTTTCCTCAGATAAAACATGGCCGTTGTATTGTCGGTCAGTACTCGTACTCGCGATCTCTTGATGTGTGGTAGGAATGCTTTCAAGGCCCATCGTACTGCTTTGAGCTCCAACACGTTTATGTGTAGGAGTGACTCCGTTGGAGACCAGCGACCTTGCGTTTGGAGAGCACCCATGTGAGCTCCCCATCCGGTTAGGGACGCATCCGTGACTATGGTTCGCTGAAACTCCTGTTCCTCTAGGGGTACACCGTTGTTCAGATTGTGGAAACTCTGCCACCAGTGAAGGGTCCGAAGCAGCTTGTCGTCGTCGATGGTTATCTTGTCTGACCACGATCCTTGGGCCTGCGTCCATCGGTCCGCGAGGAATTCCTGGACTGGCCTCATGAATAGGCGACAGTTTGCCGCCAGATGGATGCAGGATGCCATGGCCCCTCGGACCGAAACGTATATTCTCACTGAGAGCCTGGTGTTTTGACGTAGTCGGCTCGCCAGCTGATTGAGTTTTGAGGTTCTGTCGAGAGAAGGCTTCACTAGCCCTAACTGGGTCTCGAACTGTGCCCCCAGGAATACCAGCATTCTCGATGGCCGCAGAGAAGATTTTTTGAAGTTTATGGCGAATCCCAGCTGTTGTAGAAGCTGCATGGTGGCTTGTAAACTTGTGTTGGTCGACGCTGGGGAGGATCCCCTTACCAGCCAGTCGTCGAGGTATGGGTATACATGGTGCCCTTGCTTCCTTAGCCAGGCCGCTACTGGAGCCAGACATTTCGTGAACGTTCTGGGGGAGGTCTTGAGCCCAAAGGGAAGAACCGTGAACTGGTAGTGAGTCCGCCCTATTACAAATCTCAGGAATTTCCTGTGTTTCCGACACATTGGAATATGGAAGTACGCGTCCTGTAAATCCAGGGACGCTAGAAAATCCCCTTCTTGAACGGCCCGGATCACTTCCTGCAGAGTGAGCATTTTGAATTTTAGGCTCTTTAAATACTTGTTGAAATCGCGTAAGTCTAAAATGGGAGGCCATTTGCCGTTCGGCTTTTTTACGACGAAGTATCTTGAGTAGACTCCTTGACCTCTCTGTGATGTTGGAACTAATTCTATCACGCCCTTTGCTAACATGAGTGTTACCTCTTGTTGCAGTATCCTCAGATGGGAATGAGCGGTGAACGCAGGTGGAATGTGCAGAGGGCTGTGTTTGAATTGTAGAGAGTGTCCGTTTCTTATAGTGTCCAGCACCCATTGATCCGTCGTTATTCGTTCCCATTCGTCGACATATGCTGACACTCTTCGCCCCAGAACGGAGTGTTGTATGTCACTGCTGATCTTTATTTTGCTTGTCTCTCGACGACGACAGATAGGATGGTCTTTTCCTGGACGTCTGGAAGTTACAGCGTCTGTTTGCCGATTGGAAAGCACGCCTGTATCCCTGGGAGGGGTAAGCCGACCTGCCAAAGGATCTGTCTCCAGACGCAGAGAATCTGGAATTACCTGAAGCTCCTCTAAAGGGACGAAAAGACTTGTAGCTTCGGCCACTCTGGAGGGCACCCAATGAACGTGCCGTGTCCGAGTCCTCTTTCATTCCCTTTAGGGCTTTGTCCACCTTCTCACCGAATAGAAGGTCTCCCTCAAAAGGCATATCTAATACTTTGTATTGTACCTCTGGCCTGAAGTAGGTACACTTAAGCCATGACTGTCGTCGTAATACGACACCATTATTGACTTGCTTGAAGCCTGACTCAGCGAGGTCCACCGCGATGTTTATTGCGTGATTTGAGGCTTCTTCACCCTCTCGGACAAGTAACATTGCTGCCTTCCTATGCTCTTCCGGAAGATGATCAAGCAACGGAGCTAGCCTGTGCCACATCTCTCTGTCGTATCTGGCTACAATCGCCAGAGAGTTTGCGGCCTTTACTGTGGTTGCTCCCACGGATAGCACTTTTTTGCCAAAGGCATCCTGGCGTCTCGCTTCATTTTCACGTGGAGTCGTGCACTTGTGCTGGGCCTTCGCCTTCCTCGCCGCTGCCGCCGACACCACCGAGTCTGGCGTTGGTTGGGAGGATAAACACTTGGGGGTAGACTCTGGAGCCTTAAACTTTTTCTCGAGGCGTCCTTTCACTGCCGGCTCTGAAAAAGGGTGACGCATTGTCTGCAACCCCTCCTTCCACACGTGGTCTAGTATTGGTATTGAGAACACAGACCTCCTTCTCTTACCCATGTGGTCGAACAAAAAACAGTCCTTTTTCTGTTCTTCCTGGGACAAACCAAATTCTTTACACGCCTTCTCCATCATAGAGTGGAGAGCAGGTCAGCAGGGGAGGAGAGGAGGAGGTAGGACCCCTAATTGAATGGAGGCAATTGGTGGCCACCATGGTGGGCCACCCCCAGCCCGATCACAGTGAGGATGACATGGAGGAGAGGAGGACAATCGACCCGCCGGAGGACGTACAGGCTGATGATATGGACTTGATGGCTCAAGTTGGGGGGGGCGGGAGGGAGCGGGACTGAAGAACATAGCTTGTAATGTTATCTTGTTTGACATGGATATGGAAGTCCCAATTATTGTAATGTTTGGTGTGTTGTTATAAAATAATAAAAAATTAAAAAAATTAAATAAAATTGTACCCAGCCTCCTGCACCCCTATAGTAACCTGCCAGTGCCAGCACACTATATAAAAAACTGCAGCGGAATCCATACTCTTTTAAATGGGCCCAAAAATCACACCAGCTATCAGGGCGAGTTCTTTCAAAATCAATACACTCTATCAGGGATAATGGTGATATTTTTTATATTGAATATGCCAAGACAGTGTTCAAGGTGTCCTTGTTCACTGACTAATCTCCTTTTGCTTGCTTACCCAGATGGTTTATTCTAGCCCTTATGGATCACTTGAAAGATCTAATGTGTCTCAGGTTTTAACATAGACAAACTGGAACTTTTTAATCTTACTAAGCATTCATCCTAACTTTCTATGACTAAAATACTGGCCACTTTAAACCTTTGACATCTACATTGAAATATTTTGGGGTAAACATGACTAGTAAACATCAGGCCCTTCATGCAGCAAATTTCCATCATCTTTCTTCGATTAGGGAGGATTTGGGATCTTGGATAAAATTAGCAGGTAGTGTAGCCCAGAAGCAAGACGACGCAGAGCAACAGAGGTTCGAATCTCAGGTCCACACTTAAAAACCTCTTCGGCTTTTAAGTGTGTTATAAAAAAAACTATTAATTATTATAGTTTGGGAGGATTACCTCAGTAAATATGAAAGTCCTTTGCAGACGTATCTATATGTTCCAGACCCTTACCAGTTTTGGTCCCCTCTGATTACTTGATGGTTGTACAGAGGGAGTTTATGAACTTTATTTGGAAGTGAACCACAACCCAGGATGGCCAAGAGGATTCCATTTCTCCCACACACTTATTGTACGAATATTGCAACATATTACCATGCTTCACAGCTGCGAGTTGTGGGCGGGCGGCTGAAACATCAGTCTACTTAACAATGGAACATTCTGGAAGATGAGATAGTAGGTCATTGTTGTGACACTTAATGTGGGCACTGTCAGGGTTTGCAGCATACTGCAAGTTTGATGGTAGCTTACATGATGGGTGACGGAGGTCCAGGGATTCAGGGACTCCATCTCCTGGTGAACTGTCTGCGCCGCCGGAGGTCACATGACACAAGGTCATCACACAGTCACCTGACATGCAGTTTGTCGAGGTGTACACAACCAGAGAAAGCTTTAGATAAGCAGAGCAAGCACTTCCCAGCTCTCTTCTGTCAGTTGCTGCAGCGTTCTTCCTGTTTATGTTTGTTAACTGCATGACTTGGGTGAGTTCTATGTATTTCTTGGATTACAATTTGGTGTGTTTGCTTGGAGGACTTGGACACTGGTTGTTGGACCCTAGGTCTGCCATATGGACTGAGCCCAATTATCCTACTAAATTGAAACTTGGTTGTGGTTTACCTTGTCATTAGTTGTGAGGATTTGTTTAGACGTGTTCCCTGAGCAAGAACTCTACCATGGGGAGTTTCACGCCCCTAGGCAATACCTAGTTGCACTCTGGTGCAACTAGGTATTGCCTGTTTTAATATAAGGGGGTATTACTTCATTTTAGGTGGTATCCTCCTTAATCTGTTCCTCAGTAGGGCTGTTACCTTCCACACATTGTTGGCTAACACCCCACAATTGCAGATGAATTTTTGTAGCAACTCCAAGTCCAAATAAGCAATGAGTAATCTGAGCAGTAAAATGAAGAAGGATCTGAAAGTGTGTAATTGGAGTTGATATTATCAAGACATGTGCTCATATGCTCAAGATTTAATTTCTTTTTTTGATGAAGCCCTTGACATCACCAGCAATCATGGGGAAGAGCCAAGGCAATACATGTGGCCCAAAGGATGCAACAGTATCGGCAAAGCTAGAGCAATAATTGAAGGCGTGGGCTTTGTCATTCCCAGTCTTCTTATTACACAACTGGGTGGCACACTTAGGTCAATAAGGCGCTGTACAACAGTAGGGTGTGACAATGTAAGACAAGGCAATGATAAACTCAATGAGTGCACCAGAAACTAAGGTGGGATTTGTGTACAAATTTGCAAATCCTAAATACATTAAAACAGTAAGGCTTATGACAATATAGGCTAGATGCAAACTCTTGTGGGGTATTGGTCATTGGATAAAAAGACCACTACTTACAAAGTTCAATACAATGTGGGCAATATCTCTAATAATTGAAACTCCTGCTGACCCACTAAATAAAATGGGATTCATGAGAATTGTGTAATTGTACTCTATCATTTACAGAGCTGTCATGAATAGCACACCTGCATAACCTGCGGCTAATCTCCACATACCTGGTGGCGTATGCTCCTTGAGCAGCAAATCGACCAACCGCATTGAATCACAACTATTGCACAAAAACCCACAAGTAAACCTCTTGCCACGCACCCACCTTCTGGAACTCAATCCCAGTAACAGCTAGGAATGCCCTCACAAGTCTCCAATTTCACAAACCTCTCAAAATGTGGCTTTGCCCAACAGCACCGGATCATGGACTAATCCCAAAGGATACACAGACTACAAATCACAGTACTACACTACAGTTAAAACATGCCAGCCGAAAGGCTGGCTACCAACACCCTGTTCAGCATGCCATTGCTCTTGAGCTAGGTCTGTGCTTTAAACAATAAAATAAATACAAATAAAGTGAATCAAAATTGCAAAAAGGGCATGGGGCAAATACCCTTGCGGTTCCTTACCATCAGCTCGAGGGAAGCAGTGCTACAGGACGAGTGGCCGCCAACTGTTGCCATGGGAGCCTGTTTGTGAGAAGGGACTTGCATCTAGCTGCTCTGGTAGAAGTTTGAGGTCAGAGCACACCTGGAGCAAAACACTCTGGAGTCCGAATAAGGAGGCAGCTGTAGCACCTTGTTCGTAGATGGTGAACCAGGTATTTAAAACCTCAAGGCCAAGCAAGGAGATGGTAAGACGTCTGCAAGGCACACATAATCAAGAGAAGCATGAAACAACTGAGAAAGGACAGGGGATTAATCCCAGAGGGACAAAAATGGAAACCTACTAAGAGGTGTACAAAAGGATGAGAGTGAGTAAGACCAAGAGAGCAGTGATTTGGAAGAGTTTGGGTGGTGAGAGGGGAGGGGCAAAAGACAACAGGAGACACAGATGTGAAAACTACTCTGGAGAAACAACTTACTGACAGCCTACCACAGCATTGGTTTCTTGATGCTGTACACTGTCAGGAGAATATGTAGGGGTCAGATTTTGAAAGTGCTGCAAGAGTGAGAGAGGTACTATATCGCTTACACAGTGAGAGCAGCACTTTAACCATAATACGGAGATCAAAGGACAAAGTGAGCCAGGTACTATTCCTGCTTCTATGTGAAAATACCTCATTTTAAAGGTCTAAAGAAAAAAAAAGACTAGATTTACAAGGCCTGATTTTATATTGATCGGAAAACCAGCATTGTAAAGGTCTTTATCTCTTGAGACCTTTAAAATGCGTTTCATTTCTTTTTTAAAAATATTCAGGGGTTTTACTCCCCCTTGAGCCTCCCATTGTTACCCCCCTACCCTCTCCCATGGGATTCCACATCTCTCAGACCTAGCCCCTTCTCCCCCACCCCCAAACCAAAACACATACACACAGCACACACGAACGCACCGACACACTTACCCGTTCTCCTCGTCCTGCGATTGCGGGTTCAGACGAGGATGTCAGCCCCACCGTGCACTCGAGTGACAATTCCATTTAGAAAGACTGCTCTGGGCGGTCAATGAGCGGTCTTTCTAAATAAAATTTAGGTGGAACGATCTTAAGCAAAAGATCGTTTGACCTAAAACGCTATTCCGCGCTTGTATACAAATAGCGAGCTAGGCGATCTAACCCTGAAAATGTGTTATGAGAGCGAATGCGCATGCTGGGTGCAATATACTTGTGACTTATTGAGACACAAGAATCATGCTGGGTATTCCACCCTGAGACGGTTTTAATACTAGTGATCTGGATGGAGATCAGTATCCCTATTCAACACAGGCTCCTTCTCAGCAGTTTCGACTTTTACATCTCTACACCTTACTTTTAGTGCTCCTAGAGGCCTCAATCTAAAATAGCCCTGGCTACTTGTCTCACATTGCTGGCAGCTAGACGAGACATGAAAACCAAAGCAGAAAGGAAACTTGAGTTACAAGCTTTCATTCTACGACCCCAAGTAATGAGTCCCAACTTCCAAATAAGAATGCACAATGGTCCAATACTTCTGACACCCGTGGTGCTTACACCCATTAATCCCCAGTAAACAGACAGCACAACATGAGACTGATTTGCAGGTAGAGGGGTCACTGGGCTGCTGCAGGGTCCTTCTCGTCTGAGAACATGACTTCTGGGGAAAGACTGAAGATGTCTACCATTCCGGCACCAACTGACCACCTGTGAACCGCAGTAATTCTGCTCTTAAATATTTTAGAACTTCTAATCCAGATGAACGAAGGAGACAATATTGGCCAACCACACTGGAAATCGGAAGAGCACATGTCACAGAGAGGATGCAAACCCTCAGAAAAACTGAACCAAAACGCCAATCCTCTAGTTTGTAAATGCTGGGAGATCGTGAGCATGATTCAAGCAGTAGAAAATAAGAGAATGATAAAAGAAGAAAACACTTGATCTTAAATCTAGGCGTAGCCTCCATCTTTATATATGATTAATATACCATTAACAATTAGCCTATGTCGCACCCTGACAGAACTGTGAAGGTTGGCAAGTGCAACACTTGGATAGATTTGTGAATGTTAGCAAATGCCCCACTTAGATAGAACTGTGAATGCTAGTAAGTGCCACACTTATACGGAACTGTGAACATTAGCCTGCGTCACATCCAGACTGAACTGTGAATGTTGCCAAATGCCACACTTAGAACTGTGAATGTCAGCAAGTGCCAAACGTAGATAGAATTGTGAATGTTAGCAAGTGCTGCACCTAGAATTGTGAATGTTGGCAAGTGCCACAATTAGATAGAATTATGAACATTAGCCTGCGTCGCATCCAGACTAAACTGTGAATGTAAGCAAGTGCCACACTTAAATAGAATTATGAACACTAGACTGTGTCACAATCAGACTGAACTGTGAATGTAAGCAAGTGCCACACTGAGATAGAATTATGAACACTAGCCTGGGAAGCAGCCAGACAGAATTTTGAATGTTAACAAGTGCCACACTTAGATAGAATTATGAACATTCGCCTGCACCGCATCCAGACTGAACTGTGATTGTTAGCAAGTGCCACACTTGGATAGAACTGTGAATGTTAGCAAGTGCCACAATTAGATAGATTTGTGAACATTAGTCTGCGTCGCAACCAGACTGAACGGTGAATGTTAGCAAGTGCCAACTTAGAATTGTGAATGTTGGCAAGTGCCACAATTAGATAGAATTATGAAGATTAGCCTGCGTCGCATCCAGATTAAACTGTGAATGTTAGCAAGTGCCACACTTAGATAGAACTGTGAATGTTGGAAAATGTGACACTTGGATATAACTGTGAATGTTAGCAAGGGCTGCACTTAGATAAAAGTGTGAATGTTAACAAGTGCCACAATTAGATAGAATTGTGAACACTAGCCTGCGCCGCATCCAGACTGAATTGTGAATATTAGCAAGTGCCGCACTTAGATAAAATTGTGAATGTTAGCAAGTGCCACACTAAGATAGAACTGTGAACATTAGCCTGCGTGGCATCAACTTTGCAGGACTCTCTAATCTAGGTGGAGCCTCCACCTTTGTCTATTGTATGGTAAAAGGTAATGTATTGTGAAGCCTAGGCCTCTCTCCCACTTTCCAGGACTCTCAAATCTAGATATAGCTTCCATCTTTGTCTACTGTATGGTTAAGTGTAATTTATTATGAAAACTAGGACAACCCCACCATGTACCAGGACACTCAAATCTAGGTGGGGCCTACATGTTTGTCTATTGTATGGTGAAACGTGGTTATCGTGAGACCTTGGCCTCTCCCCCATCCTACAGGATTCTCAAATCTAGGCATTTAGCCAAACTGCGAAGGTCTGCTGCGAGACATAGAACCCACTAACCAAAAAGCTCAAAATCTCTGCATACGTAACTCATACAAAAAACCACCTCTCACACAGCAAGCCGCACGCACTTCACCACACTGCAACAACAAACAAACTTCACATAAGCCACACCAACAGCACACGAGGACTGACATCAATCCGATACTCGCATCAAAGCTCAGCGCACAGTGTTAACCAAACTGAAACTACCAACAGGACATCACTTCTCTCTCTATATTATGCCCTCTTCACCTTACTATCCCAACCCGCCTTCTGGTTTACAGATCCACCTGAGCGCCTGGGGTCCAACTCTGTTGGTGATGGTGCACGGTACAAATACCTTTAACATTTAACATTAAAGATTTGCCTTGGATGCTGACAACTGAGGGGATGGGGTAAACTGAGTAGAGAAGCAAGATCAGAGATCAAGACCCCCTTGGATTTTAACCAAACCCAGAGAACAGCCTACTGAGAATTCGCTCCAATTGTACATGCTACCCCAAACCAACCTGGTTCAGTCCACAGAAGACCGGGTCCTATATTCAGTCAGGAAAATTACTCTACTTCAAAGGCATTGAACAGTTTTACCCAAAAATGACACCTAAAAATTCCCAAAACGTTTAGTGAAGAGCTTCATCCTGGTTGTGGAGTAAAATACAGCCCCAGAATGTCCAAAATGGAGAGGCCATGCCAGGCCATACGAGGAGAGCAAATCTGGCTTGCACAACACCCATTGTAATATTCAGGCCAGTCCAAAGCACTTCATTTCAAATATGAGGCCTAGTGAATGAGCAAGAATGGTCCTCCCTCCATTTTGTTAGAATGTACAGGCACTCAGCTGAAGAAGAGTGCGACCCAGAACTGTAATATTATTAACATTGTCCAATGGATTCCAAAAAGACACGTGGCATTTCAGATGCTGACTTTGTGTAAAAAGGGAAAATGCCCACTTTGACAGATTCAAAACTGCAACAGTGCACATGGAAAGAAAACATACATTGTAAACAATGGGCATTTGAAAGCTAAAAGGGAGGAATGATGCCTTACATTTAAGAAATAAAGTCGAATAATAGACTGCGTTTTCAGGAATAAAGAGACTTAATTTCAGCACATGTAAAGAGAAAGGCCTATTTCGTTTTTGGATAAATGAACACTGGTTCGCTATGTTAAATGTGGCCTATCTGTGTGCATGGAACCAAGAAGGAATCTACCTCTGTTCTTAATATAGTAGGAAAGAAATATTGTCTTCATGAACAACAGACCCAAGTGTAATACAAAATTCAATGTGGTAGACACATGTGCCAATGTAAAAGGTTATTTTTGTAGAATTATGTGTGTAACTGGCTGCTGTTGTTTTTCTCCATGTAACTGAACTGGCTGTATCTGGAACTGTGACCCGCCCTGCATCCCCAGACATTTGGGCTGAGTTTATCAAGGAAATAGGCATGGAGCTTCAGTTAAACATATAAGAAATGTTGTGAGAGATCAGGACTGCAGGGATTTACAGATAACATGACCAACAGAAATTACCCTTAAGGTCAAACCTCCCCATACATTGTGCATTAAATCCGATCAAAGACCTTTAAAGCTCAGGAGGGGAGGGCAGAAGTACATGGGCTGAAAAGCCAGATGTCCCAGTCATGTGGTTTGGAGAACATTTGATCTGAAGTGAAACTAGGAGCACCTATTATGCAGTGCCATTGATTAACATTGGACTCTTTTTTTCCTAATAAAAAAGAAGTCATGCGTCTCAGTGAGCCCAACCTGGATTCATATTAAAAGGGGATAAAGAGCATATAAAAATGAAATGTGTGATGGATGTAATTTAGGTTATGATCAAAATTATGATTCTAACATTTTCATACATCTGAGGAACTGGAAGAATTGATAGATTGATAGACGGTGAAATTAATGCTGGAAGTATGTAGTGTCAAAGTTGTAACTACTACGGCACAGCCACAAAGCGTGAAAAATGATAGCTCTACCCAGGAAGGGTGTGCCAAAATAAAAATTAATGTTGTCCGACTAGCCATAAAATGTACAATCCAAAAATATATAGATTCATGTAGTTATCCGAAAATGTGCATAGCTGACATGTTGTTACATTTTCAGAACCCAAAAAGATAAAACCCACCTGTCATTTTGAAATGATGTATTTTTACTCCTCCCTCAGTCTACATCATACACAAACACCCAACGCCTGGTCCTTTCAGCAGTCAGTGGGTTTCTTGGTGGGAGGTGAATGGAGAGTGCTAGCCAATCCTTACCGTAGGAATTATGATAATGTAGGAGTGTCATCAGCCCTATAAGAGGTCAATTTTGCATCAGAACAGGGCTTTTTGACTTTATTCCTGGAGTCTACTGCAGACTCTTGCGAGGAACAACTAGCATAGAGGCCTCAATCCTTGCATTGGAGACAGTAAAGGGGAAATCTAGAATCTAGCTGGGACCCCCATATGAAAAGCCAGAGGAATTCTGGGTGCAGGAGAAAATCCTTGACTGAAGCCCTATACCAGAGCTGTGCTGTCCTCAGAGAAGCCCTGCTGTTTCCCTAGATGCCCCATAATCAAGGCCTCTCATGTAAGTAGACATATCCCAAAGCCATCAAATGTGTGTGTGGGGAATACTGCCAGCTTTGATCTCCATCTGGCATAGTGGGTAGTTATGGGAAGACACTTGGCACATTTTATAAAATCCAATTCAAATGAATTCCACTATAGAAAATCACCCTATCCAGTTAAAGTGAATTGGGTTGGGGACTACCTGCCTTAATTCTTTCCATTAAAATGTGGGGAGGGGAAGCTGTGTAGGTCCTTAGCGCACTGAATTGAAGTTAAATCAATGGATTCCCATATAGAAAACCACGGGATGAGTGTTGTTAGAGTTAGAATTAGAAACTAACAGAGTTCATGCCCAGTGTGTTAGAGAGAGTATGGACAATAAAGTAATTGGGTGACTACCTTTCTGAAACTCCTGTCTTGTGTACAGAATGGCGGTGTCCATAATCCCAAAATAAGTAACCCTCAAACGCTGCTATTCAAGTGAATGTAGATGGTAAAAAACTGAAATTCCCATTTATTTACGTGTACTCCAAACGATTTTCCCAAAGCCCCACCTTTCATGCAAATAAAGAGCCAAAAACAATTTTCCCATTGAGTTCCTTTTATGGCTTTGCCTTTCATGCAAATAAAGAGCCAAAAACAATGTTCCCATTGAGTGACTTTCGTGGCTTTGCCTTTCAAATAAAAAACCCAAAACGATTTTGCTACTGTATTCCCACTCCCTGTACCTTGCCTTCAGATCAGAGGTGTGTAATGAAGGCATGGTATCAAAGTAAGAAAGACACAAGGGATCACAGTTCAAGGATGTTTATTGAACTTTTATCAGGGGTGTGAAAAATGCCTATCTAAACCTAAATCTAAGATGGGAGCAAGCTACGACCATCAAATAATAATAATAATAACAGCAGGGCCTTCGATGCCCAAGTCTCTTGTATTCAAAGTCTCGGTCCTAATGCACCAAAAACAACAAAGTTCCTTTCCAAATATTCACTCTTCACCCTGGATCTCCCTCAGCCGTGCTCAGATCCAATTTCACAGTTTGCCTGCCTCAGTCCGGTTCGGACCAGCTCTAGTTCGCAGGCATCCCTCAGTAAGGTCCACATTTGCCACAGCAATAGCTTCTCAGGTGTGTTAATGTTCACCTGGGTTCCCCCTCTTCCAGGCTCAGATCCCCTATTATACCATTAGTCCCCCTCAGCCGGGTTAAGACCAGCTTTAGTTTGCAGGCATCCCTCAGTCGGGTCCACATTTGCCACAGCAATAGCTTCTCGGGTGAGTTACTCTCCACCCAGGATCCCCCTCTTCCGGGCTCAAGCCCCTTTTCTACAATTAGTCCCCCTGAGCCGGGTTCAGACCAATTTCAGTTTACAGAAAATTGAAGACTTTTGAACATGCACAGAATTCAACTTAACCCGCTGCAGGACCACTTCGATTTCACAGTTCAAAAACCTTTACCAGCTCGGGGGGTTGGGGGCAGTTACAAACAGAGACCTTCAAGAGAGCACCCATGTGGTGCCAGACCACTCTGTATCTGGCATCTAGTTTGGTTTCATACATTTCAAACAGTTCCTTTCTCCATTTGATGTTGCTGCTTGCAACCTAACCTTGAGCATAACACAGGCTGGTCTGCTATCAGTTTTTCCAACTCACCGGCTGTGCTGAACTCGCTGGCATTGCTTTGCTGTCGGAGTCAAGGACAGTACCGCGGTGGCAATCGCTTTTCCCCGCCTTGGCTATCAAGGCGGGAGGGCCCTGTGTACCTTTGACACACACTACACCATTCGGCAGCTGAAACTCCTGGTCTTATGTTTCTTTTCATTGAGGCTTCTTCAAAGTGACGGTCCTTTGTTGAAAAGGGCAAGGGTAATTCCCTCCCTGTTGTCCTCTCTGGTCTCGCCGCCTTTCTCCTCGGTTTAAACCAACATGTTGGAACTGCTGCTTCCTCATGCGTTTGTCCTTGCTCCGAGTGGGCTTTCATGCTCCACCTTTTATCCATGTCGGTAAGTCAGATAGAAGTCAGGTGTGTGTAACTATAAGTAATTGCCTGACTCTGCCTGACCCAGTGCTGGCACATGTCAGGTATACAGTTCTGGTGTTAGTCGGTTGTTGTTCACGATGAACTGTCTGTGAGAAAGTGTTTGTGTCAGGGGAGGGGTAGAGTTTCTAGGTATCCTACCTTGTAGAAGGGGAAAAAGGTGTTTCAAGGACGGGGATACCGTATCTCACCCTTTGGTGTCCCACTTCCACTCCTCGAAGACCCCCCCCATCCACTTGATCTTCCCGCAGTGGTCCACCCCAAGGAACAGGATCCAATAGCGATGGCCATGTCCTAACCACCTGGATGACAGATCCCCAGTGCCTAGCGGGTGACACCCCTTCAGGTTTCTCACAGGGGTCATATCTAATTGATGCCTAGAGGGTGGGGCGTTGCTGGGAGAAAGGAGTATTGTGTCAGCCTAAGCCATTACTGTGTGTTTTGTATGTTTCCTATTGGTTAATTTGCAAGAAATCTGATATAAATTGTGACTGCCAAATTCAGAATTTTACCTGTGTGTTATATTATTTGTAAGTTCATTAGAAATACAAGTCAGTCAATTACTGCAAGAACTTTGAATTTGTGATCTTGTGTAGTGCCACAAAATTGGTGGTTGATCTTTTGGTTGCTAATCTATTTTGTCAAAGCCTAAATAAATATATATGTTCTTACTATACACCAGCCTGGTTCCTAGACCATTGGTGGCAAGGACGGTTTATGTTGGGGTGGTGCAAGACTGGTTGGAGGCCTCACAAAAGGTGAATCTGTATAAGCGTGTTGGGTGCGTGCCACCTTGCTGAGGGGGGGCAAGACAGTGCCTGAGTTGAAAGTAACCGCCTGATTAATTGTGACAAGGCCGGGGCTCGTGGCCGGGGTTTAGTTGAGAGTCTTCACTTGTGACAGTGCAGTAGCAGTATACTATTAATTTGGGTGTAATTGCATTGCAGTGGATGGAAAGTTGTGTTCTATTGTGAAGGTGCCATTCAGACCTGTACTCTGGGTTTCAGGGTAGTTTATAGACAAATGTCATGCTCACCTGGCTCCCACTGGGGCGTCGATCTGAACTGGACAGCTGCGGTCTCCACCAATGTGACGCGTAGTGCCGAGATGATGGACTGAACTGGCCCACCTAGCTTTGTTTGCTTGGCCCGTAGGAATATTCTTCTGCAAATGGAGAAAGGGAATTAACATCCCGTGGAGTTGAGCGTTAACCCCCCCCCCCCCACTCCCGCTGTTCTCCCCACTGATCACCTTTGATGTCCCCTCTTATAGTCTCACCTGATGGTTTGGAAAAATGAGCTCTCCATCCTGCATTGAGCGCAGGGGCGCGTAGATAACCAGTTGCTTCACTGGCTCGAAGGAATTGGTGAGTTCCAGAACAATATTGACTCTGAGATTCCCGGCAAGACGCCGGAAGTATGTAGTTCGTAAGAGTTCAAATGTCTGACTTTCACTCTGTCCGATTCCTTGCAGGTTGCACCTCGACTCAAGCGAAGAGTTCCTCGTGGCAACCGGTAATATTCAGGTAAGGATTTGTATTATCCAACACAGTTCGATAAAATAATGTCAATTTGTAACCTGTTGCTTTCTCCCTTATTCATGCGCTGAGAGAAAGTATGAAGTCTCGGGGAATAATGCCTCCGGTGGTAAAATCAGATAAGTCTATTGTGGTGAGGAGGTTTCCCCTTGTTTGTCCTTTTGTTTCCCCTTAGGGGATGGGGTTCGGCGAGGATGCAGTGCAAGCTGTGCCGACCCGTGAAGAGGAATAGTACCCCCGGTGGTAAAATCTGGTAAGTTTATGGGGGGTAACTAATATTGCCTCTGTGTATTCCCTTGGCTCACCTTGCTGTTCTTGTCTTCCCCCTAGGTGCCGGAGTGTGGCGAGAATATGCAGAAGGAGGCGGTGGAATGTGAAGATGCTGCGAAGGCCAGTGAGTTCAGCGCGGCACTGCAGCAGGCAAGGTGACACGCATTAAAATAACTTCTTTCTTCCAGCTCGAAGGCGCGATGGATCGGGAATTCAGGTAAGGATCAAAGGTATTGCTCTTGTTCTAACCTTTTCTTCTAATTTCTCCCTTTTAGACTCGAGGCGGGCGTGGCAGAAGACTGGATGCAGACTTTCAGGCACGGTGAGCATTACGCTGCTGGATGCAGAATAACGCGAAGCGCGTGCTGCTCTTCGGGCGTGTTCTAAATAGCTTCCAAAGTAGTCCCAGGTAAGTATTCCTCCCCAGCCCCACCCGAGTAAAAAATAGTCCATAGGTAAAGCAATCCCTTCCAAGCCTCTCTTTAGCTTGGAGCTCTTGCAGCCTGGTCTGCATCAGGTAAGTTTGCAGCATGGTCTGCATCAGGTAAGTTTTAGCCTACGGCGCCAGGACTGTCTCTTCATATGAGCCTGGCGCCATAGACGCCAGGACTGCACCCAAATAGCCCCTAGCAGGGGTTGTTGGGCTTGCTTGGAATAACTTGAAGCCTGCTTCCGGGGTTGCTGGACTTGGTCTGGGGCCCCCGGGGGTAGGCATCATGACACAAAACAGTGGTGATTTTGAGTTGTCATTGTGAATGGAAACTAAGGGGGAACAGGGTTGAGATTTGTTGCCCTTGCATAGAGAGTATAAAAGGTGCAGAACGCATTTCAGAATGAGCACTGTAGAAATCACTATAGCCAGGTAGCACCTCCTATCCAAATTGTTTATTAAAGGGGAATGGGTAAAACAAGAACATGAAATGTGGCAAACCAGAATAATGCAGGAGGTTACCTCTGCAAATGTTGACATGTGACAGGATAATGGGCTGTTACATCAGGCCCGACAACCGTTTACATGACACAAACCAGCAAATTAAAATGGCTCAGCTCATAGCATATATGTATTTTGATATGCTGATCGTGGAAGGAAGACACCAGGATAGTGGGGCCTCTTTGCAAAACCAGGCTAAGAATTTGAATCATGCCGAGAATGAGCTGAAACAATTAGAAGCGATAGCGCACAAGTGCCAAATCTTAAACAATATTATTGAACAGTTAAAAGATGAGTTGAAAGCACAGCAGCAAGAAAATGGAGAGCAAGAGGCTCAATGTTCTGCACTGCAAGGGGAGCATAAAGAATGTGTTGAAAATCTGAGCACAAGTAAACACAAATTAAATTAGCAGGTTTTTCACAATAGAGTTTAGACGACATTTTCACATTTCAAGCACAGGTTAAACAACTGAAAGCTGAAAACAGCTACTTAATTTTTAAGGAGGTTAATTCTCAGGGTGAATTCGATCAGATGCACCATGTTCCGAACACCTTGATACAGCAGAGAGAGCAGTTGAGGGAAGAACATAACAAATGAAGTCAAGAGAATAGTGCCTTTTTTTCAGGAAGTACGTCAGTTAAGGGTGGACGTGGGGAAAAGTGAGTTATGTTCTCAGGAACTGACTGACATGAGGCTAGAAAATGCAAAATGAATGGAACGTGAGGCAAGCACAGGTTGACAAAGCAGGCAACACAGGCCAAAATTGCACAAGGGGAGGAGATTAGTCTCCTGAAAAAGAAACGCTCTGAATATGCGCAGATGATGGAAGCCTCAGAGAAGGAAAATGAGTCCCATTAAGAGAACAAGGGACTAAGATACTGATTAATTGCACAAAGTAAAGTGCTAGAAGCCACTCAAGCACTGTTGTCAGAATTAAAAACTCAGGTCTTTGCATACCACCAAGAGATAGGGACTGAGAAAAACAAATGTGAGGGGTTGGAAAGTGAAATGGCCAAATAGAAACAGGCTCGGAGGGACCCTGGCCAGTCAGGGTATGGAAAAGCGCCCTCCGATTACAGAGTGATGACCTCCCTACAAGGGACCTCAAGCCAACTCACCACCTCATATGTACAGAGTGCAGCTGACTTCATGCCTATCACTTCTCAAGAACAGGGAACCATGAGGCAGCTGGACTCACCCAGGTATGGTCAAATTGAGCCAGAAGGCCAGTCATTATCAGATATTGATGAATATTCATCTCTACCAAGCAGAAGGGAAGGTGGCCAGACTGGTGGCCTCTGGGAGTTTAAAAATACCCTGACAGGTATTTCTGACCAGGAGGGCTCTTATGAGGTAAGGATCAGGGAGTTGGACTGGCAGAAAATGAAGTCACAAAGGGACCACCTGGTCCGCTTTGCAGGCAGAGACGAACTAGAGTCTAGGCCTCAAAAGAACATCTTAAAAACCTCCACACATTCAGGGGTTGGGGGCAATTCCCCACCATACCCGGAAGGAGGGATAAGGAGGCGGAGTACTTCCCCGTGCGAACAGGGGAGTTTTATGATGTAAACTGTTCTATTGTTTATGTGCGTGTTTGCATTCTGTGTGATGCTCGAATCATCGTTCGAGAATCATACAGGAAGCGAGCTCGCCGGCCGAGGTCCCGTCTACCTGGGGACTCCTAATCATAAATAAACCTACGAGTAAAACACTATTAAATTGTGTGAGCAAAGGGGGGCCGCTCGAGAGCCCGACCAAGATGGCCGCAGGCACGTGAAGGTCTCCGGCACCCTCGGACTTTCGGATGCTATCCTGCCGACTTTTGCTGACTTTACACCAAGGTGAGGTTCGCCAGCGTTACTCATCTCTGTGCCCCTCAAGAGCATCGGGTGGTGCACGGTTTTGCGGCGCAGCTTCTGTGTTCTACCTGGTGGTCCCTGTGCGGAGTGGAGGAGGGGCGGTCCTGGTGCGGGCACGCTGCGGAGAGGCCCTGTGTGCTGCCCGGCTCGGATGTGGAGGAGGCGCAGTGACTAGCCCCCCTGCTTGTCAACTGTTGCTGCGGGCTTTGGGGGGGCTGCCCCGAGTGTGCGGCCGCTGTGGTGAGGGCCTGACTGGAGGGCCTGTGTGCTGTCCTGACCGGTGGGGAGGCGGCCTCTGTGGACTGTTGGTGTGGACTCCGGAGGGGCTGTTCTGAGCACGCAGAAGCTGAGGTGCTGGGAGCGCCATGCCGTGCAGTCACCGGAGCGCTGGGAGTACCGCGGCCGCCTGAGGTTTGCGGTGGCGGCTGCATAGCTGCAGGGACCCCACAGGAGAGCGGGCTTGACGGGGAAGCCTGTCCGCTACAGGGGTGGTGTGGTGGAGTCGTCCGCTGTAGGGGACCGCCCCCTGAGGGCCTTTGCCGCGGAGGCTGTTGTGGTGCGGCGTTGGGATCCCTGCTGGTGACGTCAGCTGTCACGTGGGGTTCTGCCGCCGTGGCCTCCCCTCCCCTGAGCTCCGTGGTGGTGGTGGACAGGAGCGGGGCTGCGCTGGTGGGCGCGCTGCTGACGCCGGCTCTCCGGATGCCTCGGGCATAGTCCTTGGGCCGGAATTGGAGGCTGGAGAGGCTTTGCAGGCCTCCTGAAGATCGACGGTACTGAGGCCGCGGAGGCTGCTCTCCATGTCCTGGTGAGCTTAATGAGGCTGTGTCTGCGGGATTTGCTGCTTCTGTATGCTTGGAATGACCTCTTTACCTGGAGCCCCCGACTGTTGACTGAATCTCCACGCTGGTGGCACGGTGGGGGCTTTGCGCCTTTCTCCCCCCCCCCTTGTGGCTCTGTTGGACTTTGGGCACGGGCGTGGAGTGCGCCGGGTGGATCACTGAAGGTGTCGCGGGGGGCTGGTGCCGCAGGGAGGGGCTTTTGCATTGGAAATACTGGTTGGTGAATGGGCTTTTGTCTCCCCTCCCCCTCCTCCCTCGCACAACATGTCGAAGGCGGGCAAGTGTGGCAAGCAACAAGCCAGGCTACATTTCGAGGTGCCCGCCCAAGCTAAATCCAATGGGGTCATGGTGGATTTTCCGGAGCAAGGCACCTCGGCCTTGGGGGCGGATCCCTCACTGGCGCTTCAGGATATTAAGGTCATGCTTGTGCAGTTACAGTCTGGGTTACAGTCTCTTGATGGAAAGCTGGACACATTGACCTGCAAGGTGGACCACATGCAGGTCCGTCTGGACAAGCATGGGGAACGGTTGGATGAGGCGGAGGGCTGGATTTCCGGAGTGGAGGACGTTGCAAGTTCGGTGTCTGGAGCAATGGCTGGGGTGCAGAGAGCTCTGAAGGAGCTTAGGGAGAAGCAGGAGGATTTGAATCACGCTCGAGGCGGCATAACGTCAGGATTGTGGGCCTGGCAGAATCGCTGGATCAGAGGGACATGGAGAGCTTGGTTGAAGGCTTTTTGAAGGAGGTACTGGGCCCAGAGGGGTTCTCCCCAATATGTGCGGTGGAGAGAGCTCATAGGATTCCTAGTGGAAAGAGGCTGATTCCGGGAGCCCCTCTGAGGCCGCTGATAGCTCGCCTGCTGAACTACCGGGACAGGGACACTGTGCTTCGGAAGGCGAGGGGAAAAGGCACTGTCACTTACAAGGGGGATGTCATTATGTTTTTCCCTGACTTTTCGGATAAGGTGCAAGCTACCCGGAAGACTTTTCTGGATGTGAAGAAATGGTTAAGTGACAGAAACATGAAATACGCCATGTTATAGGGCAAGTCACTCTTTTTTCAGTCTCCTGGGGAAGCAGCGTCCTTTTTAGATATGCTGCCGGAAGAATCTGGACAGTGAAGGGTTCCATGGGTCTGATGAGGGGGCAGAAGTATGTTTGGTCTTGGATCACTGATGCTGGCAGGATAATTGGAGTTGTTTTTTTCTTTTGAGGCGGAAGTCGGGAGCTTTATAAGGGGGTGCTGGTGGGTCGGGCTGGTAGCTTCCCTCAGTGCGAAAGCTGGTTTATGGTATTTTGAGGGTTGTTGACTTGTTGGTGGGTTGGGCTGTTTGGCACAAATGGGGGGTGGTCGTGGGGGGAAAAGGGGGCTGGGTAGACACCGACAAGTTGGGGGGTTGTCGGTAGGGGAGGTGGGGTGGGAGGGACGGATTTGTTGGAGGGGGAAGGGGGGTACTACTGACACAAGGTATGCATTTTTTGGGTAGGTCGGTTGCTGTATGCATAGTAGGCTTTCTGAGGTTTAATGATGGCGACACTTTTTTTTAACTTGGAATGTGCGGGGACTTAACAGCCCTCCGGAATGCCGGAAGGTGCTCCAATACCTGCGGCGTCATCAGGTGGAGGTGGCCTTCCTTCAGGAGACCCACCTGACGGCGGAGTCGGAGGCCAACTTTGGTAAATGCTGGGGATGCCACAGATATTTTTCTTCATATTCTTCCTTTTCCAGGGGGGGGGGGGTGTGTTGGTGCACAGGTCTGTGGGTTTCTGTCTGACTAAGGTGTTGAAGGATACGGAGGGTAGGGTAGTTATAGTCCAGGGAGTTATACAGGGGAGGCTATATACGTTCATTTGTTATTACGGCCCCAATCAGGACACATCTGAATTGCTGGAGTGGGTTGAGCAGCATTTGGCAGGCATGCCTTTGGGGGAGGTACTGTGGGCCGGGGATTTTAACGCGGTGCTGGTCCCTGCTCGAGATCGGGCTGGGCGCCACCCACGCTTGGACAGCAGGTGCTCTGTTAAGATCCGGGGTATGCAGGAGGTGCAGCGGCTGTCGGATGTGTGGAGGGTGTGAAACCCGGAGGGGTGTCAGTACACGCATTATTCTGCCCCACACAACTCAGTAGCACGCCTGGATTACTTCTTGGTGTCAGAAAGTCTTTTAGGACAGGTGTCAGAAGTTGAGGCTTTTGACTCTATTGGATCACGCTCGGGTGGTTTTGGCGGTTCGTCTGCGGGGACGGGTTGAGGGGAGGCCGCCGTGGCGTTTTAAAAGCGATGAGCTCACGGATGTGGTTTTTAGAGAGGAGCTGGGGAAGGCTATTGATAATTATTTTGAGGTGAATGAAGGATCGTGTCATTGGTCGGTACTCTATGGGAAGGGTTTAAGTGCGTGATACGAGGGCTGTGTATTGCTAAGGAGGCAGGTATACTGAGGGGGATCCGGAGGGATTTGGTGAAGGAGGAAGAAGAGATACGCACACTGCAAAGGGCTGCTCCTGTTACTTCCAGGGTTCAGCAGGGCGAGATAATGGCGCACCTTCAGAAATTTCAGGAGTTGGCCCAGCGGGAGGTCAAGTATTTGTGGAATAGGTCTGCTCCTCGGAAGTATGGGGAAGGCCAAGCTCCGGGTAGGTGGCTCGCTAAGGCCACGTGTTTGGATACGTCAGGAAGCAGGGTGACGGTAATCATGGATGGAGGAGGGACGAATCATTTTGAAGATGAGGCGATACTTCGGGAGTTCCACACATTTTATACTCACCTGTATGCAACCCAGTGCTCTGCCTCGCAGGCGGATAGTGACGCATACCTTGACCAGGTGGGGCTGTTTTGGTGTTCGGAGGAGCAGAGGGAGTGGCTAAACAGACCGGTGTCGTTGGGTGAGGTGAAGGAGACCATAAAGTCGTTGCCTAACGGGAAGTCCCCGGGCCCGGACAGCTTTACTTCAGAGTTTTATAAGTGTTTTACTGATAAATTAGCGCCTTATATACTGCGGGTGTACCAGGAGGCGGTGAGTGTGGGTAGGTTACCGGACTCTCTCAAGAAGCTCTGGTAGTGGTGCTATTGAAACCAGGAAAGCCCAAAGGGGAGTGTTCCTCCTACCGCCCGATCTCTTTGATCAATTTGGATAATAAGATCTTGGCCAAAATTTTGGCGTCTCGCCTCTCTCCGCTGATGTCCACTCTGGTTCGTTGCAGATCAGGCGGGTTTTATCCCTGGGCGGTCGACATCGTTTGGCCTACGGCGGATGTTTGGGTTGATGGCTGCCCTGCCGAGTGATGTCCCGGCGGCTGCAGTTTTGTTGGATGCCACTAAGGCTTTTGATTCTATCGAATGGCCATTCTTATTTACGGTTCTGAGAAGGCTGGGTCTGGGGGAGTCTTTTCTGTCCTTGGTGTCACTGCTCTATGGAAAGCCGGTCGCAAGGGTGCGGGTCAATGGGCAGATGACCACACCAATCCCTCTTGAAAGGAGAGCGCGCCAGGGGCGCCCCTTGCCCCCTTATTGTTCGCTTTAGCTATGGAGCCTTGGGCTAAGAGAGTAAGGGAGTTCCATATCCATAGAGCGATTCAGCTACACACCCATAAAGTGGTAGTTTCGCTGTACGCAGACGACATGGTCTTGTTTTTGCGTCATCCCGAGGTTAACTTGGACCCGGTTATGTCAGATGTTCAGCAATTTGGGGAAGTCTTGGGGTTAAGGGTGAATCCGGGAAAGTCGGCAATATTTCCATTGATGGATGGGCTGGTTCGCTTTCAGGACGGGTGGGGGTTTCAGTGGGATATGCTCAGTACTCAGTACTTGGGGATTACCTTGGTTAGGTCGGAGGAGGTGGTGTACCATAGTAATTATGGGGCGATTCTGCAGCAGGCTAAGGCAGCAATGCACAGGTGGGTTTTGCTCCCGCTCGACTTGTTTGGTAGGGTCTCGGTGGTTAAGATGTCTATACTGCCCCGGTTTTTGTACGTTTTTAACGTGCCTATTCGAGTACCTAAGAAGTTTTTCCAGAATCTCAAGTCGGCAGTGTCTCGATTTCTTTGGGCTGGGAAGTGGGCGCGAGTGGCGTGGGACAAGCTCATTGCACCTGTTCACAGGGGGGGTTTGGCCTTGCCTGATTTTGAACTGTATTATCACGTGGCTCAGGCCAGCTATCTAAGGTATTGGTATGGACTGGCGGCTGAACATAGGCATGTTGAGGTGGAGAGGTCGATTGCATCCCCGGCATTGTTGAGATCGGTTATCCTGACAGCCCAAGCTCGCTCTGAGGCGGTCCAGAATTAGGTGGAGTCAACGTGTAGGGCTTGGTCTCGGCTGGAGTATGTATCGAAGGAGGGGATACTCTTCTCGCTGGAGCTTCAGGTTATATTCATTCCGGGGGTGCCTGTAACGAGTGAAGTAAGATATGTTGCTATGACGAAGCAGCTGGGTCTCACTAAGTTTGCGGATCTGTTTCTGGATGGTAGATTCATTACTATCGAGCACTTGAAGGGTAGGGGGGCCGTGTCAGCGCCAGATGTATTCCTGTACTATAGGCTTCGGGTGGCGCTGCGGGGGCTCTTTCCGGCCTTTCCCGAGCAGCCCCGGATGGCTGAACTACTAGATAAGGTGATTAGGGGGAAAGATGAATAGGGGGAACTTGGATCAGAGGCTGCTCTCGGAACGGTAGGGAGATCTCGGAGGATGTATGGCTATTCTGCTGTGAAGGTACTAGAAAAGGGGCTATTCACTCTAATTTTAAACTTGTCCATTTTAAATTCCTGCACCAATATTATTATTTTCCGGCTCAGCTGCATCGATATTTTCCTCACAGGTCAGCGGCTTGTATCAGGTGTGGGTATGATCCTGCTAATTTTCTTCATGTGGCATGGGAATGCACATCGCTGGTTCTGGGGAGGGGTGTTCGATGCGATAGGGCAGATTGCAGGTCAGCGATACACTCCGGATCCGATGATGGGGTTGTTGGGTTACACCACCCAGGTTCCGAAAGGGGTTCGAAAGTTAATAAGCCTTCTCCTGATCCTTGCCAAGCGTAGGGTCGCCATGGGGTGGGGCAAGAGTGTCCCTCTGATGATCGATCAATGGTCTCAGGACATTGGGCCTCATTACAGGTCGTGCGGTCCGGAATTAACAGTGAAGGTAAACCCACCGGCACTGTTAATTCCGGACCGCCCGATCCAGAGTCCTGCAGGCGGGAGGTGATCTTCCCGCCAGGCCTGACCTGGCGGGTTGAACACCTCCCGCCTGCAGGCGGAAGGGGAAACACCAGCACCATCACGAGATGGTGCCGGTGTTTCCACTTCCCCATTGAGTCCTAATGGGAATGGGGATTTACCGAATTCCGCCTCTGGAATTCCCGGGACACCAGAGCTGTAATGCCCTGGTAATTCCGGGAGTCACGGAGGCAGAATGGTAATACGAGTCTGGCGGTAACCAGGCGGCGATGGGGTGCGATATGTGGGAGGGACGGAGGCAACACCAGAATGTGGGATGTGTACACGTCATATCTTCTGAATAGAGGTGGCGGGGCACCGCACCGTCACAGGCGTCCTCGAACTTATCACTGTCTGACTGAGGGGTCTGGCCCCCGTGAGCCTTGTATCACAATGGAGTGGCCCTGGGTTTTTTTTTTGGGATCTCTGGATGATGTGTGGTTTGGGAATCCGCCTCTGTGGGAGGTATGATTGGTATGGCCGTATTGTGTGGTCTACCTGCTGGGCACTGGGGGGGTAGGGGTTTGGTTTGTTGTTGCTGTTTATGTGATATGTTAATCTAGAGTGGGCTGTGGAATATGGGACTTGGCCTTACATTTCTGTGAGTGTACTATTGGGTGCAAAGGTGCCCCCCCCCCCGCGGACTGTGAACGTTGGACATCCTTCGTGTCGTATCCTGGGGTGCTTCGAACTTTTTGATTATAAAGCCCTTGGTGTGATGACTCTGGGGTGGGGGGCAGGGCTCGGGTGGCGGGGATTTGGGATTGTTATTGTTGGAAAGTTGATATGCCAATAAACAAATTTAAAATCAAATAATTGTGTGAGCAAGCGATTTATGTTCATAACATAAACGGTGACGAGGATCGCTTGCTGTGTGAGGAGTCCCCAGTTGAAGCGCATGAAGAGGGAGGACGTGAATGCCTGATGGATGTTGCCCCACTGAAATAGAGAAACGAAGAAGACGAAGACAATACAGTGGGGGAGCCACTGCAGAAAAAAAAAATAATTGATACAGAAAAGCAGCATTACCTCAATGCGCAGACGTTGGGACAAAGCTGCATCATATAAACTGGTGCGCGAGCATCTTGGAAAACAAAACTAGAGTAAATGACCCTAAATAACGCGGATTGCATGCCACCATCTTGTAAACAGTGTTTGTTACTATGCCAACCCAAGGAAAAAGATACGGCACACACTGAAATGAAAAAGGAATGCATCCATTTATATACAATAAAGCTAATGCAGATCAATGTGGCCGCTAATTGCAAGCAGTTACCACACCAATCAGGCATAAACATCAACAGCTATAATACAAATAAGGAAAAATATTACAATATTGAGAAAGAAGCCAAAATGTTAAAAAAAAAGGAAGTAAGATGATGAATTATTCAAAACTAATGATTCAAATGCATGACATATTGTGATAAAAAGGCATTTTAAAGTAACAGCACGTTTCAGCACAGGAAAACTTTCATAGAAACACCATGCAGAACATTGCAGCCCCTGTACAGTTTTTGGTACATGCTAGCAACCCGGTGTGCACATGGGAGCAATGGCAAGACAGCTTCCAGGTATATTTGAGTCTGATAGGTGGAGGAAAATACAATGATGATCTCAGAGAAGCCACTCTACTGAATTGTGTGGGTGCAGAAGCTCTCAGAATATTTAGATCATTGCCTTAATTGCCGAATGATGTTAAAGGTTTGGGCAATTCGACTTCCACGGCCAGCCGTAGTAGGAGGTAAGAGACTGCTTTAGCGAAATTGTCCAGACATTTTGGCAATAAAACCAACATTGTTCTAGAAGAACAAGTTACCTTCTTACCTTGTAACGTTCTTTCGATGGGATGTTCCTCCGATGTATTCCTTACCTTTGATAAATCATCTCCCAGCTTGCTGGCCTCGGAAAAAATAAATTCACGAGAGGGCGCTGCGCGTTGACGTCCCTCGAGCCAATGTCCCTCGACGGCCTCCGTATCGGTGTCGACGTCACCACGCGTATAAATAGACTCGTGCAGCGTCCGTTGTTCAGTTCCTTTTTGACGTTAACAGTTGTTTTACATGAATTGGTTATTGACCTTGAAGGAGCGTAAACTGCAACCACAAGGGAAATATTACTGCGGGGATGGATGGGAGGGGCGATAAGGAATATGTCGGAGGAACATCCCATCGTAAGAACTTTACAAGGTAAGAAGTAACTTGTTCTTCGAAGGGATTGTGTCCTCCGACATATTCCTTATCTTTGATAGATTCCCATAGCAGTGGTGTGCAATTGGAGGTGGGAGTAAAACGCCATGTTTCCTTTTAGGAATGAACCGAATGTAATACGGCTTTGCCAAACAGAGTCTCTTGACTAGAGGAGGAATCCAGGTTGTAAAATCTTGTGAAGGTATGTGCGGATGACCATGTGGCATCCGCACATATGTCTCGAACCGGAACTCCTCTTTGGAGGGCCGAGGAGGCTGCGATACCCCTGGTTGAATGAGCCCTAAGATTTTGAGGAGGCTCTTTCCCTGCCAGTTTGTAACATTCCAGAATGGCCAAAATAATCCATCTGGAAATGGTTTGTTTTGTTATTGGTAGTCCCAACTTGTGCCCTGAGTAACCCACGAACAGTTCGTCTGCTTGCCTAACCCTAGCAAGTCTGCTGATGCAAAAGCTTACAGCCAGCCTTGGGTCCAGCCTATGTAGCCTTTCTTCCTCTTTCCCCGGATGGGGAGGCGGATAGAATGAAGGTAAAGTAATTTTCTGAGTGATGTGGAATTCAGAAACCACCTTTTGGAGGAAATTAGTCTTCACCTGTAGGACAACCTTGTCTTTATGAAAAATTGTATGAGGGGGTTTACAAGATAGAGCTTGTAATTCGCTCACCCTTCTAGCAGATGTTAAACACACTAATAAGACAGTTTTAAGGGTGTGAAATCTTAGCGAACAAGAGTGGAGTGGTTCGAAAGGAGTACCCATCAGGAAATTTAAGACTAAATTTAAGTCCCATAAAGGAACCTGGAAAGGTCTTGGAGGGTGGACATTAGTTAATCCCTTTAGAAATTTTATTACTAAGGGTAATTTGAAATACAAAGGCTCCTCCACAGTGCGCTTGAAGATCGATAGGGCTGCGAGATAGCCCGTGATAGTGCCAACTTGAAGGCCTGAATTTGCCAAGTAGAGTAGAAAGGATAACCCCATTGGTGTAGCACATGAAAAGGGGTCGATATTCTCTTCTCTACACCAGCTGCAAAACTTGTTCCAACGGCAGCGGTATAAAGACTTTGTTGTTGGCCTTCTGGCCGAAAGCAACACTTCCATGACATCATCAGGGAGGTCCCAATCCTTGTATCTCAACCTTTCAGAAGCCAGGTGTGAAGGTTGAGGGTTCGGATGTCTGGATGGAGTACCTGACCTCCCTTTTGTGAGAGAAGATTCTCCTTGAGTGGAAGACGAATTGGAGGACAGATGGACATGTCCAGAAGGTCCGGGTACCACGTTCTCCTGGCCCAGTCTGGGGCAATTAGGATCATGGTTCTCCGGAATCTTCTCAACCTCCTGATCATTTGAGGAATGACAGGGACTGGTGGAAACGCATACAGGAGTGGAAACTCCCAGTCCCCTACGAACGCGTCCCCTAGAGCTCCTCTCTGGGGAAATTCCCTTGAACAAAACAGATCGCACTTCCTGTTGGTACTGGTGGCGAACAGATCTACTTGAGGGGTTCCCCAAATAGCGAAGATCTCCTGAACGACTTCCTGAGCTAGTTCCCACTCGTGGGAGCCTGTGCCTTGCCTGCTCAGAGCGTCCGCCGTCAAGTTCTTCTCTCTGGCTAGGTGAACTGCCGATAGAGAGATTCCTTCTTGAATTGCCCAAAACCAGAGCTGCATTGCCTCTCTGTACAGTGGCAGTGATCCTACCTTGTTGAGGTAGTGCATGGCCACTGTGTTGTCCGTCATTATCAGGACATTTTTCCCTTGTACAGATGGCAGAAAAGCTTTCAGCGCTAGTCTGATTGCTCTCAGCTCTAACAGGTTGATATGTAGTCTGGACTCCGATGGAGACCAACGACCGCTGATGGTCAAGTCGTTGGTATGGGCTCCCCACCACGTGAGTGAGGCATCTGTGACAATTGTCATCTCCGGCCATGGTTGCCAAAACAGTTCCCCCTTCAAGATGTTTTTCTGGCAGGCCCACCACTGAAGGTCTCGAGCCACCTTGTCCAGAATCTGAAGGAGGTCTGTCATTCTCCCTGAGAATTGCGACCACTGAGTTCTCAGTGCACACTGAAGAGATCTCATTCTCAGGCGAGCCACTGGCACAAGGAAGATGCAGGATGCCATGAGGCCTAGCAACCTCAAAAAGTCGAAGGCTGGGAGACGTTGGGCATTTATTATCCTTGCCATCAAGGTTCTATAAGGGGTTTCAGCATGTTCCCCTGGGTCTGGTGTGGCAAATTCCATTTCTGGGGAAGTGTCCAACCCACTTGCTTCCTGTAGGGTTTCATGGAGATCTTTCAACCTACCTTCCTCAGAGGTAAATTCCTCTGGTGCAGGAGTTGCAGATCCCTGCAACTCAAAAGGTCTTTCCTGATCCGAATCCTCTCCTTCTTCATAAATAGAAGATAAGACCCTGGAGTGATCAGGTCTTGAAAATGGTATAAATCCTATTTCCAGAGCAGAAGGCGGACGTTAAAGGCTTCGAAGCCATCGAAAAAGGCGTCGAGAAAGGTGGTAGAGGCCTCGATGAACTCGAGAGTATCGGGATTCTACTCGAGGTTGTCAACGACATTCTCGTGCTCGAGGCTCTGGGTAAGGCCACTGGCTGTGAGGTGGCGGTGGGTTTATCCTTTCTCGGCGTCGAAGACGGCACCGACTCGACTGACCTGTGCGTCGAAGAACCCTTCGATAACGACGTCGACGACGCTGATCTATGAGTCGAAGGGATCTTCGACGACGGCATCGAAGACGCAACTGTGCCTTTACTCGAGGGTTTGTGACGCTCTCAAGTGGCTTCTTTCGCCGGGTACTGCAACTCGCGGCTTTTTGATTTTTCGGGTCTTTCACCCAGGGTATCACCCTCAGCAGTCTTCGAGGGGGTCGAGGCCGCTTTCTCGAAGACACTTAGCATCTGCAGCCCGAGAGCTATGCTTTGTGGGACAGGAGACCCTTTTTGGGGAAACGGAAGAAGACGAAGACGAGGAAGGGGATCTTCAACATCTCTTTTTTGAATGCTTAGATCTCGAAGAGAGATGGGAACTCCTTCGAGACCTAGAATGAGAAGGTCTTTTGTGATGGCGAGGAGACAAATGTCTCGATTCCGCCGAGGAAACTTTCGAAGAAGTTTTAACTGCCTTACCTCTCTCGAGCTTCCCCTTACGCTCCTTCAAGACTTTCGCCGTAATGGACATGCAGTTCTCGCACTCCGAACAATGGTGCTCGATTCCCAGGCACCACAAACAGATCCTGTGAGGATCCGTCAACGACATTTTCTTTCACAGTCTCGAATTTTTTGAAGCCGGCCCGTGGAGTCGTCGGTTCGGGTGAGGAAGCCATCGAGTACGAGTCGGTATTCACAAGGAATATATTGATATATTTGACTGAAGAACTAAGCAACGATATTCCGAGGCCCCACGAAGCGCAGAAAAACGGAACTGAGCAACGGACGCTGCGCGAGTCCGATGTGTGGTGACATCGACGCCGATACAGAGGCCGTCGAGGGACATCGGCTCGAGGGACGTCGACACGCAGCACCCTCTACTGAAAAATTGTATTCCGAGGCCAGCAAGCTGGGCGATGATCTATCAAAGATAAGGAATACGTCGGAGGACACAATCACTTTGAAAGATACAGATTTGTTTCAAGAGGGCCAAATAAAGGACTGCGTTTTGACACCTATATCGCTACACTAAGAGGCCTCATATCTACCTGCAAATTCACTGACATAACTGATGAATATTTGAGGGATCAATTTGCCCTACATGTTGCAGATACACATGATACACGTGTCCACCAACGGTTGTGGCAAGCGAAAGATCTCACACTGGAACAGGCCATTCATATAGCCAGATCAATGGAGTTGGGGGAAAAATGTATGAGAGAAATACAGAATAAGTCGGAGGACAATGAAGTGAAATGTGTCCCGGAAGTACATGATGAAAACCATGAGAAAAATGAAGAGGCATTAATTGCCATAGTAAAGAAAATGGCCAGAACAGAATTTGGCATGGATGCTAGGAAAGAAAGAAACCTTGATCAAGATGCAGAACAGATGCTACAAGTGTGGTTGGCATAGACATATGACCAATGAGAAAGATTGCCCATCATTTTCGGCAGAGTGCTACGGATGTGGACAGATTGGTCATTTTGGTAAAGTGTGCTGAAATGTCAGAGGTTGAGGTAGAGCAAACCCACGTTTCAATTGTGGATTACAAAGAGATCATTATCGCTTTGGGAGAGGCAACATGACCAGTATAAAGGCTCTAGAGGAAATAGGCGGTCCAAGAAGTTTGCTTTCAGTTACAGGTGGAGTGGATGATGAGGTGCAAATCTTAGCTTTCACACCAACTGAAGGAGTAGTAGGTCCATGGGTATCCATGTAGATAAACTTCAAGTGACAGTTGACACTGTTTCCCCATACACCATGGTAGATGTACAAACGTTTCTCAAAGACCTGAAGGAAAGATGGAGGATTTGCGTATGACAAGGGTGAGAGCAACTGGTTACGGCAAGACGCCAATTAACATCATAGGGTACACATGGGTGCATTTAAATTTCAAAGGGAGAAAGACTTACTGCAAATTATATGTGGCTGAAAATGGTTTCTCCATTGTGTGATGGTGGGAACAAGCCACCGTGCAAATTAGAATACATCCAGGTGAAGATATACCCATCTTGAGTATCACAGAAGACAGTTGTAACACCTCAGAGAATTTAGCAAAAAGTTTTACAAGAGTATTCGAACTATACCATTGGCACTTTAAAAGGTTTTAAGCACAGGATTGTACTTAAGAGGGGTGCTAAGCCCACAGTTCACAAAGTGAGAAACATACCAATAGGAACAAGAGAGGCTTTCCAGAAGGAGTTCACGAGATTATGTGAACAAGATATAATAGAGCCAATTGAAAGCTCAGAATGGTTGTCCCTGATAGTCATCATTAAAAAAATCAGATGGGTCAATCAGGATGTGTATGGACTTGAGACCTAAACAGTAATATATGGGTAGATCGACATCCACTGCCAAACCTAGGAGAAATGCTCACTACTATGAAACCAGCTAAATTTTTCACTACATTAGACCTCTCTTCGGTTTACCATCAAGTTGTACTGCATGAAGGTTCGAGACATTTAACCTCTCATTACCCAGTTAGGTGCATTTCGGTATAAGAGAATGTCATCTGGGTTGGCATCAGCAGCTGCCGTTTTTCAAAGATTGATGCACCAGTTGTTTAGTGGCCTCCAAGGAGTGCATTTTTTCCAAGATGACATACTGGTATCGGCAATGTAGGAGGATGAGCATAATGCGAAGTTGTTGGGTGTTTTGCAAGTTATTCAAGAAAAGGGTCTTACACTCAACATTGACAAGTGTAAGATAAAGAAAAAAGTTAAGTGACATACTTGGGTCATTGTATAAATGCTGATGGGATAAAGCCCAAGGAAGCTTTAGTAAATACCATTTTGAACATTCCAGAGCCAAACAGTAAGGATCAACTTCAGAGCTTTCTGGGTTTAACTGAATACTACTCACAAAGTTCTTCCATCATTACTCTGACAGAACAAGGCAATTGAGAGCGTTGATGTGCAAGGGAATGAGGTTTACTTGGTCGGATGGATGTAGAATGGAATTTGACCAAATGAAAGAACTAATAAACAAGGCCCCTACTCTGAAGATGTTTGATCGTAATGCCAAGACCATGATCTCAGTAGACACCAGCAACATTGGTTAAGGGGGTGTTCTTGAGCAGGTGCAGGATGGGACATTAGTCCCAATTGCTTTTGCATCCAGAATCCTGAGAGGAGCTGAAAGAAATTATTCAACCATCGAGAGAGAAGCACTGGGAGTTAAATGGATATTGGAACATTTCAGGACTCATTTGGGGCATTCCAGTTGATTTGAAAACTGACCACAAACCACTCATCCACGTTTTGAATTAAAAAAATCCACATTTGACTTCACCACGAATAAGGAGAAGGTCGTTAGATATTATGCAATATAATATTAGAGTGAACACACACCAGGAAAAACCAATGTAGTTGCTGATTGTTTTTCTAGACTGCCGTGGGATTGTGAGAAGGGTAATCATTTGAATGATGATGATAAGACAGGAGAACAAGGTGCGGAATGCATCATTGCACACATAAATCCTAGCTTTCTAAAGAGGAGTGGATCACAGCTGCGAAAGATGATGCAGAGCAAGGATATTTGAGAAAGGCCATTGTGAGCAATTGGAAAGATATTGATGGGTGCATCAAGTCGTGGGAGAAGATAAAAGATGAAATTTCCAGTGATGAAACTTGTGTATACGGAGGGGATTGCATAATTCCACCATCAATGTTAAGGAGGAGAATAATGGAATTGCTCACAAGGGCCATGTGGGTAAAGGACTCACTAAGAGAACAGCGAGAGAAGCATATTGGTGGCCCAACATGTGGAGCGTGTTAGAAACATTAGTTAAGGATTGTACTGTCTGTGCATTGAGGGATAAAGGAAAACGAACATAAAACACACCTTTGCAACCAGTGGAAGTACCGGTTTCTGTATGGTCCAAATTGGCCATTGACATAATCGGCCCATTTGAGGGTCTAGAGCCTCATAAAATCTACTTGATAGTGATAATGGATTACACGTCCAAGTGGGTAGAGTGGGGAGTGGCAGAAGGAACAGTTCGGGCAAGGAAGGTAGTGAAATTCTTGGAGGTTTTCAACAGTGAAGGTGATCCACAAGAATTAATATCAGATAATGGAAGTCAATTCATGTCTTCTGAAGTGCAAGATTTCTTGGGAGAAAGAACCATAATTCAAAAAACGGCAGCACTATAGCATCCTATGGCCAATGGTTTGGTCGAAAGGGTGAATGGTTTTATAAAAGGTATCATTCAATTAGCGGTAGTCAACAAATTTCCTTGGAAAGAAACACTCAAAGAGGCATTGAATACGTATAAAGTCACTCCACATTCAGTGACTGAGGAAGAACCATTTACACTAATGAGAGGAAGAACAGCCAACAACAGACCTAGAGCTGACTGGCTGGTGACGAAAAAGAATAAAATAATCGATTTGGAGGAAATTGTGAGGAAAGTAAGGAAAAGATAAATCGAATATAAGAGATACTATGATACCAAGAAACATGTATCAGAGAACAAAGTTGTCAGAGGAGATTGGATCAGAGTAAAGGAACTAAGGAGAGTAATGAAGGGTGAATCCAAATATCGACTTCCACAAAGACTGGTGAAATGTTCGGACAAATTTGTGTTTTTGGAGGATGGCAAGAAGTGGTCTTGTGATGACATTATACAGGCAGGACAAATGAATAACATGCAAGAAGAAGAAGAAGTAATGCAAGAGAGTTCCGGGGAGATACGGGGTAGTAATCTTGTGTCATCAAAGAACAGGAAAATTGTGCTGCAATATAATGATGATTTCATTTACTACTAGAAGACATTATGGAGCCTAGAAAAACTACTGAGAACTGACTGGCTTGAAGATGGATTAACATTGGATGAACATCCATCATATCCTTTAACAGAAAACGATAATCGTAGTTTGATAGTCATATGTGTGTGGAACTCAAGTTATTTACCTGGTTAAGTGTGAGACTGTTCTCACATTTGTTCATATGTATTATTTGATGAGATGGTTATAGTTGTTTTGTTTTTCAATTGTTTTCACACACTATCTTCAGTTTTTTTTTTTTTTTTGCAATTCCATTTTATTTCTATTTCACTTTTCTTTCTGAATAGTGTAGAGGGGGAGATGTTAAGATGCACACTGTTCTATTGTTTATGTGCGTGATTGCGTTCTGTTAACAGGGAGCACAAGGGAAATGACTGAGAGCCCAGAGCACCAAAAGGGAGAAGAGTCCATAACCCGTAATTCTGGGAGTTATTCCCACTCGCACAGAAGTAGGGAGTGCGTAGAGGACAGGAAATGGACCACCAATAGCAGCAGCTTTAAGTCAGAGGGTGAATGGATTCTGGTGCAGCGGAAAAGAAAGTCTGCCGAAAAGAAGAGAGGTCTTGTGAGAGACCCAATTAGGCAGATACAGGCCATAAATAGCTTTATGACTCCCTACCATATTTATAATTTATTATTAAGAATGCCACATATTCAGCATCTAGACCTTTATCACCAAATGAAGACATCATTTGGTATTAAGAATGATACCATTTCCATGGAGTTTTTCAAATGGACACTCTCCCTTGAATACTCAGCTTCTTTGCAGGGCCGGAGGATCAAGATCACCAAAAATGGTCCACCTAGAAGGCGGCCATTCTAAAACACTTGGCCGCAAGGTGGCATACAGCCTGAAGTGTGGGGAATGCCAAGCACCTAGAGAGTTCATGCAGGAGCTGAGGGGAGCATTTGCACAGACCTCTAGGTGGGTGAACACCAGTAACCGGAAATTAATCAACACATACTTCCATGCGCTTCCAAAATACATTATGACCCAACTAGTAAGGGATTTCCATGAGCGTATGACCCTGGATTGAGTGATAGAAGAG